>NC_069503.1:1050163329-1050523329 GCF_027579735.1 Bombina bombina
GAATTTTTTTTTTAAATATTTACACTACAGTTATAACAAATATGATTGGTGGCACTAGTTGGCAAGTGGGGCTAGCACACACGCTGGCAGGCAGGCAACTGCAATTAGATTACACTAGCAGACTGATGTTTCACAGTCAAAAAAGTTTTTTTTTTTAAATATTTACACTACTGTTACAACAAATATGAGTGGTGCCACTAACTTGACAAGTGGGCCTGGCACGCACGCTGGCAGGCAGGCAACTGCAAAAAGATTACACTAGCAGACTGATGTTTCACAGTCAAAAAAGTTTTTTTTTATAAATATTTACACTACTGTTATAACAAATATGATTGGTGGCACTAGTTGGCAAGTGGGCCTGGCACACACGCTGGCAGGCAGGCAACTGCAATTAGATTACACTAGCAGACTGATTTAAAAGTTTTTTTTTAAAAAATTACACTAATGTTACACCAGATATGACTGGTGGCACTGAGGAAATAGGCACAGTATATGCTGTGAGCCTGACACACAGGCTGGCTGGCAGTGACAGGCTGGCCTGGCAACTGAAATTAGATTACACTAGCAGACTGATGTAAAAGTTTTTTTTTTTTAAATTTACACTAATGTTACACCAGATATGACTGGTGGCACTGAACAAGTAGGCACAGTATATGCTGTGAGCCTGACACACAGGCTGGCAGTGCCAGGAAGGTAACTGCTATTAGATTACAAAGAAAAAAAAACAAACGACTGATGTAGCCCTAAAAAGGGCTTTTTGGGGTGCTGTCCTTACAGCAGAGATCAGATGAGTCCTTCAGGACTGTAGTGGACAATGAATACACTAGCCTAGCTATCAATTTCCCTATAAAATCATCATCATCAGCAGCAGCAGCACTATCCCTCCTCTCACTAAGAATGCAGGATCAGAATGAATCTAAAATGGCTGCTGCCAAGGAGCTGGGAGGGTCTGGGAGGGAGTGTCTGCTGCTGATTGGCTGAAATGTGTCTGCAGACTGTGAGATACCGGGTCAAAGTTTACTCAATGATGACGAATAGGGGGCGGATCGAACATCGCATATGTTCACCCACCGCGGCGAACGCGAACAAGCTATGATCGCCGGGAACTGTTCTCCTGCGAACTGTTCGCGACATCACTAGTCTTTTTAAGTTGATTTTATTTAGCCCTTATTACTAAATAAAATCAAGTAGGGAGATGTTACCCTACTTATGGATTATGTTACATCTTTGTCTCTCATTATAAAGCAAGGGGACAATATTATTACTTCAAATTTGGCATGAAGTATTGCTTCAAATTTGGTGCACTAGTATATACAGGGATAAAAATTAGATTACATAATATAGCTAACTTCCTTTTTTGGATAAATCTTTTTGCACCATGTTTAACTCGTGTTATACAAGTCCCACTCTCCACTTCACACCAAATTTGACACAACACTTTTCCCACCAAATTTGACGCAATACTCAAACTCCTAAACAACCCACAAACTAGTAAAGTTTTCCAGAACTTCTTATTGGTAAATGCATAATCACGTGATTAATGAAATTAGCCAATCTGATTGAAATATACATTTTCTACTATCACTAACTAATCAAATTGCTCTATACTTGAGTCATTGATCACTCATCAGAACTTGTAAGTGCCATTTGTTACATTGTGTATTATACTTTGAAAGTATGTATATGTGAAATTAGTATTAAAGATAAACATTGATGATGACATTAGGCCACACAGTGTAATATTTTTGACAATGATTTTAATAATCGAATGATGTTTGATTCAATATAATCTTAAACTGATAACTCAAAGTGATAGTCTACCTAACATTAAACTGTCATGAATCAGATACAGAAGAAATTAAAATGACCTTTTTACTGTCATGCTATTTTTAGTGTTTTTCTACATTCTCTTGAATTTCATTTTCATTAAGAAATGTCATCTTATATGCCAGCCCATTTTTTAACACCTGTGTAGGGGTGGTGTTTAAAACTAGACTGCAATCAGAAAGGGTTACACAGGTGCAGAGAGAAAATTGGCCCAGCTCTTAAAATATCCATTGCAAATTAATACATATGATACCCTGATTACATGTTATACTCACAATTATTCTTGCTCAGAAAATAATATATTTATACTATATAAATAAATAAATACAGAGATATGAAAGACGACATTGTTTAGAACAAAAAAAAAGGAATTTAGGAACATGTAAATATGTTTATAAAAGATTTCTGACATAACACATATATAACTATACACACAAGTATGTGCAAAGCTATATGTACAAATTCTAGCATTAATAATAATTTAAAAGAAAGAAAAAAAAATTGAAATAGTCATATCATGATTTATAGAAATACAAATAAACATTAATTTATGTGAAAATATCATATATCAGATTTTTTGTATAACAAATAAATAAAAAAATAACTTTCAATAAGATATTATTCTTTGTTCAGGTATAAATCTATCTTTTTCTTGGACATTAACAGATGAAAAATAAAAGATTAGCTTTAAAGAAATGTGCTTGTTCATGGACAGTAATGAAATGGTATAAATAAAGTTGGAAAAAACAGAATATCCGTGACATTGATGACTCTTATTTATCAACAGTCTGATGCTCATCGCGCCGTACTTGACACACTTGTTTATGATAGACTTTTTAATAAATAAGGCTGTCATATGTAAATTTGCGTCAGCGATGTCTGGCGAGCGTATTGACTCCAGCGAACGCGCCGAGGTTGACACAATGATATATATCGGCCCCAAAGTGTAAAACTTCAGTGTGGAAAAGCTCATTGATCTAAGTGTATACCTCTGAACCTAAAGAAAAATGTAATATAATGTAAGTTTTATGGGTGTTGCAAATCCCAAACAAAAGCAAGGAACATAGACATTAAATGGACATGAAACACAATTTTTTCCTTTATGGTTCAGATAGAGAATACTTCCTATATATAATTTGATTAATTCTTTAGATATCCTTTGTTAAAGAAATAGTGATGCAGATGGGTGAGCCAATCACACGAGGCATCTATGTGAAAACACCAATCAGCAGCTATATGCTTTTCAACAAAGGATATCAAAGAATGAAGCAAATAAGATAATAGCAATAAATTACACATTTTAAAATTGCATGCTGTATCTGACAAATTGGGTTTCATGTCCCTTTAATATTGCATATTACTATGCTTATTTTTCATAAGCTAACTGTGTGACTGTGAGTGTGTACACATAATCCTTAATTTATTAACATGTGGGGAGACAGGTTCCTATGCAGGGGACAGTTCCCTTACATGTGCAGAGAGCAAAACAGCATACAATTTTCCAGTATAATACTATTATCTGATATGCTTTATTATATTGGTATCCTTTATTGAAAAAACATACCTAGGTAAGCTCAGGAGTAGCAATGCATTACTGGGAGTTAGCTAGTGATTGGTAGCTGCAAATATATACCTCCTGTCATTGGCTCAGCGAGCACCCAATAGCGCATAGCTACTCCTTCAACAAAATAGGAAGAAGCAAATTTGATGAAAGAAGAAAAATTGGAAAAATATTTGAAATTGCTTTTTCTATCTGAATCATGACAGAAACAGTTTGGGTTTAAAGTACCTTTTTTTAACTGTAAAACTAGCCTTTTAGTAGAACTGGTACTAAAGTATTTCCTTACCCAAACCCCGGGGAGCCACACACACTGAGCTATTGAACAAGCCAAGAAGGAAAATACTTCAAATCTGACCTATAAGTAGGTACAAAACCTGTAAATAAGGGCTGACTGGTCATCCTAATTTAGGTGCCTGAAGATCTCTTTGGGTATAGAAATTAGTTTACATGTTTATCAATCACATGGAAATTATGGGATATTATTATTTTAGATAAACAAAATCACTACCTACAAATACTGTATAGGGCACATTAAAATATGTAAAGGAATTAGCCTCAAAACAAATATTACTAAACACACTAATACACACAGTGCATAAAATTATCTGACAATTGCATGTAAATTGAATGATCAGAGAATACGAAAGGGAACAATCTCTCAGTTAAATTATCCACCCAGTAGATATAGGATGATACCACTATAGAGCAGTGATGTTGCTTATTTTCTCTTATATTCTCATTATGATCTCACATTTTTACATACTACTACACTTCCAAATGGACCCACGGTTAGACCTAGTAGTCCCATATAACTTAAACTTCAAATAAATGCTTACTGCACTTTTCCATGCAATCTATCTGTTCACAAGAGTATGCTTGTTATTGTTTATAATGTTGCAGCGTATAGTTCTGGTAGTATGATCCTCCTCATATATGCTGTTCGGTGGGACATCTTAGTATAACATCCTTTTTATTTTTCATTTTTGAGATGCAGTTGTTCTGTTTTCTTATTATCTTGCTGTATATAATATTAACCCCTAGCCTTGGACTTCTATAACATCAGAGGTTCATGAGTGACCGTGTCAAAATAAAGGGATAAAAATGAGGACTATATTCTCTTGAACATGTGCAAATCTAACAGATATGATGTAACTATATAACATGTTTGAATCATGTGTTGTAAATATAGCTACTGTGTTGTCCACAATAAAAATTTAAATAAAAAAAATAAATAAAAAAACAAATTTTACTATTTTAAAGTGACATAAAAGTCAAAACGATGATTTGAGTTACAAATAGGGTATGCAATAATAAGAAAATGTTCAATTTACTTCTGGTATCAAATATACTTTGTTCTCTTGGTGTCCTTTGTTGAAAAACATACCTAGACTGGAGCAAAAGCAGCAAAACAGTTATTTAAGCTAGCTGGTGATTGGTGGCTGCATACATATGTTTCTTGTCATTGGCTCACTACATGTGTTCAGCTAGCTTCCATTGGTGCATTGCTCTAGAGCTAATATTACCTATAGGTTTAACCCGTTTGAATATTTGGTTATTGTTCTATTGCTTGCTAACATTACAATTACATTTTTTTCACTTCTATATGTCTTTAATGTCTATGTATTATTTCCTTGTTTCTACTTCCTTGAAAAACACAGAGAAAAACACTGGTTTTCTGTATCCACGGCACTTCCTCTTGAAAATGCTACATTGCACACATAAGTATAATGAAGTAATGTTTCATTAATTATTGCTAGAAAAATGTGGTAAAACTGGGACTTTTTAAACCAGGTTAGAGATTAAATATTTACTTGTTATTTTATGGACAATCCTTTTTTATAGTCTATCAAAATAATGAAGGAATCTGTCTCCTTTGCAGATCAATCACAAACATGACAAAAGAGTACAAATGCTGAGTGAAATGATTCTCATGTGAGGTCCATCAGCTAGACAGCATCATGCTCTTGTATGAAATTTAAATCTGCTAAACTTTAGCTTTTAAGACGGGTGATGATGTTGGGTTTAGACTTTGGTGGATATAGAGAGTTGGGGGTGTCATTTAAATCCTGGACCCAGGCAGCACAATCTATTCCACTGTCCATGCCCATTGTTCTGAGAGTCATAAGTTTATGTACCCTATTTTAATAAAATGCTTAGTAGGACTTGCAAGATTTTCTGGAATTCTGTGACTTTCTTATTCATTAGAACAGCTGATGTATGATTTAATGAAACAGTACCAATTATAAGTTATATTTCTGGGTCACCAACATGTTTTGGCTTATGAGAAGTGGAGATGGATAAAGTGATGAATAATGTTTAAAATAAATGAGCCATTTCTGTATAATGTTGGTTACATTGTTTATCTGCAGGGTCTGGCTCCTGAGATGTAAGAAGTAAAATGAGATGACAACGTTTCAGATTCCTCTTCATCATCAGAGAGACCGTATGGATAACTCAGTCATAGCACTTCTTCTTGAGCTTAATGTCTTTTTGTTGCCTGAATGTGTGCCTGAATTACTGAGAACTTGTATGTTATATAAATGTGTAACTTATATCTACGCTTCAATATTCCATCTCTAGATACATTTGTACTTGATTCCCCTATCACATTGTCCAGTTCCATAGAAGTTATCCTACAAGTAATGTCTATCAGATTCCTTATTAACCTCAATGTAATTGCACTGCTAATTGCATTTCTAGAGCTGCAAATATTCTGTATGGGTGTTTGTACTTAATAACCCATTCATTCATCATTAAATATGAGGCCATTATGCCTATAAGGGAACAACACTTGGATCCTCGCTTTTAAAAAATGTAGTTCTGGCTTTTCCTCCTCCTATTACGGCCTAACACCAGAGGAACCAACATCACTAAAGGTTTTTGTCCTTCAATAATTTTTTTGTTTTGTTCATTATTTTGTACATCTGTTATCTTCCTCCCTATCAATATTTCTCATCCAGCTCTGTATTACCTCTCTACTCCCAATACTCTTTTACGTCTGTGACACACACATCTCCATTCTCTCCTCACCCTCTCATCTTAAACACAAATTTTCTGTGACTCCCTCTAATTCCCTATTTTTCTGTATCACTTCAGTTTAAAAAAAATAAATAAATTAAGAATCAAACCTTAATATGCAATATGTTCAAACAAATGACAATATATCAGAAGAGAGAGAGCCGCACTCCTGAGATAGAACAAAACCTAGAATAACTTCCATGCCTGTTTATTTCTATTGCAACTCAGGGTGCACACTCTTTTAGCACACTATGCCTTTTCACAGAGAAAAAATATCCTGTAGCATATCAGTCTGACCCTGCCCAATGACAGCCCAGCGCCGAAATACCAGGGAATTCTTCTCTGAACAATTATTATTATTGGTTATTTGTAGAGCGCCAACAGATTCTGCAGCGCTATAAACAAAGGCAGAGTACAACAAAACAATTATAGGGATCAAATGGGTAGAGGGCCCTGCCAAGAGTTGCACTGTTGTAGTCAGTTCTTAAGAAGGTGATCTACAAACAGCTGGACTCTTAGGCATACATGCTAAGGGGGTTTAGGGGCTAGCAATGGAGGAGAGAAACTGGTATAAAGAAAGGTTAGTTTAGGTTATATGTATCCCTAAACAGTAGAGTTTTTAGGTAGGTCTTGAAGCTTTCAAAACTAGGGGAGAGTCTTGTGCTGCGAGGCAGAGAGTTCCACAAGATGGGAGCCAGTCTGGAGAAGTCCTGTAAACGGGAGTGTGATGAGGTAACAAGATCAGAGGAGAGTAGGAGGTCATGAGCAGAGCGAAGGGGACGGGAGGGAGAGTATCGGGAGACCATGGACTCTGTTTATCAAGGTCTGGCGGACCTGATCCGACACTGTGGATCAGGTCCGCCAGACCTCGCTGAATACGGCGAGCAATAAGCTCGCCGTATTCAGCATTGCACCAGCAGCTCATAAGTAGAGGATGCTCCACGCCGGATGTCTTGAAGATGGACCCGCTCAGCGCCAGATGGATGAAGATAGAAGATGCCATCTGGATGAAGATTTCTGCCCGTCTGGAGGACCACTTTGCCCGGTTTGGATGAAGACTTCTCCCGGCTTTGTTGAGGACTTTGGCCCGGCTTGGATGAAGACTTCTCCCGGTAAGTCGATCTTCAGGGGTTAGTGTTAGGTTTTTTTAAGGGTGTTTTGGGTGGGTTTTATTTTTAGGTTAGGGACTTTGGGCGGCAATAGAGCTAACTGCCCTTTAAAGGGCAATGCCCATCCAAATGCCCTTTTCAGGGCAATGGGGAGCTTAGTTTTTTTTAGATAGTATTTTATTTGGGGGTTTTGTTTGTGTGGGTGGTGGGTTTTACTGTTGGGGGGGTTGTTTGTATTTTTTTTACAGGTAAAAGAGCTGATTACTTTGGGGCAATGCCCCGCAAAAGGCCCTGTTAAGGGCTATTGGTACTTTAGTTTAGGCTAGGTTTTTTTTTTTTTTTTTTAATTTTATTTTAATAGGGCTATTAGATTAGGTGTAATTAGTTTAAATATCTGTAATTTGTTTATTATTTTCTGTAATTTAGTGGGGTTTTTTTGTACTTTAGCTAATTTAATTTAGGTAATTGTATTTAATTTAGTTAATTTGTCGGTAACGACCCGCGTAGCTAACGCTGGCTTTTCCCCCCCCCACCTTTTAAATACCGCTGGTATTTAGAGTTCACAGAAGGGCTGCGTTAGGCTCCAAAAAGGGAGCGTACAGGCATATTTACCGCCACTGCAACTCTCAATACCAGCGGTGCTTACGGACGCGGCCAGCTTCAAAAACGTGCTCGTGCACGATTCCCCCATAGGAAACAATGGGGCAGTTTGAGCTGAAAAAAAACCTAACACCTGCAAAAAAGCAGCGTTCAGCTCCTAACGCAGCCCCATTATTTCCTATGGGGAAACAGTTTCTAAGTCTGCACCTAACACCCTAACATGAACCCCAAGTCTAAACACCCCTAACCTTACACTTATTAACCTCTAATCTGCCGCCCCCGCTATCGCTGACACCTGCATATTTTTTTTACCCCTAATCTGCCGCTCCGTACACCGCCGCAACCTACATTATTCCTATGTACCCCTAATCTGCTGCCCCTAACACCGCCGACCCCTATATTATATTTATTAACCCCTAATCTGCCGCCCCCAACGTCGCCTCCACCTACCTACAATTATTAACCCCTAATCTGCCGACCGGACCTCACCGCTACTCTAATAAATGTATTAACCCCTAAAGCTAAGTCTAACCCTAACACTAACACCCCCCTAAGTTAAATATAATTTTTATCTAACGAAATAAATTAACTCTTATTAAATAAATGATACCTATTTAAAGCTAAATACTTACCTGTAAAATAAATCCTAATATAGCTACAATATAAATTATAATTATATTGTAGCTATTTTAGGATTAATATTTATTTTACAGGCAACTTTGTATTTATTTTAACCAGGTACAATAGCTATTAAATAGTTAATAACTATTTAATAGCTACCTAGTTAAAATAATTACAAAATTACCTGTAAAATAAATCCTAACCTAAGTTACAATTAAACCTAACACTACACTATCAATAAATTAATTAAATAAAATACCTACAATTATCTACAATTAAACCTAACACTACACTATCAATAAATTAATTAAACACAATACCTACAAATAAATACAATTAAATAAACTAACTAAAGTACAAAAAATAAAAAAAAAACTAAGTTACAAAAAATAAAAAAATATTTACAAACATTATAAAAATATTACAACAATTTTAAGCTAATTACACCTACTCTAAGCCCCCTAATAAAATAACAAAGCCCCCCAAAATAAAAAAATGCCCTACCCCATTCTAAAATACAAATATCGGATCGGAACAGCCAATAGAATGCGAGCTCAATCTGATTGGCTGATTGGATCAGCCAATCGGATTGAACTTGAATCTGATTGGCTGATTCCATCAGCCAATCAGAATTTTCCTACCTTAATTCTGATTGGCTGATAGAATCCTATCAGCCAATCGGAATTCAAGGGACGCCATCTTGGATGACGTCCCTTAAAGGAACCTTCATTCTGTGTTAGGACGTCGGAAGAAGAGGATGGATCCGCGCCGGAGGTCTTGAAGATGGAGCCACTCGCCGTCGGATGGAAGAAGATAGAAGATGCCACTTGGATGAAGATGTCTACCGGTCCGGATCTCCTCTTCTGCCCGGATAGGATGAAGACTTCTGCCAGATGATGGACCTCTTCAGCCGCCGCTTGGATCAAGACTTCAGCCGGAGGATGGACGTCTTCAGCCCCCGCTTGGGCTTGGATGAAGACTTCACAGCCTGGACCGATCGGTGATACCCGGCGTGGTAAAGATAAGGTAGGAAGATCTTCAGGGGCTTAGTGTTAGGTTTATTTAAGGGGGGTTTGGGTTAGATTAGGGGTATGTGGGTGGTGGGTTGTAATGTTGGGGGGGGGTATTGTATGTTTTTTCTTACAGGCAAAAGAGCTTAATTCTTTGGGGCATGCCCCGCAAAAGGCACTTTTAAAGGCTGGTAAGGTAAAATAGCTTTTCCATTTGTATTTTAGAATAGGGTAGGGCATTTTTTTATTTTGGGGGGCTTTGTTATTTTATTAGAACGCTTAGAGTAGGTGTAATTAGCTTAAAATTGTTGTAATATTTTTCTAATGTTTGTAAATATTTTTTTATTTTTTGTAACTTATTTCTTTTTTTATTTTTTGTACTTTAGTTAGTTTATTTAATTGTATTTATTTGTAGGTATTGTATTTAATTAATTTATTGATAGTGTAGTGTTAGGTTTAATTGTAGATAATTGTAGGTATTTTATTTAATTAATTTATTGATAGTGTAGTGTTAGGTTTAATTGTAACTTAGGTTAGGATTTATTTTACAGGTAATTTTGTAATTATTTTAACTAGGTAACTATTAAATAGTTATTAACTATTTAATAGCTATTGTACCTGGTTAAAATAAATACAAAGTTGCCTGTAAAATAAATATTAATCCTAAAATATCTACAATATAATTATAATTTATATTGTAGCTATATTAGGATTTATTTTACAGGTAAGTATTTAGCTTTAAATAGGAATAATTTATTTAATAAGAGTTAATTTATTTCGTTAGATTTAAATTATATTTAACTTAGGGGGGTGTTAGTGTTAGGGTTAGACTTAGCTTTAGGGGTTAATACATTTATTATAGTGTTGGCGAGGTCCGGTCAGAACATTAGGGGTTAATACTTGAAGTTAGGTGTCGGTGATGTTAGGGAAGGCAGATTAGGGGTTAATACTATTTATTATAGGGTTTTTGAGGCGGGAGTGAGAAGGATTAGGGGTTAATAACTTTATTATAGTAGCGGTGAGGTCCGGTCGGCAGATTAGGGGTTAATAAGTGTAGGTAGGTGGCGGCGACGTTTGGGGTGGCAGATTAGGGGTTAATAAATATAGGGGTCGGCGGTGTTAGGGGCAGCAGATTAGGGGTACATAGGGATAACGTAGGTGGCGGCGGTGTGCGGTCGGCAGATTAGGGGTTAAAAAATTTTAATAGAGTGGCGGCGATGTGGGGGGACCTCGGTTTAGGGGTACATAGGTAGTTTATGGGTGTTAGTGTACTTTAGAACACAGTATTTAAGATCTTTGTGAACCGGCATTAGCCAAGAAAGCTCTTAACTCCTGGCTTTTTACTGCGGCTGGAGTTTTGTCGTTAGATTTCTAACGCTCACTTCAGCCACAACTCTAAATACCAGCGTTAGAAAGATCCCATTGAAAAGATAGGATACGCAATTGACGTAAGGAGATCTGCGGTATGGAAAAGTCGCGGCTGCAAAGTGAGCGTTAGACCCTTTCCTGATTGACTCTAAATACCTGCGGTAGCCCAAAACCAGCATTAGGAGCCCCTAACGCTGGTTTTGACGGCTAACGCCAAACTCTAAATCTAGCCGTTATTTAATTATAGTGTACTGTTAGCTGTTAGTGTAACTTAGTTCTTTTTTTATTTTTTGTACTTTAGTTAGTTTATTTAATTGTATTTATTTGTAGGTATTGTATTTAATTAATTTATTGATAGTGTAGTGTTAGGTTTAATTGTAGATAATTATAGGTATTTTATTTAATTAATTTATTGATAGTGTAGTGTTAGGTTTAATTGTAACTTAGGTTAGGTTTTATTTTACAGGTAAATTTGTCTTTATTTTAGCTAGGTAGTTATTAAATAGTTGACAACTATTTAATAACTATTCTACGTAGTTAAAATAAATACAAACTTGCCTGTAAAATAAAAATAAACCCTAAGCTAACTACAATGTAACTATTAGTTATATTGTAGCTAGCTTAGGGTTTATTTTATAGGTAAGTATTTAGTTTTAAATAGGAATAATTTAGTTAATAATAGTAATATTTATTTAGATTTATTGTAATTATATTTGTTAGGGGGTGTTAGGGTTAGACTTAGGTTTAGGGGTTAATAACTTTAATATAGTGGTGGCGACGTTGGGGGCGGCAGATTAGGAGTTAATAAATGTAGGTAGGTTGCGATGACATTGGGGTGGCAGATTAGGGGTTAATAAATATAATGTAGGTGTCGGCGATGTTGGGGCAGAAGATTAGGGGTTAATACATATAATGTAGGTGGCGGCGGTGTCTGGAGCGGCAGATTAGGGGTTACAATTTTTATTATTGTGTTTGCGATGCGGGAGGGCCTCGGTTTAGGGATTAATAGGTAGTTTATGGGTGTTAGTGTACTTTTTAGCACTTTAGTTATGAGTTTTATGTTACGGTGTTGTACCAAATAACTCATAAATACTGACTTTTAAATGTGTTAGAACTCTTGACAGGGTAGGGTATACCGCTCACTTTTTGGCCTCCCAGGACAGACTTGTAATACCGGCGCTATGGAAGTCCCATAGAAAAAAGACTTTATGAATTTGACGTAAGTCGTTTTGCGGTAAGGCCAAAGAAGTGTGTGGTGACTCTAAACCTGCAAGACTCATAATAACAGCGGGCATAAAAAAGCAGCGTTAGGACCTGTTAACGCTGCTTTTTTACCCTAACGCAAAACTCGTAATCTAGCCATATGCCTTTTCACAGAGAAAAAATATCCTTTAGCATATCAGTCTGACCCTGCCCAACTAGTCCGAAACATATGTCTGGGGTTTTGCCGTTTCTCTCGTTCAGAGAGGGATTGCCTGGTATTTCGGGGCTGGACTGTACTGTTAAGTCAGGATCAGACTGATATGCTACAGGAAAGTTCTTCTCTGTGAAAGGCACATATTGAGCAAAAAGAGGCTGCTTCTAGGGTGGTAACTAGCCATAGAACAAGCTATTATGCTATTGTTTGTTCCCAGGTTGAGCGCTTCTCTCTTTTTATTTATGCAAATTATGACTCTTAGGGAAGTCTCCCTAAGTGTGATGCGGGAATTCAGACATGGACCCGTTGCTCAATGTGCCTAGAGGGATATGACTGCACCTCACTGACGAGGGCCACAATATGATTGTATTTCGGGGCAGGACTGTAGTGTTAAGTCAGGATCAGACTGATATGCTACGGGAAAGTTCTCTGTGAAAGGCACATGTTGAGCAAAAAGAGGCTGCTTCTTGGGTGGTAACTAGCCATAGAACAAGCTATTATGCTATTGTTCATTCCCTGGTTGAGCACTTCTCTCTTTTTATATATGACAATATATATTCACAAGGATAATTAAATATCATGTGTCCCACATGTGCACTGTTTAAATTAACATAGATGGTCTACATATTACTATATAAATTTAATATTGAATTAACATGTTAAGTTAACTATATTACTATACTTCAACTTTTAATTTTATAGAATATTTCAACCAGAAAATATCACATTGAATCAATGACTACTCTTTAGAAAAAGCCTTATTTATTAATATACCTTATATAAATATCTATCTATGAATATCTCCTTATTCATCCAACTACGGCTAATGATTCTAACTTAAGGAGCAGAAAAACTCTCACATTTGTAATTTCTCTCTTTTTCTCTATCACTTCACACCTTTTTTCACAGGATCAGTAATGTGAAACCTAAATTATCTCATATGGAAATCTTATAAAATAAACAGTGTAATTAATACAAAATGTAAAATACCCAGATAATTGTTTATACTCATTACATGGTTAGAAAATATGACCTCGTCCTTATTTATATCTTTATCTAAAATTTGCAAAAATTTTGCCCATCCTCTCTTCTGTATTCCTCTTTCTCTGTCCAGATATAGATACATACCAATCCTTAGATGCCTGATATCAACTGTTCGTTGTCTGGTGTAAAATTTGTAATGTGGGAGACACAAAAAATTCTGATTTAATAACTTTATAAATTCATGATTTATGAAGCTAGAATGTGAATACAATAGCTCACCCTTCGCACTTTAATACATTTTCCTTTCAGTCTTTTTCAATAAAGTAAAAAAACGCTATTAGATCAAAGACATAAGATTGCAAAAAATATTAGGTCACTCAAGCACCTGATACACCAAAATTATATTCTTAAAGGTATATTGCAAACAATTCAATGTGCTAATGCATTAGAGAGAGGATATCCTTTTTCTCTTATTGATCCTGGTTTTCTATGCAAAGTCATAGGTAAAGTTCTATGGTCGTCTCTCCAGAACATGACTATACCTTTTTGTTTTCATTCCCTTTGCATAGGTTAAACACATAGTGTTGTGCTTTTACTAGCACGGGACACGATAAGCAGTATCGCTAATATTAGTGCACAACTTGATATTACAAGTCTATGGTGAATCAGATTTACCAGATAAGGTTTAGCACAGCTGACATCGCTCTAGCGCACCCATTACCTACAATGGATATCACGACCTACGATGGATATCACAACCACACTAAATAATGCTGACATTATAAGTTGAAAGTTATTGGTTGCTCTCAAGCGTAAGCCCAAATAGCGCTATAAGAATTAGTGAGACCTGAGACCAGAAGTAAAGTGTAGAGGTTAAAAATATTTTTTTATAAAACACATCTAAAATATAATAAAATAAAAGTATTACACTCATATATGCATATTTGTAATAAAAAATAACATTTATATTGATAACATTATTTTAAAATGGTTAAAAATGTCTACGGTATATGGCGAGGTGTTTGACTGGACGGGCTCCAAAAGAATATATATACTATCTTTAAACATTTACATTTGTTTTTATTAAACTAATCTAAATGTTTCATATCTACAGGTGAAAAGTTCACCTGTTGCTACAATACTTACCATAATGTGCTCACCAGAGCATAAGTATTAAACCTTTAAAAAGAAAGTAAACAAATGAATATTGATTTTCGTCAACATTTTTTGGTTTTCTTTCATTTTCGTTGAATATTCAGTTAGAACGAGAAAAAAGTAAACTGAAAATCCCATTTTTGTGACAAACGTGCATTTATCTGAAAACGAATGCACATCTCTAATCTATATATCTGTATATATTTATATGCATGTGTATTTATGTGTTTATATATGAAAATATGTATGTGCATACATACATATATACACATATATTTCTAGACATAAATAAAAAAAAAAAAAAAAAAAATATATATATATATATATATATATATATATATATATATATATATATATATATAAACATTAAAGCCCTTTCCAATCAAAAGCCTTGAAACTTGTAATATCATTTTTAATCAATTTTAGTACGTTTTATGTTTTTTTTTAATATAAATACTTGAAATTCATATGTTCTTTTATTTTTAAATAGATATTTCAATATAGCTGTATATACAATATACAGTATATCTACTGTATATATGTATCTATTTCTGTATATATTCATATAGCTTTATCCTATATAATAAAAGGCCAGGTATGTTTGTCAGATGCAGTCATGCGCAGTAGAGACAAACATACCTGGCCTTAATCAGTGTCGGCTTGGAGCGAGGTCAGTGCCACCTGTGAGGTCTGCCGCATAAGAAGCGGCTACAAGCTACAGAGCAAATTCAGTAAGAAGCGGCCGCGAGCTACATAGCATCAGTGTCGGCTTGGAGCGAGGTCAGTGACAGCTTTGGGAGCGCGAGGTACATAGCATACAAGCTGAACAGCTGTGAGGTCTGGTGTGAGATAGGGAACGCGAGGTACACAGCATACAAGCCGTGATGGGGGCGTGACCAGCAGGCGTGGCCTCGCGGGAGCGTGCATGAGGGGCGTGGTCGGCGGGAGAGACCAAAACAGAGGAGGGAAAGAAAGAAAGAGAGCGGAAGAGGGGGAGAGAGAACGCAAAAGAGTGAGAACGCAAAAGAGGGGGAGAGAGAGCTCAAAAGAGAGGGGGAGAGAGAGCTCAAAAGAGAGGGGGAGAAAGAGCGCAAAAGAGAGGGGGGAGAGAGAGAGCTCAAAAGAGAGGGGAGAGCTCAAAAGAGAGGGGGAGAGAGAGTTTAAAAGAGAGGGGGGAGAGCGCAAAAGAGGGGGGAGAGAGAGCGCAAAAGAGGAGGATAGAGAACGCAATAGAAGGAGAGAGAGAGCGCAATAGAGGGAGAGAAAGCGCAAAAGAGAGGGGGAGAGAGCGCAAAAGAGAGGGGATAGAGAGCGCAAAAGAGTGGGAGAGAGAGTGCACAAAAGAGGGGGAGAGAGAAAGCACAAAGAGGGGGAGAGAGAGAGCGCAACAGAGAGGAAGAGAGAGCAAAAGAGGGGGAGAGAGAGAGTTTAAAAGAGAGGGGGAGAGAGAAAGCACAAAAGAGAGGGGGGCGAGAGAGCAAAAGAGAGGGGGGAGAGAGAGAGTGCAAAAGAGGGTGGAGAGAGAGCGCTAAAGAGAAGGGGGAGAGAGAGCGCAAAAGAGGGAGAGAGAGAGAGCGCAAAAGAGGGAGAGAGAGAGCGCAAAAGAGAGGGGAGAGAGCACAAATGAGAGGGGGAGAGAGCGCAAAAGAGAGGGGGGAGAGAGAGTAAAAGAGAGGGGGGAGAGAGAGCAAAAGAGAGGGGGAGAAAGAGCAAAAGAGAGGGGGAAAGAGAGCAAAAGAGAGGGGGAGAGAGAGAGAGAGAGAGAGCGCAAAAGAGGGCGGAGAGAGAGCAAAAGAGGGGAGAGAGAGAGCCAAATAGGGGAGAGAGAGAGAGAGAGCAAAAGAGGGCGAGAGAGAGAGAGCAAAAGAGGGGGGAGAGAGCAGATGAGGGGGGGAACAGAGAGAGAGAGAGCAAAAGAGGGGGGAGAGGGAAAGCAAAAGAGGGGGGAGAGAGAGCACAAGAGGGGAGAGAGAGAGCAAAAGAGAGGGGGAAAGAGAGCAAAAGAGAGGGGGGAGAGAAAGAGCACGCAAAAGAGGGGGGAGAGAGTGCAAAAGAGGGGGGAGAGAGCAAAAGAGGAGGGAGAGAGAGCAAAAGAGGGGGGAGAGAGACAGAGCAAAATAGGGGAGAGAGAGCAAAAGAGGGCGAGAGAGAGAGCAAAAGAGGGGGGAGAGAGAGCAAAAAAGGGGAGAGAGAGAGAGCAAAAGAGGGGGGGAAAGAGAGAGTGCAAAATAAGGGGGAGAGAGAGAACTCAAAAGAGAGGGGGGAGAGAGAGAGAGCGCAAAAGAGAGGGGGGAGAGAGAGGGAGCAAGGGTTGGAACCGCGGTACCTAAAAAAATTGGCCCGTGTACACAGGCTTTAGGACTAGTAGATATATATTTTACTAATAATATTTATTTATATATATATATATATATATATATATATATATATATATATATATAAATATATTATACTTTATTTATGAAGCGCCAAGATATTTCGCAGCGCTGTCCATGGGTACAGGACAAAATTTACAAACACATACAGGAGGAATTGAGGGCCCTATTCCCGTGGGAACTTACAATCTAGAAGAATATATATATACAGGTGGCCCTCGTTTTACAACGGTTCAATTTACACCGTTTCAGAATAACAACCTTTTTTTCGAGTCATGTGACTGCTATTGAAAAGAACTAAGAAGCAGTGCATTTATTAAAATAGCCAGTAGTTGGAGCTGTCCGCTTGTGTTGCAGCAAAGCCAAGCAAGCTTAAATTAATCAGTTTAACCAGACCTGAGCTATCAAGCAGATTTCAAAGGAACAAGATCTTCCTGTCTATAAACCAGATTGGAATGCATAGAAAGAACTGTTTGCAGAAAAATGCAAGTGAAGTCTGTGTTGTGTGATTATTTTATTAGGTTTATAATGCTGTTTAGCAAATGTTTTTGTTCATTTAACTTAGTTTAATTATATATTCTGTGTTGTGTGATTATTGTATTAGGTTTATAATGCTGTTTAGCATTTTAAGTCTTCATTTCAAAGCTTTAAAAATAATGTATTAGGTGTTACTTATGACAATTTTGAGAGAGGCCTGGAACCTAACTCCCTCACTTCCCATTGACTTACATTATAAACTGGGTTTCAATTTACAACGGTTTCAATTTACAACCATTCCTTCTGGAACCTAACCCCGGCGTAAACTGAGGGCTACCTGTATATATTTAAAAATAAACAGAACATTTTCTTCAAAAAGTCAAGAACATAGGAATTTCAAGTATTCCTTATGCACCTTTGACTTAAGCACAGTTGGTCTAGCACAGTTTTGAGTTAGCGCACAAGCGATAAAATAAAAGGCTTTTTTAGTCTGCCCCATTGAAGTCTAGGAAGAGATGGAGTTAACATGGTCGTGATATCCAAAGTCCTGAAGTTAGCGCACTTGAGTATTTCGATCTTGCATTAACTTTTTATTCTGAATTTGCGCTAACCCGAGAGCAATCATTTTTTACATTAAGTGCAGTTAGTACTGGCCCATAGATCTAATGAATCAGAGCATACAATGTTTGTAATATGTCTCTTTAACATTCTTTGTGGAATACTTTGTATGTGAGCAGAAAACGAAACACAATTAGCCATTAAAACCACAATGTTGTCAGTTTGATGAGTTATTGCTGCATATTATTTACCACTTCCTTGTGAGTTGCGGTTCTTTTACAAAGCTAGGAACTGCTAACTATAGATTAAAGTATATTTCTTTAGATGTGAATCGCACAAGTCATGTAAATATAATATGACAGTCATTGGGGTAGCACATGAGTAATATAAACCTAAGGAGCTTAAACACTTAAAGGGCCACTAAACCCAAAATCTTTCTTTCATGATTCAGATAGAAAATAGAAAATTAAACAACATTACAATTTACTTCCATTATTTATTTTGCTTCATTTTTTAAATATCCTTAGTTGAAGAAAAAGCAATGCACATGGTGAGCCAATCACACAATGCTTCTATGTTCAGCAACCAATCAGCAGTTAGTAAGCATATCTATATATGCTTTTCATCAAAGAATATCAAGAGAATAAAACAAATTAGATTATATAAGTAAATTAGAAAGATGTTTAAAATTGCATTCTCTTTCTAAAACATAAAAGAAAAATGTGGGTGGCATGTCCCTTTAAGCTGTAGTAAGACATCAGGCCAGTGCATTATAAATTATTTAGTGTACTAAAATGTCTGGGAAGTATACCATCTGGCAAAAGTCAACACACCTGCAATCAATTAAATGTTTTAGGTATACTAAGAAGAGAAAAAATATATTTATTAGATATTGCAAATGTTAAGGTCCCATGTCATTGTGGGAACACAGTAAATATAAAGTACAAGTTTATATAAATGATTATATACATAAATATTCAATAACTAAAGTCTCTGAAATAGGGTGACCAGACGTCCCATTTTTAACATGCTATTCCTTTGTCCCTATAACTTTTTGAAGGAATGTCCATTTTTTATCATGAATGTTTACTTATTTCATTTTTATTTTATCTGTGCAACACCCACACTAGTGATATATTTATGTCTATTACAGCACTATAGCATGCAATAGCTGCAGCTGTTAGAAGCTCTGCAGCAGGGAACTACAGTTCCCAGCACACTGCTGTGGTGGACATGTGAAAAAGGAGGCGGGAGAAGTCTTTGCACCTTTATAGTGGTTGCTGATTAGGAGTAGGGGTAGGCAGCTTTTGAGCAAAGTGAGAGTTGAGCACCAGAAACAGAGTTGATCTGCAGAGAGAGCAGTAAAACATAAGAGAGTTAAAATAAAGCAGACAGGGCTAAATAGCAGAAAGAGAGAGAAAGAGTTGAACAGCAGAGACAGAGCTGAACAGAAGAAAGAGAGAGAGTTGAACAGCATTGTGAGTTTTTAGTTAATAAATACTAATGTACTTTATTGTGAAGTGATATCTGATGTGAATGTATTTACAGCATATATCACTTAACAATAAAGTACATTTGTAGTTATTAAATAGGGTGTGCGAGAGGTAGAAGAAACAGCTTTCAAAATATAAACAAGGGCCATACATAAATGGATTCTTCTGCCTAACAAATCACCAGTTAGGACTGGTAGGAATTACAGTTAATTATGACTGGTTGTTAATTAAACAATCATATATATCAGCAAGTGCAGAGCAGACCATGCTTTATATATATATATACAGGGAGTGCAGAATTATTAGGCAAGTTGTATTTTTGAGGATTAATTTTATTATTGAACAACAACCATGTTCTCAATGAACCCAAAAAACTCATTAATATCAAAGCTCAATATTTTTGGAAGTAGTTTTTAGTTTGTTTTTAGTTTTAGCTATTTTAGGGGGATATCTGTGTGTGCAGGTGACTATTACTGTGCATAATTATTAGGCAACTTAACAAAAAACAAATATATACCCATTTCAATTATTTATTTTTACCAGTGAAACCAATATAACATCTCAACATTCACAAATATACATTTCTGACATTCAAAAACAAAACAAAAACAAATCAGTGACAATATAGCCACCTTTCTTTGCAAGGACACTCAAAAGCCTGCCATCCATGGATTCTGTCAGTGTTTTGATCTGTTCACCATCAACATTGCGTGCAGCAGCAACCACAGCCTCCCAGACACTGTTCAGAGAGGTGTACTGTTTTCCCTCCTTGTAAATCTCACATTTGATGATGGACCACAGGTTCTCAATGGGGTTCAGATCAGGTGAACAAGGAGGCCATGTCATTAGATTTTCTTCTTTTATACCCTTTCTTGCCAGCCACGCTGTGGAGTACTTGGACGCCTGTGATGGAGCATTGTCCTGCATGAAAATCATGTTTTTCTTGAAGGATGCAGACTTCTTCCTGTACCACTGCTTGAAGAAGGTGTCTTCCAGAAACTGGCAGTAGGACTGGGAGTTGAGCTTGACTCCATCCTCAACCCGAAAAGGCCCCACAAGCTCATCTTTGATGATACCAGCCCAAACCAGTACTCCACCTCCACCTTGCTGGCGTCTGAGTCGGACTGGAGCTCTCTGCCCTTTACCAATCCAGCCACGGGCCCATCCATCTGGCCCTTCAAGACTCACTCTCATTTCATCAGTCCATAAAACCTTAGAAAAATCAGTCTTGAGATATTTCTTGGCCCAGTCTTGACGTTTCTGCTTGTGTGTCTTGTTCAGTGGTGGTCGTCTTTCAGCCTTTCTTACCTTGGCCATGTCTCTGAGTATTGCACACCTTGTGCTTTTGGGCACTCCAGTGATGTTGCAGCTCTGAAATATGACCAAACTGGTGGCAAGTGGCATCTTGGCAGCTGCACGCTTGACTTTTCTCAGTTCATGGGCAGTTATTTTGCGCCTTGGTTTTTCCACACGCTTCTTGCGACCCTGTTGACTATTTTGAATGAAACGCTTGATTGTTCGATGATCACGCTTCAGAAGCTTTGCAATTTTAAGAGTGCTGCATCCCTCTGCAAGATATCTCACTATTTTTGACTTTTCTGAGCCTGTCAAGTCCTTCTTTTGACCCATTTTGCCAAAGGAAAGGAAGTTGCCTAATAATTATGCACACCTGATATAGGGTGTTGATGTCATTAGACCACACCCCTTCTCATTACAGAGATGCACATCACCTAATATGCTTAATTGGTAGTAGGCTTTCGAGCCTATACAGCTTGGAGTAAGACAACATGCATAAAGAGGATGATGTGGTCAAAATACTCATTTGCCTAATAATTCTGCACTCCCTGTATATATATATATATATATATATATACACATAAACACACATAAACACACATAAACGCATAAATACACCCAGAAAAACACACACAAATACACATACATACACGCATAAACACACACACAAATACACACATAAACACACACACACAAATACACATGCATACACACATAAACCCACAGTTACACACATATACATACACACATAAACACACACACATACCTATACATACACACAAACATACACACACAAATACACACATAAACACACACACACATACCTATACATACACACATAAACACACACACACAAATACACATACATACAAACACTCACACACAAATACACACAAACAAAAATACACACACATACACACATATAAACTCCCACCAACACACAAATACACATATATAAACACACACCCAAATACACATACATACACACATACACACACACAAATACACATAAACACAGACACAAATACACATACATACACACATAAACACACATACCTACACACAAATTCACATCCATACACACACAAATACACATCCATACACACAAATACACATAAACACAGACAGAAATAGACGCACACAATTCACATCCATACACACACAAATACACATACATACACACACATAAACACACACGAATACACATACATACACACTAGTGATGTCGCGAACATAAAATTTTAGAACGGCGAACGCGATCTTCCTGAAAAGTTCGCGAACGGGCGAACCAGGCGAACCGCCATAGACTTCAATAGGCAGGCGAATTTTAAAACCCACAGGGACTCTTCTGGCCACAATAGCGATGGAAAAGTTGTTTCAAGGGGACTAACACCTGGAGTGTGGCATTCCGGAGAGGGATCCATGGCAAAACTCCCATGGAAAATTATATAGTTGATGTAGAGTCTGGTTTTAATCCATAAAGGGCATAAATCAACTAACATTCCTAAATTGTTTGGAATAACGTGCTTTAAAACATCAGGTATGATGTTGTATCGATCAGGTAGTGTAAGGGTTACGCCCGCTTAACAGTGACAGACCAAACTCCCCGTTTAACGCACCGCACTGCATTATTCTAGAGCCAAAGGGAATCACAGCACCACGACCACGACGGCCCCTGTGGGGTGGCCTGCCTCTGCCTGTCATTTTTTTTCTTTGATTAGTGGTACTATGCGTGCAAGCTACTGTGACAACAGATATGAGTGGCACTGTGCACTGGCAGAAGTTGGCAGAGTAGACGCTGTAGGCCTGACACACACGCTTGCAGACAACTAACTGCTATTCAATCTATTACAGTCAAAATTTTATTTTTTTTAAAAATGTACACTACAGGGAGAGCAGAATTATTAGGCAAATGAGTATTTTGACCACATCATCCTCTTTATGCATGTTGTCTTACTCCAAGCTGTATAGGCTCGAAAACCTACTACCAATTAAGCATATTAGGTGATGTGCATCTCTGTAATGAGAAGAGGTGTGGTCAAGTGACATCAACACCCTATATCAGGTGTGCATAATTATTAGGCAACTTCCTTTCCTTTGGCAAAATGGGTCAAAAGAAGGACTTGACAGGCTCAGAAAAGTCAAAAATAGTGAGATATCTTGCAGAGGGATGCAGCACTCTTAAAATTGCAAAGCTTCTGAAGCGTGATCATCGAACAATCAAGCGTTTCATTCAAAATAGTCAACAGGGTCGCAAAAAGCGTGTGGAAAAACCAAAATAACTGCCCATGAACTGAGAAAAGTCAAGCGTGCAGCTGCCAAGATGCCACTTGCCACCAGTTTGGCCATATTTCAGAGCTGCAACATCACTGGAGTGCCCAAAAGCACAAGGTGTGCAATACTCAGAGACATGGCCAAGGTAAGAAAGGCTGAAAGACGACCACCACTGAACAAGACACACAAGCTGAAACGTCAAGACTGGGCCAAGAAATATCTCAAGACTGATTTTTCTAAGGTTTTATGGAATGATGAAATGAGAGTGAGTCTTGATGGGCCAGATGGATGGGCCTGTGGCTGGATTGGTAAAGAGCAGAGAGCTCCAGTCCGACTCAGACGTCAGCAAGGTGGAGGTGGAGTACTGGTTTGGGCTGGTATCATCAAAGATGAGCTTGTGGGGCCTTTTCGGGTTGAGGATGGAGTCAAGCTCAACTCCCAGTCCTACTGCCAGTTTCTGGAAGACACCTTCTTCAAGCAGTGGTACAGGAATAAGTCTGCATCCTTCAAGAAAAACATGATTTTCATGCAGGACAATGCTCCATCACAGGCGTCCAAGTACTCCACAGCATGGCTGGCAAGAAAGGGTATAAAAGAAGAAAATCTAATGACATGGCCTCCTTGTTCGCCTGATCTGAACCCCATTGAGAACCTGTGGTCCATCATCAAATGTGAGATTTACAAGGAGGGAAAACAGTACACCTCTCTGAACAGTGTCTGGGAGGCTGTGGTTGCTGCTGCACGCAATGTTGATGGTGAACAGATCAAAACACTGACAGAATCCATGGATGGCAGGCTTTTGAGTGTCCTTGCAAAGAAAGGTGGCTATATTGGTCACTGATTTGTTTTTGTTTTGTTTTTGAATGTCAGAAATGTATATTTGTGAATGTTGAGATGTTATATTGGTTTCACTGGTAAAAATAAATAATTGAAATGGGTATATATTTGTTTTTTGTTAAGTTGCCTAATAATTATGCACAGTAATAGTCACCTGCACACACAGATATCCCCCTAAAATAGCTATAACTAAAAACAAACTAAAAACTACTTCCAAAACTATTCAGCTTTGATATTAATGAGTTTTTGGGTTCATTGAGAACATGGTTGTTGTTCAATAATAAAATTAATCCTCAAAAATACAACTTGCCTAATAATTCTGCACTCCCTGTACTGTTACACCAGATAAGAGTTGCACTGGGGTGACACTGTGCCCTGGCAGGCAGGCAGGCAGGCAGGCAGGCAGGCACTGAAACACACACGTGTGAAGGAAACTGACTGCTATTATTTCACAGTCAAATTTCTAGTTTTTTTTTTAATGTACACTACTGTTACACCAGATATGAGTTGCATAGTTTTTTTTTAACCCCTTAATGACCGAGGACATAAGCCATACGTCCTCAGAAAAAATACAGTTAACGCCTGAGGACGTATGGCGTACGTCCTCGGTTTGGAAAGCAGCTGGAAACGATCCTGATCACTTCCAGCTGCTTTCTGGTTATTGCAGGATGCCTCGATATCGAGGCATCCTGCAATAACAAATTTTACCCCTCCGGTGCAGAGAGAGCCACTCTGTGGCTCTCTCTGCACCGGGCATCGATGGCCGCATTCGTTGGTGGATGGGAGCTGAAGTGGGAAGCGGGTGGGCAGCCATCGATGCGGTTCTTGTCAGAGAGGGGGCGGGATCGGGGGCGGGATCGCCGGGGGTGCGCGTGCGTGCACGGGAGGAGGCGGACGGGCGCATGCACGGGGAGGGAGCGGGTGGGAACCGCTACACTACAGAAAAAAATGTTTTTATAAGTGGAAGAAAGGGGTGCAAAATATTTAGTACTTGGAAATCTAAGTGATCTGGGAGCGGGTGGGGGATTGGTCTTGGGGTGGGGGAAGCTACACTACAGAAAAATTAAATAAAAATTAAAAAAAACCATTTTATTTGCAAACTGGGTACTGGCAGACAGCTGCCAGTACCCAATATGGCCCCCAATAAGGCAGAGGGGGAGGGTTAGGAAGCTATTTTGGGGGGGATCAGGGAGGTTGGGGGATAAGGGGGGATCCTACACAACAGCATATGTAAATATGCTAAAAATATATATTAAAAAAAAAGATACCTTTTATTTTAGTACTGGCAGACTTTCTGCCAGTACTTAAGATGGCGGGGACAATTGTGGGGTGGGGGAGGGAAGAGAGCTCTTTGGGAGGGATCTGGGGGTCTGATTTGTCAGGTGGGAAGCTGATCTCTACACTAAAGCTAAAATTAACCCTGCAAGTTCCCTACAAGCTACCTAATTAACCCCTTCACTGCTGGGCATAATTCATGTGTTGTGCGCAGTTGCATTTAGTGGCCTTCTAACTACCAAAAAGCAACGCCAAAGCCATATATGTCTGCTATTTCTGAACAAAGGGGATCCCAGAGAAGCATTTACAACCATTTGTGCCATAATTGCACAAGCTGTTTGTAAATAATTTCAGTGAGAAACCTAAAGTTTGTGAAAAAGTTGACTTTTTTTTTAATTTGATCGCATTTGGCGGGGAAATGGTGGCATGAAATATACCAAAATGGGCCTAGATCAATACTTGGGGTTGTCTACTACACTACAGTAAAGCTAAAATTAACCCTACAAGCTCCCTAATTAACCCCTGCACTGCTGAGCATAATACACGTGTGGTGCGCAGTGGCATTTAGCGGCCTTCTAATTACCAAAAAGCAATGCCAAAGCCATATATGTCTGCTATTTCTGAAAAAAGGGGATCCCAGAGAAGCATTTACAACCATTTGTGCCATAATTGCACAAAATTTTTATAAATGATTTCAGTGAGAAACCTAAAATTTGGAAAAATTTAAAGTTTTTTTTTATTTGATCGCAATTGGCGGTGAAATGGTGGCATGAAATATACCAAGATGGGCCTAGATCAATACTTTGGGTTGTCTACTACACTACACTAAAGCTAAAATTACCCCAAAAAGCTCCCTACATGCTCCCTAATTAACCCCTTCACTGCTGGACATTATACACGTGTGGTGCGCAGTGGCATTTAGTGGCCTTCTAATTATCAAAAAGCAACGTCAAAGCCATATATGTCTGCTATTTCTGAACAAAGGGGATTGCAGAGAAAAATGTACAACCATTTATGCCATAATTGCACAAGCTATTTGTAAATAATTTCAGTGAGAAACCTAACGTTTGTGAAAAAAATTGTGAAAAAGTGAACATTTTTTTTTATTTGATCCCATTTGGTGGTGAAATGGTGGCATGAAATATACCAAAATGGGCCTAGATCAATACTTTGGG
Source organism: Bombina bombina (assembly GCF_027579735.1). Classification (NCBI taxonomy): domain Eukaryota; kingdom Metazoa; phylum Chordata; class Amphibia; order Anura; family Bombinatoridae; genus Bombina; species Bombina bombina. The sequence goes on from NC_069503.1 coordinate 1,050,189,760, forward strand.
ATGTCTTCTAAAAAAAAAAAAAATATATACATGTCAATGGCTATTCAGGGATTCCTGACAGATATCAGTGCTCCAATGTAACTAGCGCTAATTTTGAAAAAAAAATGGTTTGGAAATAGCAAAGTGCTACTTGTATTTATGGCCCTATAACTTGCAAAAAAAGCAAAGAACATGTAAACATTGGGTATTTCTAAACTCAGGACAAAATATAGAAACTATTTAGCATGGGTGTTTTTTGGTGGTTGTAGATGAGTAACAGATTTTGGGGGTCAAAGTTAGAAAAAGTGTGTTTTTTTCCATTTTTTCCTCATATTTTATAAAAATTTTTATAGTAAATTATAGGATATGATGAAAATAATGGTATCTTTAGAAAGTCCATTTAATGGAGAGAAAAACGGTATATAATATGTGTGGGTACAGTAAACGAGTAAGAGGAAAATTACAGCTAAACACAAACACCACAGAAATGTAAAAATAGCCCTGGTCCCAAACGGACAGAAAATGGAAAAGTGCTGTGCTCATTAAGGGGTTAATGTACACTACTGTTACACCAGATATGAGTTGCACTGGTGTGACACTGTGCCCTGGCAGGCAGGCACTGAAATGCACACGTGTGAAGGAAACTGACTGCTATTATTTCACAGTCAAAAAAGTGTTTGTTTTTTTTAAATGTACACTACTGTTACACCAGATATGAGTTGCACTGGTGTGACACTGTGCCCTGGCAGGCAGGCACTGAAACGCACTGCTATTATTTCACAGTCAAAAAAGTGTTGTTTTTTTTAAATGTACACTACTGTTACACCAGATATGAGTGGTGGCACTGGGCAAGTGGGCACAGTATACGCTGTGAGTCTGACACACACGCTGGCAGGCAACTGCAATTAGATTACACAGAAAAAAAAAGAAAAGCAGACTGATGTTCTAGCCCTAAAAAGGACTTTTTGGGGTGATGTCCTTACAGCAGAGATCAGTTGAGTCCTTCAGGACTGTAGTGGAGACTGAATACACTAGCCTAGCTATCGATTTCCCTATTAAATCAGCAGCAGCTACACTGTCCCTCCTCTCACTAAGAATGCAGCTTCCGAATGAATCTAAAATGGATGTCCAGGAGGTGGGAGGGTCTGGGAGGGAGGGTCTGCTGCTGATTGGCTGGAATGTGTCTGCTGACTGTGAGGTACAGGGTCAAAGTTTACTCAATGATGACATTGCTTATGTTCGCCCGCCACGGTGAACGCGAACATGCTATGTTCGCCGGGAACTATTCGCCGGCAAACTATTCGCGACATCACTAATACACACACATAAACACACACAAATACACATACATACACACACATAAACACACACAAATACACATACATACACACATAAACACACACGCAAATACATACACACACACATAAACAAACACACAAATACATATAAACACATAGAACAAAAAAACAAAATATAAACTTGCTTAAATCCCAATATAAGAATAATAAAATACAAAAACAAATGTGATGGTGCACAAAAAAGGATAACAGTCCCAGGTTATCACGTTGGTAATGCTAAGCAGGTGAACCTCAGGGAAAAAAAGAAAGACTGTGGCCCATATTTATCAAGCTCCGTACAGAGCTTGAAGGGCCGTGTTTCTGGCGAGTCTTCAGACTCACCAGAAACACAAGTTATGAAGCAGCGGTCACAAAGACCGCTGCTCCATAACCTGTCCACCTGCTCTGAGCAGGCGGACAGACATCGCCGGAAATCAACCCGATCAAGTACGATTGGGTTGATTGACACCCCCCTGCTGGCGGCCGATTGGCCGCGAGTCTGCAGGGGGTGGCGTTGCATCAGCAGCTCTTGTGAGCTGCTGGTGCAATGCTGAATACGGTGAGCGTATTGCTCGCCATATTCAGCGAGGTCTGGCGGACCTGATCAGCAGTGTCGGATCAGGTCCGCCAGACCTTGATAAATAGAGGCCATATAGTGAAGTTCTGTGGTTATGTGAAATTTACAGCAGAACCTAGAAAGTTACTCACATTGTCTAGAGCTTCAAAATCAAGCTCTAGATATATAGGCACAGGAAGCTCCTAATAGGAGGCAAGGCAAAGAAGGATGTTCCAGCTCCAAAGGATGAATCAGAAGTGGTTAAAAAAGTATAAAAAATGTATTAAAAACAAGTCACAAGGCATATAATGAGACTGTCCCAATCATAGACTACTACAAGCAAAATAATGTGTGTATCACAATGTCCAATGATTGCTCTGTTAGTCCGGTAAGGAACAAGACTCCGCCCCTTTTGTGACATCACTACTCCAACATACGTTTCACCAATAACAGCTTGGCTTTTTCAAGGATGTATAAACACATACATACATATACACAAAATTTAGAGGAAAACCAAAAGCCATTTCAAAGAAAATCACCATTAGATAGTGATGGACCCCAAGGTGGTCTATTAGAAGAGCCTTCATAGTGTATTGTCCAGTTTATAATAGGAATTTCAGATTTTAGGCTATGTCAATCCATAAAAGGGATATAAAAACAAAGAAAAAAATATCTTGTTTGTAGAGTATTATATAATTACACAATTGCATTTTATTATTGCAGTATTGCTTGAATATAGTGTTTAACACCTGCAGATAGTAAAAATAACTCTGCTCCAGAGCAGAAATGCACTACTGGGAGCTAGCTTAACACATCTGTTAGCCAATGAACAAGAAGCATATATGTGTAGTCACTAATCAACAGCTATCTCCCAGTAGTACATGCTGTTCTTGGGCTTATCTAGGTATGTGTTTTAAACAAAGGATACAAAGAGAAGAAAGTACATTTGAAAAGTGAAGTAAAATTGCATGCTATTTCTGAACCATTAAAGTTAAGTACAGCCATTGATCTGGAGTCGTGTGACTGCAGCTGCCAATTGGCTCACAGTCTGTTTACTGTTTTTGACCAGAAGTTCTCTGTGTCTCCCAAACAGGGCTTGTTGTTAAGACAAGACCATGTTTGAACTTCATTGAGGCTCACAACCTATTTTTTCTAGGCGATTGCCAGAGACCGTTCCTGCCATCCTGCTATAGTTGTGTTAAATGGCCCAATACATGATATTTTGCACATCAAACACGAACCGCAAGCAATGCGGAAAAACAATAATTACAACCACAGCACTTTGGAAACATATTTACAGAATGAGTTCTGTAAATGCATCCAATAGCAATATCCATGTCTATGTTGTTATGGTAATGTTACTGAATAGCACGGAATTTCTCAGGTATTCTGACGTATTCACAATTTTTCAACTAAACTGAGCCTCAGATTCAGGATATAAAATCCGCCCCTGTGATGTAGCTTATCTCACAGTCAGGACTTGTTGTGCTGACAAGCTTGTCTCGCTTTTATTTTCTTGTACAAGTTGTGTTTTGTGCATGTGCTAGAGAGGCCTATTTTATAGGGTGTGTTGTTTTTTATTAGTTTGTTTTGTAAAACATTGTGAGTGACAGTAACTCTATACAGTGGTTGCAAGACAGAAGCAGCTCCATTGAGGGATGGGTACAAATCTTATACAATTCTTCAACACACCTGTGACAAGTGTTTTTGTTTTAATAAGACATTAGTTTAATAAAACAAGTGTTATTGAATCTATACCATAGTTCCACATTCTAAAACAAATGAAAGGACCATTAACCCCCTTGTGCCATGTGGACGCAGGAACTTTGCCCAGTGTACTGTGTTGACATAGTACCTATGTCCAGTACAGAGGCACAAGTTGCGGTCCCTGCAGCTGGGGGCAGAAGGCACTTATCGTGCTCCCTAACCATATGAAGGAAGATTCCCAATCGTTACAGGGAGAGGCACTGTCTGTGTCACTCTCTGTAACAAACCTTCATAGGTGCTGGTGGGAGCAGTAGGATGAAAGGAGGGAGGCGGATCTGCGACCCAGCAGATGAGGGGGAGGGAGGGGCAGGGTTCCCTACACTACAGAAAAGTTTTAGGCAGGGTAGAGGGAGGGATGGAGACCTACAATATGGAACTATATTAGCTGGAGGGGGGAGTGGGGGCTCTAAACTACAGAAAATGGTGATCTTAAAGGGGGAGGGGGCACCTACACTACATAAAAAATAAGTGTTTATATAAACACATAAATACACATATGTAGACATGTATACATACACATATTTAGACATAATGTATATATATATATTTTAACCCTTACACTTTACTTGAGGTCTCAAGTCGCCCTAAATATTCTAGCTCAGTGTCAGCTTTCACTAGAGCGCAAACTATAACTTTCAACTTGTAATTTGAGCACTATTTAGCGTGGTTGCCATATCCATTTAAAGTATAGGTTACACTAGAGCAATATCGGACTTGTAATATCAAGTTGCACGCTAATGTTAGCGAGGTCCAGTGATACTGTTTATTGCGAATGAATCATGAACGTTTAAAGGGACACTGAACCCAAATGTTTTCTTTTGTGATTCAGATAGAGCATGCAATGATCAAATTTTCTTCATTCTCTTGGTATCTTTATTTGAAAAGCAAGAATGTAAGTTTAGATGCCGGCCCATTTTTGGTGAGCAACCTGGGTTGTTCTTGCTGATTGGTGGATACATTCACCCACCAATAAACAAGTGCTCTCCAGTGTCCTAAACCAATTGGCTGGCTCCTTACCTTAGATGCCTTCTTTTTCAAATAAAGATAGCAAGAGAACAAAGAAAAAAATTGATAAAAGGAGTAAATTAGAAAGTTGATTAACATTGCATGCTCTATCTGAATCACAAAAGAAAAAAATTGGGTTCAGTGTCCCTTTAATTCTGACTTTACTGTCCCTTTAATTAGATTTTGCTATTGTATTGCGTTCTATTTATATTTTTTCCGTTTTCTCCAAAAGACAGCTCTTTTTTTAGGAATTCTGATTGGTGGAATTTCTGGCTAGTGTTTCACGCCAGTATTTATGCAGTAACACAATATTCAAAAGCACAACCATACTTTAATGAACCATTAAACCAAACAGAAATGTGTCATTCTGCCTTCATGTATGCCTTTTTATAAAATACAATATAACTCTGAAACAAATATAGTTTTATGAAATTCTTTAGGGTAAACTATATGCGCTTTATAGGTTTATGTTCAAACGTTTATGTTAGTCCATTAGTTAAATGGATAGGAAAGACAAAATTAAACTTGCATGATTCAGGTAGAGCAGGTCATTTTAAGACACTTTTAAGTTCACTTTTATTTTCAACTGTGCTTTGTTCTCTTACTATCCCTTGTTGAAAAAGAATATGCACATATCCTACACTAGTGGAAGCTGCTGATAATTGGTGCCGGCACACATTTGTCTCTTGGAATTGGCTAATTAGATGTCAGTGTTCCTTCAGCAAAGGATAACAAGAGAATAAAGCAAATTTGATCATAGAAGTAAATTGGAAAGTTGATTAAAATCATGAAGGAACTTTTTGGGGTTTCCTGTCCTTTTAATGCCTTTTGAGTTATGTTTTCTGTTTAACTTCAGAACTAAAACTGTGTTGCAGATGTGTGACTAATTCCTGAACAGTATTAACATGAAAGTAATAGTATTAATATCATGCCTTTAATATTTTGTTGCATGTAAGCACATTAACATAACACAAAGCTTTGTGACTCCTTGCTTCTCAGACACAATGTAAAATCCTAACTTGTCCTGTGAGTAGTTTAAATATAGGCACAAACATCAAAGGAAGATATGAACGAATGTTACCTTTGTATATACAGTAATGGTGACTCCATACTGCCACCAGCTGGGCATTTTAATATTGCATTTTTCTATTTTAGACGTCTGGCTGACATACTTTTGTTTTTTTTAAGGCACCATTAAAGATAAATAAAAAAAATCTCTCAGGAATAAAGATGGCTGATATTTCCATGTTTATTTTGAAAGCTCAATTGTTCTTTATTTCTTTATTCTGCAGGAGATAGACCTAAGACTATGCCAGGAAACAATCTAATTACCATGCAGTATTATCCACAAACATTGCTTATGTCAGGCTGTTCCATCAATTGACCAATGCTTTATTAAAAGTGTCTCCCTTATTTTTTTTCACTCAAAAATTCTCTTTCATGCATAGGAAAAAGTAGCATTTTAATATGTTAAAATATATTTTGTGTGATAGCAGTTTGCAGGAATTATACTGCTGTATTAAAGGACCAGTCAATACAGTAGATTTGCATAATCAACAAATGCATGATAAGAAGACAATGCAGTAGCACTTAGTCTGAACTTCAAATGAGTAGTAGAATTTTTCAAAATAAATTGCAAACTTATGTCTATTTCCACTCCCCTGTATCATGTGACAGCCATCAGCCAATCACAAATACATATACGTATATGCTGTGAATTCTTGCACATGCTCAGTAGGAGCTGATGACTCAAAAAGTGTAGATATAAAAAGTCTGTGCACATTTTGTTAATGGAAGTAAATTGGAAAGTTGTTTAAAATTACATGCTGTATCTGAATCATGAAGTTTAATTTTGACTTGAGTGTCCCTTTAATATTCACTGGCTAAAAGAAAAAAAAAAAGGAAAAAGAAAAAAAAAATTTACGAGCTATTCAGCCAGCTCAGTGACCTGTTTATTTGTACTGAACACGGTTTTCTGCAAGTGATATATATATAGAGAGAGACAGCAACCTGTTTAAGCAGTTTACGTGAATTACTGTTAAATTGTTGGATTTGTAATACCAGACACTGGTTTCCTGCAAGTGGCACAAAAAGAGACTCAATCTGTCTCAAGCAAACCGCTGAATATAGTAACAAACACGAACACAGTTGTAGCACTTAACCACCATGTTATTAACTAAGGAGATATATTGATGACACATACATATGTTGGTTTTGTTGGTTTTTGCTAAGCACTCTTTTTAGCAAAGCTGATTGGTGGAACTATTATTTGGTTTCATAACCCCCCCCCCCCAAAAAAAAAACAACCCACAATTCTACTGGTGGAATAGGACATGTCTACACAAGCCTGAGAAAAAGGATATACTTTAGATAGGAACATGTATTAATATATACAGTATATATATATATATATATATATATATATATTTATATATTTTTTGTGTCCTCTTTTAAGGACAAATACAAAAAATAAATACAACATCCCTTTAAGTATGAAAGATTTAAATGTTTTGTATTGAGGAAAAGCAAAAATATAATTTTCTAAGTATTTAATGAAACATGTAGGGCCAGATTACAAGTGGAGCGCAAATTGCACTTTTGCAAGCGTGATATTTGCGCTGCACTCATAATACCAGTATTTAAAGTGACCCGCAATGCGAAATCGACCTCGCGTTCACATTGCTTGGAAGCATTACGCTCATGGGATCGCGCTTCCATAGGCTCCAATGGGAGCCTCGTTCTGATGCCGTCATACACGGCACAGAACCGAAGCACAGCGAATAGAGTATGAATATATTTCCATGCATCTCCCTCTATTCATGTGTGCTACCATGATGCAACCTAGGGTTTTACTGCAGGTATCTGAAGAAGAGTCGCTGCACAGGTGCAAACAGTTCAACAATAACCTCAATATGCTTATAACATGTATTTAGTGTTATGTCTCTTTAAGAAGCAGGCCTATAAGAAAGACTATAATGAGAAAATGAAAAGTACAATAATACAATGTTCTAATATGCATGTGTGTATTGCAGCCAATCCCCAGCTGTATTCAACTCAGGAACAGGAATACATTACCTCTCTGGAGTTTACTATATTGTGTGAAACATACAGCTCTGTTGAAATATTAGTCCAATAATACATTGTAAAAATGCTCCATTTTATGCCCCTTTAACATAAAGAAGGGGGGGAAATGAAGTAAAAAAAGAACAGTAGCAAAGTTAAGTAATATCAGGATTTTATGTGTCTGAGCCCCAGGGTATTTCTGATTCATTTGCAATGTATTCTACACAGTTGTACAATTTACATATATAGATAATGAGAATTTAATATCCGAATTGCTAATGTTAAAACATCCCCTGAGGGAGTAGCTATACCTAGCTTAAAACCCATGGCAAAGTGTATCTGAATCCCCCCCCCCCAATATCAGAGAGATAAGTGGTTAATGTAGTAAGACAGTACAACGATAGGACATTCTGTAAACCTCTCTCTGTTCATATGACTAAACCATTTAGAAACATTATGGGCCAGATTACTAGTGGAGCGCTAGCGTTTTTGCCCATTGATAAGTCATTTATCGCTGGTGTTATATGTATTTACAGACATATATACACATATAAACACAAATACATATGTACACACATATATATATATATATATATATATATATATATATATATATATATATTACAAGGAAGAGTGCACTCCCACTCAAACAGCAACTACCAGGGTGCAGGCAAATGTAGATTATAAGGTAGAAAAAAGGCATGCACTCACTGGATTTGTGAAAATAAGGTGCTTTTATTGGCACATCAAAAACTACTGGACTTTTCACACAAAGGTTTAATGTGCAAAGTGACGTTTTGGGGATCAAACCGTCCCCTTCTTCAGACCCCCTCCTTTTACATATATATATCTACCACAAAAGTAGAAAAAAACTCTAACACTCTACTCACGCGCAAACCCGATCGCATATTCTCATGTTTGCTAACTCTAAATGAAAATTTGAATATTTCACGTTCCAATTTTCTTCACATAGAAGAATATATTCTATTTATTCATAAATAAATATTTATGTATATATATATATATATATATATATATATATATATATATATATATATATATATATATGTATATATATATATATATATATATATATACAGTATATATGTATGATGTTTTTTGCACAAATATATATTTATACATATATATATATATATGTATAAATATATATTTGTGCAAAAAACATCATACATATATACTGTATATATATATATATATATATATATATATATATATATATATACATATATATATATATATATATATATATATATATATATATATATATATATATACATAAATATTTATTTATGAATAAATAGAATATATTCTTCTATGTGAAGAAAATTGGAACGTGAAATATTCAAATTTTCATTTAGAGTTAGCAAACATGAGAATATGCGATCGGGTTTGCGCGTGAGTAGAGTGTTAGAGTTTTTTTCTACTTTTGTGGTCCATTGACGTCTATGGGGGAATAGTGTCAGGGTTTTTTCCCTGTTGGGTTTGCCACGTGCTGCTGGCAGCCATTTTACTCACCTCTCTTCCTGACTATGGTGCATTGTGGGGGATGCTGCTCACTTCCTGCACTTCCTTTTATGGCCAGACTGGTGTGAATCATCCATGTGAGACAGGATGCAGTCTCAGAATTGTGATATCATCACTTATTATTTAAAGGGCCTCTGTTCAGTATGCTTTGTCTTTGCGTTGTCTCTGACCTGTTTGTGAGAGTTCCTGTGTATTACCTGGCTGCCTGACGTCCTTCCTGGTTCCTGATCCCTGGCTTGTTCCTGACACTGCTGTTTTCCTTGTTCCTGATTCTGGCTCGTCTGACTATTCGCTTTGGCTCCTGACTCGACTCGTCTGACTACCAGCTCTGGTTTTGACTCCTGGCTTGTTATTTGACTTAAAGGTGTGATTATTTTTGCACTTCTCTTCTCAGTCTGATTCCTGGCACCCTGACATTACGCAAAAGCCATGAATCCTGATGGTGCTAATAATCCACCTTTACCTGCCATCATTTCCAGGATGGATGAACAGGATCACCGCTTGGATCAATTTGCACTAGCCCTGCAAACCCTGCTGACTCGCACTGCACATTTGGACCAAAGTGTTCCGCAAGTTATGGCTGCTCCTGTTTCCGCTGCTGCAGCTATGCCTACCAGGAGCATCTCCAGTTCTGCACCTCTACCTCAGCGATATGGAGGCGATCCTATTCAGTGCAGAGGGTTTTTGAACCAGGTGGGCATTTACTTTGAGATGTTACCTCAGGCGTTTCCCTCTGACAGAGCTAAGGTGGGATTTCTCATCTCGTTACTCTTTGACACAGCTCTTGCCTGGGCTAATCCCTTGTGGGAGACTAATAAACCTGTGATTTCAAATTACCCTGAATTTGTGGCCTCCTTTCGAAGGGTATTTGATATTCCGGCTCGCTCCTCCTCTGCTGCTATACGACTCATGTCCATTCAGCAAGGTACAAGATCTGTTGCTCAGTATGCTATTGAGTTCCGTACGCTTGCTGCAGAGGTAGGTTGGAACAATGAAGCCCTTGTTGCCGCATTCTTTCATGGGCTCTCTGATGCGATTATAGACAAAGTTGCTGCCAGAGATTTACCAGAGGATCTCGAGGCATTGGTGTCTTTTTTGATCCTAATTGACATCAGACTCAGAGAGAGGCCCTCTTTCAAGGAGCGCTTGCGGAAGCCTCCTGTTCCATTGTCTTCTACGTGTTCGTTCCCACCCATGCCTCCCTCTCCTCCCATGCCTCCTGGTCCCGAGTCACCAGGTACTGCTGAGCTGATGCAGCTGGGATTGATGTGTCTCTCCGCGGCGGAGAGGGCCTTTAGGAGGAGGGAGGGGCTCTGCCTCTATTGTGGGTTACAGGGCCACCTTTTGAAGTCTTGTCCTACACGGCCGGGAAACGCTCACACCTAAGGTCCTGTCGGGGGCAGACCTTGGATGGTTGATCCGCTCCCGGAAACACTTAAGGGGAAACCTTTGGTCACGGTTGTCCTTTCCTGGGTGGACTCCTCCATAGTCACTCAGGCTCTTGTTGACTCCGGTGCTGCAGGCTATTTAATTGACAGTGCTTTTGTATCAAAGCACTCCATTACTGTTTTGCCTCGGTCCGTACCGCTTGCTATTGAGGCCATTGATGGCAGGCCCCTTCAGCCCACACTCGTTACTCACGAAACTGCTCCGTTGTCCATGGCTGTTGGGGCTCTCCATTTTGAAACCCTCCAGTTCCAGGTGATAAACTCTCCACATTTTCCGGTTGTTCTGGATTATCCCTGGCTCCAAAAGCACAATCCCATTCTCGATTGGTGCAGGTCCGAAATTTTGTCATGGTCCCCGCAATGTATTTCCACTTGTCTTTGGAAACCAGTTAAAGTCTTGTGCACTTCTTTGGTATCTCAATTGCCAGAGGAGTACAGAGAATTCCTAGACATGTTTGACAAGGTGCTTGCTGGTACGTTGCCTCCTCACTGGTCTTACGATTGTGCCATAGACCTGCAACTCAGAGCCATTCCTCCTCGGGTCCGGGTGTACCCTCTGTCTGTTGCAGAATTGTGCTATGGAGGAGTATGTTGCCGATGCTCTGTCGCGGGGATCATCCATAAATCCTGCCCTCCTGCAGGGGCTGGTTTCTTCTTTGTGAAGAAAAAGGGTGGTGAGTTAAGACCATGTATCGATTATAGGGGTCTTAATCGTCTTACCATTAAGAATGCTTACAATATTCCGCTTATTACGGAACTCTTTGACCGCCTCAAGGGAGCTACGGTCTTTACTAAACTTGATTTGAGAGGAGCGTACAATCTCGTTAGGATTAAGGAGGGCCACGAATGGAAAACAGCATTTAACACCAGGAGCGGGCATTATGAGTATCTTGTAATGCCCTTTGGCCTATGTAATGCTCCTGCTGTTTTTCAGGAATTTATTAATGATGTCCTATGAGATATGTTGCAACAGTGTGTTGTGGTTTACTTAGACGACATCCTCATACATTCACCCACACTTGAGGCTCATCATTCTGATGTTACACGGGTTCTTCAGAGACTATGTGATAACGGCCTGTTTTGTAAACTCGAGAATTGTGAGTTCCACCAGACTCAAGTAACCTTCCTAGGTTATGTTATCTCCGTTGCAGGGTTCTCCATGGATCCTGACAAGTTATCTGCAGTTCTGCAGTGGCCTCGCCCAGTTGGTCTTTGGTCTATTCAACGTTTTTTGGGGTTCGCCAATTACTATAGAAAGTTTATTAAAAACTTTTCTTCCTTGGTCAAACCTATCACAGACATGACCCATAAAGAGAATGATCCACTCCATTGGTCACCTACTGCCATTAAGGCCTTTGATAGTCTTAAGACTGCCTTTGCTGCCGCTCCAGTTCTGGCACATCCTAACCCTGTTCTGCCTTTCGTTCTTGAGGTCGATGCATCTGAGACTGGAGTAGGTGCCCTCTTTTCTCAATGTCCCACGCCTGACGGTTCCTTGCATCCATGTGGTTTCTTCTCTAAGAAATTGTCTCCAGCGGAGTGCAATTATGAAATTGGCGACAGGGAATTACTGGCCATAATTTTGACACTTAAGGAATGGAGGCATCTTCTCGAGGGTACTAGCGTGCCAGTGCTCATTCTTACTGACCACAAGATTTTACCTTAACGATCTGAAGCAAAACGTTTGTTGCCCTGACAGGCCAGATGGGCACTATTTTTGTCTCGGTTTAATAATGTGGTTTCCTACCTGCCTGGTAGTAAGAATTTTAGGGCTGATGCCCTCTCTCAACAATTTTTGCCTCTGTCCAAGGAGGAGTCTGTACCTACTCCTCTTATACCTCCTGACCATATTTTGGCTACCATACTGTCAGGGTTTTTTCCCTGTTGTTTGCCATGTGCTGCTGGCAGCCATTTTACTCACCTATCTTCCTGACTATGGTGCATTGTGGGGGATGCTGCTCACTTCCTACACTTCCTTTTATGGCCAGACTGGTGTGAATCATCCATGTGAGACAGGATGCAGTCTCAGAATTGTGATGTCATCACTTATTATTTAAAGGGCCTCTGTTCAGTATGCTTTGTCTTTGCGTTGTCTCTGACCTGTTTGTGAGAGTTCCTGTGTATAACCTGGCTGCCTGACGTCCTTCCTGGTTCCTGATCCCTGGCTTGTTCCTGACACTGCTGTTTTCCTTGTTCCTGATTCTGGCTCGTCTGACTATTCGCTTTGGCTCCTGACTCGACTCGTCTGACTACCAGCTCTGGTTTTGACTCCTGGCTTGTTATTTGACGTAAAGGTGTGATTATTTTTGCACTTCTCTTCTCAGTCTGATTCCTGGCACCCTGACATTACGCAAAAGCCATGAATCCTGATGGTGCTAATAATCCACCTTTACCTGCCATCATTTCCAGGATGGATGAACAGGATCACCGCTTGGATCAATTTGCACTAGCCCTGCAAACCCTGCTGACTCGCACTGCATATTTGGACCAAAGTGTTCCGCAAGTTATGGCTGCTCCTGTTTCCGCTGCTGCAGCTATGCCTACCAGGAGCATCTCCAGTTCTGCACCTCTACCTCAGCGATATGGAGGCGATCCTATTCAGTGCAGAGGGTTTTTGAACCAGGTGGGCATTTACTTTGAGATGTTACCTCAGGCGTTTCCCTCTGACAGAGCTAAGGTGGGATTTCTCATCTCGTTACTCTTTGACACAGCTCTTGCCTGGGCTAATCCCTTGTGGGAGACTAATAAACCTGTGATTTCAAATTACCCTGAATTTGTGGCCTCCTTTCGAAGGGTATTTGATATTCCGGCTCGCTCCTCCTCTGCTGCTAAACGACTCATGTCCATTCAGCAAGGTACAAGATCTGTTGCTCAGTATGCTATTGAGTTCCGTACGCTTGCTGCAGAGGTAGGTTGGAACAATGAAGCCCTTGTTGCCGCATTCTTTCATGGGCTCTCTGATGCGATTATAGACAAAGTTGCTGCCAGAGATTTACCAGAGGATCTCGAGGCATTGGTGTCTTTTTTGATCCTAATTGACATCAGACTCAGAGAGAGGCCCTCTTTCAAGGAGCGCTTGCGGAAGCCTCCTGTTCCATTGTCTTCTACGTGTTCGTTCCCACCCATGCCTCCCTCTCCTCCCATGCCTCCTGGTCCCGAGTCACCAGGTACTGCTGAGCTGATGCAGCTGGGATTGATGCGTCTCTCCGCGGCGGAGAGGGCCTTTAGGAGGAGGGAGGGGCTCTGCCTCTATTGTGGGTTACAGGGCCACCTTTTGAAGTCTTGTCCTACACGGCCGGGAAACGCTCACACCTAAGGTCCTGTTGGGGGCAGACCTTGGATGGTTGATCCGCTCCCGGAAACACTTAAGGGGAAACCTTTGGTCACGGTTGTCCTTTCCTGGGTGGACTCCTCCATAGTCACTCAGGCTCTTGTTGACTCCGGTGCTGCAGGCTATTTAATTGACAGTGCTTTTGTATCAAAGCACTCCATTACTGTTTTGCCTCGGTCCGTACCGCTTGCTATTGAGGCCATTGATGGCAGGCCCCTTCAGCCCACACTCGTTACTCACGAAACTGCTCCGTTGTCCATGGCTGTTGGGGCTCTCCATTTTGAAACCCTCCAGTTCCAGGTGATAAACTCTCCACATTTTCCGGTTGTTCTGGATTATCCCTGGCTTCAAAAGCACAATCCCATTCTCGACTGGTGCAGGTCCGAAATTTTGTCATGGTCCCCGCAATGTATTTCCACTTGTCTTTGGAAACCAGTTAAAGTCTTGTGCACTTCTTTGGTATCTCAATTGCCAGAGAAGTACAGAGAATTCCTAGACATGTTTGACAAGGTGCTTGCTGGTACGTTGCCTCCTCACTGGTCTTACGATTGTGCCATAGACCTGCAACTCAGAGCCATTCCTCCTCGGGTCCGGGTGTACCCTCTGTCTGTTGCAGAATTGTGCTATGGAGGAGTATGTTGCCGATGCTCTGTCGCGGGGATCATCCATAAATCCTGCCCTCCTGCAGGGGCTGGTTTCTTCTTTGTGAAGAAAAAGGGTGGTGAGTTAAGACCATGTATCGATTATAGGGGTCTTAATCGTCTTACCATTAAGAATGCTTACAATATTCCGCTTATTACGGAACTCTTTGACCGCCTCAAGGGAGCTACGGTCTTTACTAAACTTGATTTGAGAGGAGCGTACAATCTCGTTAGGATTAAGGAGGGCCACGAATGGAAAACAGCATTTAACACCAGGAGCGGGCATTATGAGTATCTTGTAATGCCCTTTGGCCTATGTAATGCTCCTGCTGTTTTTCAGGAATTTATTAATGATGTCCTATGAGATATGTTGCAACAGTGTGTTGTGGTTTACTTAGACGACATCCTCATACATTCACCCACACTTGAGGCTCATCATTCTGATGTTACACGGGTTCTTCAGAGACTATGTGATAACGGCCTGTTTTGTAAACTCGAGAATTGTGAGTTCCACCAGACTCAAGTAACCTTCCTAGGTTATGTTATCTCCGTTGCAGGGTTCTCCATGGATCCTGACAAGTTATCTGCAGATCTGCAGTGGCCTCGCCCAGTTGGTCTTTGGTCTATTCAACGTTTTTTGGGGTTCGCCAATTACTATAGAAAGTTTATTAAAAACTTTTCTTCCTTGGTCAAACCTATCACAGACATGACCCGTAAAGAGAATGATCCACTCCATTGGTCACCTACTGCCATTAAGGCCTTTGATAGTCTTAAGACTGCCTTTGCTGCCGCTCCAGTTCTGGCACATCCTAACCCTGTTCTGCCTTTCGTTCTTGAGGTCGATGCATCTGAGACTGGAGTAGGTGCCCTCTTTTCTCAATGTCCCACGCCTGACGGTTCCTTGCATCCATGTGGTTTCTTCTCTAAGAAATTGTCTCCAGCGGAGTGCAATTATGAAATTGGCGACAGGGAATTACTGGCCATAATTTTGACACTTAAGGAATGGAGGCATCTTCTCGAGGGTATTAGCGTGCCAGTGCTCATTCTTACTGACCACAAGATTTTACCTTAACGATCTGAAGCAAAACGTTTGTTGCCCTGACAGGCCAGATGGGCACTATTTTTGTCTCGGTTTAATAATGTGGTTTCCTACCTGCCTGGTAGTAAGAATTTTAGGGCTGATGCCCTCTCTCAACAATTTTTGCCTCTGTCCAAGGAGGAGTCTGTACCTACTCCTCTTATACCTCCTGACCATATTTTGGCTACCATACTGTCAGGGTTTTTTCCCTGTTGTTTGCCATGTGCTGCTGGCAGCCATTTTACTCACCTATCTTCCTGACTATGGTGCATTGTGGGGGATGCTGCTCATTTCCTACACTTCCTTTTATGGCCAGACTGGTGTGCATCATCCATGTGAGACAGGATGCAGTCTCAGAATTGTGATGTCATCACTTATTATTTAAAGGGCCTCTGTTCAGTATGCTTTGCCTTTGCGTTGTCTCAGACCTGTTTGTGAGAGTTCCTGTGTATTACCTGGCTGCCTGACGTCCTTCCTGGTTCCTGATCCCTGGCTTGTTCCTGACTCTGCTGTTTTCCTTGTTCCTGATTCTGGCTCGTCTGACTATTCGCTTTGGCTCCTGACTCGGCTCGTCTGACTACCAGCTCTGTTTTTGACTCCTGGCTTGTTATTTGACTTGTGGACTTTTTATTATTTTTTGCTATGAATAAAGGTGTGATTATTTTTGCACTTCTCATCTCAGTCTGATTCCTGGCACCCTGACACATACGTACTAATTTAACTTCTCCCTTGGGGGAGGAGATCCTGGCTGCACAAACCAATGCACCTCCTGAGAAACCTAGTGGTAAGTGTCTTGTTCCTGAGAATCTTCGAACTAAACTTTTGCACACTTACCACTATCCTAAAGCCGCAGGTCACCCAGGCAAGAACCAAATGATTTGGTCTGTCACTCGACAATTCTGGTGGCCAGGTCTTCGTTCTGATGTTGCTGCGTATGTTGCCTCCTGCTCAGTTTGTGCACAGAATAAGACTCCTCAACGTCTTCCTGTGGGTCTTCTTCAACCTATTGCTAATGGTGAGTGTCCTTGGACACATCTTTGCATGGACTTCATTGTCGAGCTCCCTGTTTCCAATGGCAATACTGTTATCCTTATGGTGGTTGACCGTTTTTCTAAAATGTCACATTGCATTCCCTTGATGAAGCTGCCTACCACTTAGGAGCTTGCTTCAATTTTTGCCCGGGAGGTCTTCCATTTACATGGGTTACCCAAGGAGATAGTGTCGGACTGGGGTAGCCAGTTTGTCTCCAGTTTTTGGCGTTCCTTTTGTACTCAAATGGGGATCCAGCTTTCCTTCTCCTCGGCATATCACCCTCAATCCAATGGGGCTGTGGAACGGTCTAATCAAGCTCTGGAACAGTTCCTCCGTTGCTATGTCTGAGATCACCACAATAATTGGTTTGAACTGTTACCTTGGGCAGAGTTTGCTCGTAATAGTGCTATTAATGCTTTCTCCAAGTTATCCCCGTTCATGGTGAATTATGGGTTTCAATCATCATTGTTGCCCTATTCATTCATGTCTCAGGGTATTCCGGCTTTGGAGGAGCATCTCTGGTAACTCCGTTCCACGTGGGTGCAGATTCAGGATTGCCTTCATCGTTCTATGCAGTGCCAAAAGTTCCAGGCTGATCGTAGGCGTCTGCCCGCACCTTCCTACCAGGTTGGTGAGAGAGTTTGGCTGTCCTCCCGCAATTTGAACCAACTTGAATTGGCTCCCCGTTATGTTGTTCCTTTTCGAATACTCCAACGGGTTAATCCTGTGGCCTACGCTCTTGACCTTCCTCCTGCTATGCGCATCTCCAATGTTTTTCATGTCTCCCTCTTGAAACCATTGGTTTGTAATTGGTTTACCACTGTGTTGCCTCGTCCCCATCCTATCTTTGTTGACAACCATGAGGAGTATGAGGTCAGCAGCATTATTGACTCTTGTATGTCCAGGGGCCGTGTACAGTATTTGGTTCACTGGAGGGGCTACGGTCCGGAGGAGCGTTCTTGGGTTCCCTCCTCTGATGTTCATGCTCCTGCCCTCCTCCGTGCCTTCCATGCCCATTTCCCCAATAAGCCTTTTGTCCTCCCGCGGGGGAGGGGTCGTTGAGGGGAGGGTACTGATAGGGTTTTTTCCCTGTTGTGTTTGCCATGTGCTGCTGGCAGCCATTTAACTCACCTCCCTTCCTGACTATGGTGCATTGTGGGGGATGCTGCTCACTTCCTGCACTTCCTTTTATGGCCAGACTGGTGTGCATCATCCATGTGAGACAGGATGCAGTCTCAGAATTGTGATTTCATCACTTATTATTTAAAGGGCCTCTGTTCAGTATGCTTTGCCTTTGCGTTGTCTCAGACCTGTTTGTGAGAGTTCCTGTGTATTACCTGGCTGCCTGACGTCCTTCCTGGTTCCTGATCCCTGGCTTGTTCCTGACTCTGCTGTTTTCCTTGTTCCTGATTCTGGCTCGTCTGACTATTCGCTTTGGCTCCTGACTCGGCTCGTCTGACAACCAGCTATGGTTTTGACTCCTGGCTTGTTATTTGACTTGTGGACTTTTTATTATTTTTTGTTATTACTAAAGGTGTGATTATTTTTGCACTTCTCGTCTCAGTCTGATTCCTGGCACCCTGACAAATAGGTGAACAGGCACGCGATATTCTAAGTTCGGCTTTTTGCGCTCATCGGGTTAGTGTGTGAGCGAAAACAGTTTACTTTCAACTCATAATATGAGCACAACCCAATGAGCAAACAAGCATACTTCGAGCGCAGTTAACGCTCGAGCGGGGGAGCTTATTAGTGATCTGTTTGTAATCTGGCCCTATGTGAGGAGACAAAGAAACGTCATTGACAGGCGGCCTAATTGCAATAACAAAATTAAACAAAAAAAAACGAAAACTGCAGGAATAATTCATTAAAGGCCAATAGCTCCTTTGAATTCTGAGGTTTAGATTTATGCCAAAAATGATTTCAAATGGATTAATGAGGATACTTGCAAGATTTACAAATAACAGTCAAGTAGGGACCCAATGAGATTAATAGATTTCATATTGGAAACAGGTATTATAAATATGGATATGGATATTTGCAGAATTCTTAGAGGATATGGGGTGATATAATTGAAAAAATAAAACACTGCTTCATACAATTAAGCAAATACAAATATATCATTGAAATATGACACAATCACTGATCATATATTACCTTAGCAGATTTCCTATTCCTCCCTCAAATTATTTAATAAAGTTTTTAGTCTTTGCACAGTTTATAGCTAACACCAGAGTGCTCAAACTGCAACATAGCAAGGCATTCGTCCACCATGATACTTCACTTTGCAGTTTATAGCAGCCGGTGCTGAAGAACTCGCCCCTGCTCAAGGCGTGCGTAATCGCACTCTGAATTGCATATTTCACACACCTTTTAGTAATAAACTCAGCAACAGTGATTAAATTAAAAAGAAAAACTTTATTACAATATTAACTAAAACATCATTTGTGATCTTATATTTACTCGCTGTTTATTCTTGGGATTCCCACACGGTTGTAATACATATTTGCTATAAAGCTTTTGGACTTTCCAATTTAAGCACTGTTGCTGATTTCATCACTATCTAGGGTGTGAGAATCTGCACTTCAGTTTGACCAATTTATATTGGGATTTCCCAGGGCTAGAGTGAAAATATTACAAAAGTATTATTGTAGTTCCAGTTTACTGGAATATTATTAAGCAAATAATTAATTAGAATAATTAATAAATCTGTTACTGCGACACAAAAATGTGCAATTGATGTGCCACTAGCAAACTTACACCTAGTTTATGAGTTTTGCGCTAAACTGGATGCGAAACTAATGCCAAAAAAGTTGCGTTATTTCACCCTCCATAGCGCTGCCATTACGAGTACTGAAAAGTCTCCTTGTGCGTGCGATATGGTGGCGTTAAGCTCCATACCGCACAAAAGCCAAGGGCTGCTTTGATGTGCTCGTGCACGCCTTCCCCCATAGTCATCAATGGGGAGAGAGTGTTAGAAAAAAAACCAAACACCTGAAGTGCGGAACAAACAATTTCCATAACGCAACCCCATTTATGTCTATGGAGAAAAAAAAGGTAAGTTTAAACCCTTACACCCTAACATAAACACCCCTAATCTGCCGGCCCCGACATTGCCTACACCTAATAAAAGTTATTAACCCCTTTTCTGCCGCTCCCCGACATCGCCGCCACTGTAATAAAGTTATTAACCCCTAAACCATCGGCCTCCCACATCTCTGCCACTAAGTAAACATATTAACCCCTAAACCTCCGGCCTCCCACATCTCTGTCACTAAATAAACCTATTAACCCCTAAAATACTGGCCCCCACATCGCAAAACACTAAATTAAACTATTAACCCCTGTCACGGATACCAGGCTGCAAGTGTTAAACCCCTACTATCTCACCCCCTCTCATTCCTTGGCGGTTTTGGGCACCTCAGAGCTACCACGATTGCCAAACCCTTCCCTTTGGTTAGAAAAGTATGTGAACCTAATCTTGAAAGAGCTGATCCCTGACCGGGAAAACCCTCCTAGGCTGGCCGGGCTCCTGGAACTGCTGGTCCACCGCATCAATGCCAAACACCCGCCTAACCCCTCTCAGACCAGCCTGGGTACTGGAACTCCTGGTCAGCCGCTTCATGCTGGAAACCCACCAATTTAACCCCTGGTCGCTCCAGTGGCCCTTTGCCTCAGAGTTAGGTTTCTTTATTTTGGGGGGTTGGTTGGGTGGTGGGTTTTACTGTTGGGGGGTCTGTACTTTTTTACAGGTAAAAGAGCTGTTTAATTTAGGTCAATGCCCTACAAAAGGCTCTTTTAAGGGCTATTGGTAGTTTACTGTAGGCTAGGGGGTGTTTTTATTTTGTGGGGGCTTTTTTTATTTTTATAGGGCTATTAGATTAGGTGTAATTGTTTTTATTTTGTATAATTTCATTTATTATTTTTGTAAGCTTAGTGTTTTTTATTTTTCATAATTTAGTGTTTTTTTAATTTGTAATTTAGATTTTTTTAATTAATATTTTTTATTTTATTAGAATAGTAAGGTTAGGTTAATTTATAGTTTAATGTTAGGTTTGTTTTTATTTCAAAGTTAAGTTTTTATTTATTTAAAGATAGTTATATTGTAATTTTAATTTAAAGTTAAGGGGTGTTAGGTTTAGGGGTTAATTGTTTAATTTAGTGTTTTGCGATGTGGGGGGCCAGCGGTTTAGGGGGTAATAGGTTTATTTAGTGGAGGAGATGTGGGAGGCTGGAAGTTTAGGGGTTAATAGGTTTTTTAGTGGCGGAGATGTCAGGGAGTGGCGGAATAGGGGTGAATTACTTTATTATAGTGGTGGTGATGTCGGGGAGTGGCGGAATAGGGGTTAATAACTTTATTTTAGCGGCGGTGATATCAGGGAGCGGCGGAATACGGGTTTATAATTTTTATTAGTGTCGGCGATGTGGGGAGTGGCAGATTAGGTGTTAATATATCAAACCTGTGTAAAGGGTCAGACAATACTCCCAGAGGCCTTCCCAAGTGTGTGAGACACATATCCACACACAACATGGAGGAAGGACGGGACCTCATGCAAAACCTTCTGCCTCCATGGAAGCTCACTCCCCACCACTGTGCAATGCATGCTGGGAATTATAGAGTCCAGAATTGCATAATCACAATACTGAGAGTGAAATACTCAACTACAAATGCCCCCTTTGCGGATGCCCATGGGCAGGACACCCACTAACAAAACTGTGGAAAATATAGATGAAGCAAGGCTCAATTAATTTTTAACATGACTTCACTTTCACCAATAGGTCCCCCCTGAATAGCCTCACAAGTGTCTGTGATACTAGGCCAGTGATTACTATGAAAGGACATCCAATCAAAGACATGAGTTTTATTTTGTACTTTGACTATGATTTTTATGAAAAAGTGGCAACCCTATTTTCAAGGTAGTTTTTTTTTTATTTCCATAATCTTGTGAATTACTTTTTAATAATGGTTCTTTGAGCAGTTGAGAATTAGGTCCATAGCTGAATTGAGGCTTGACACACAAATACTTCTGCAGGATTAAAGTATGCAAATTATCGAAGCAATAATATAAAAACTGCATCTGCTCATTTGAATTAGGAGAAATGAATCAATATATTTGTTTGAAGCAGTAGGACATTCTGAATATACATGACAATTAACTTGTGCAAAGGGTTTGACCATACAAATAAAGAAACATGTGTAAAGAGTTAGACAATACTCCAAGATGCCTTCCCCAGTGTGTGTGTGTGTGTATTGCAGAATTTTGAGTTCCCAGGGCAGCACAAAACCTAGATCACATGCATCTGCAAAATGTTATGTATACATGTGTGCAACATATTTTTTTTTACTTTAAAATTGGACTAGTAAATCTGTAATAAAAGATATTAGTTGCTAATTTTGCACTTCTAAACTGGGCAAATGAATTGTGAAATGTCAGAAGAATTGTCAACTTCTTTTGTCAGTCTTGTTCAGTTTTTATGAAATAAAGCTCTCTACTTTTTCTTGAGACTTTGGCATCTATTTATCAAGCCGTCAACCGCAAATACGCTGGAATTCCGCAGCGTATTTGTAGCGAGCCTGATTCGCCTTAGTTATCAAACCCTACAGACGGCAAAAGTAGAAATTTATGACGTAACATACGATCCGCCTGACTCATTCGGACACAGATCGAATCTTACGTCATTACAGATGTTCCGAACGCAAGTTCGGCACAATCTGACTACTTTTGTAAGTTATCAAAAATCTACCAGGTACGCTCGCCACTATTCCGGCCCAGGGTACCTGGTTTTCAATCCGCCGCCCATGCCATAGGAATCAATGGGAGTCGGAAAGCAGCGAAAACTCATGTTCGCTGCTGCCCGATATCCCATTGATTCCTATGGGAATGGTTACACCTAACACCCAAACATGCACCCTGAGTCTAAACACCCCTAATCTGCCCCCCCTACACCGCCGCCACCTACTTTATACTTATTAACTTTAGAGAATTATAGCGCTAACTCGAATACAAGTACTAGCGGCTTATACCGCAACTCAGTGATACAGTCTATAGAAGAACCGCATAGTACTATAATAGTGTTAACCTAAATACTGCCTACTTAGCCATATAGAAGTTGATGATCAACATGGGGTCTGAGGGCTAACGAGCAAAAATCAATAATAGTGATACTCTTTCACTCTGAGTGGTATTATTGACATCAGCACTTATCATGACTACACGCTAAATAAACAGAAATAGAATCAAAACAAAGACGGCAAGCTCCGTTTAACTAAAATATACAAATGAGCGAGTAACTGAATCTATCATCAGATCAAGAAACAGTGTATAGGAACGCTTTGTTAATTTAAACATTTGAAGTAGCTTCTCAAATTTTTATACCAAAAAATAAATGTATAACACAATGATGGCGACATAAGTGAAGCTATACACCATATGTTACTAACACGGCCCATCGGATACTAATAGACATTGTATCAAATAAGTCACAGCGTTTGCTAACAGCACCTTACGCTGCACGGATTTCGATTGGGCAATCTAGTAAACTTGTGCTACTAATATTGTCGATCGCAATTTAATTTTATAATTTACAATAAGAATCTTACAACCATTAGACTCTTGAGAATAACTACAGGGAAACCGCATAACAGTGAATATTTTTCACATGACTAGATACCACCTAGTTAACTTTTACGTACAAGAGCCCCTATGTGAGCTAGCAATAAGAGAATTTGAGACTGCTAACAAACCAGAACTGACATTGATATTGCCAGTAATCTACTATCGTTACTCTGTTACTAATGTTGAATTAGGCTGGCAAGTTACTGGACACAGTCTCACCACACAGATACGCATCACAAAATACGTAAACATAGTGGTATACACTTTATAATATTAACTGATGATTATAACATCATAAATAGTTGTGATTTTTACCATCAATACAGTCGGATGGTGGTAACACAATCTAACACACCTGATAATATAATATTGAATCGATCATAATAAGCACTAGCAGTACGCATCTCTCTTAAACATTCATATATGTATATCAATTGAGTAAAGGAGAAATGCATGAACATAGATTGATGTTAGAGAACAGACACTGTTCTACTTAATAATACAGCGGGATACCAAGCATATTTTCTATATACCCTGTATTCTTATACATACTTACTTGCATTTACATCAATTATACATCCAGTGAGAGTGTCATGCTCATTTAACTTTTCTTACGAAATGTACCCAAATGGACAAGTTACATTACTTGATAATATGAGCTTTGCCTAATAATACAATATGACCTAATTCATAACAACATCTATACAGTTTATCCTGAGTTATCCACTGTCATAAATCTATATACTATCTATATTAAACCACATCAGACCTCCCGTCCAACATTCTACCTGTATGAAACCACAGTCCATCTATTTGTCTAGACAGTACTATGTGGGATAGTTATTCCAGTTACAACCCTCTAACCCATGTATATGAGCATTGGAACAAAATACTTTAGTGTATCTAGGAATTGATACTATATATCTAACACGGTGAAATCAACCATTGACCTACTAGACACTTTAATCATGAGTTTTTTCTCTTTGGAATTTTAATGTATGAATGATGTTGTTGTTCTCAATATATTTTAAAATTCTCTAACTAAAAGTTATATTTTAATATTTCCGTACAGTACTGGCCCCTAGTCTGGGCAGTAGAGTGCTAGAAGTGCACACCTTTCAGTGAAACTCTTCTTGTTTCACTAACCAGTTGTAAATTTATACTTATTAACCCCTAATCTTCCCCCCTGCCACCACCTAACTAAAACTTCCCGGAGCCCACCGCCCCCTACATTATACTTATTAACCCCTAATCTGCCCCCCCTACACCGCCGCCACCTACCTACATTTATTGACCCCTAATCTGCCCCCACCTACACCGCCGCCACCTACCTACATTTATTAACCCCTAATCTGCCGCCCCCAACGTCGCCGCCACTATAATAAATTTATGAACTCCTAAACCTAAGTCTAACCCTAACCCTAACACCCGCTAACTTAAATATAATTTAAATGAATCTAAATAAATATTCCTAGCATTAAATAAATTATTCCTATTTAAAACTAAATACCTATAAAATAAACCCTTAAATAGCTACAATATAACTAATAGTTACATTGTATCTAGCTTAGGGTTTATTTTTATTTTACAGGCAAGTTTGTATTTATTTTAACTAGGTACAATAATTATTAAATAGTTATTAACTATTTAATAACTTCCTAGTTAAAATAAATACAAATATGCCTGTAAAATAAAATCTAACGTAAGTTACAATTACACCTAACACTACACTATAATTAAATAAATTCCCTAAACTAAATACAATTAAATACAGTTAAAAAAAATATCTAAAGTACAAACCCCCCCCACTAAATTACAGAAAATAATAAAAAAAGTACAAGATTTTTAAACTAATTACACCTAATCTAATCCCCCTAACAAAATAATAAATCCCCCCAAAATAAAAAAAACCCTACCCTACACTAAATTACAAATAGCCCTTAAAAGGGCCTTTTGCGGGGCATTACCCCTAAGTAATCAGCTCTTTTACCTGTAAAAAAAATTACAACCCGCCCAACATTAAAACCCACCACCCACACAACAAACCCTACTCTAAAACCCACCCAATACCCCCTTAAAAAACCTAACACTAACCCCTTGAAGATCACCCTACTTTGAGAAGTCGTCACCCAACCGGGCCGAAGTCCTCAACGTCCCGGCAGAAGTGGTCCTACAGATGGGCAGAAGACGGGGCTGAATTAAGGTAGGAAAAATCCTATTGGCTGATCCAATAAGCCAATAGGATTGAGCTTGCATTCTATTGGCTAATTGCCATCAGCCAATAGGATTTTTCTTACCTTAATTCCGATTGGCTGATAGAATTCTATCAGCCAATCAGAATTGAAGGGACGCCATCTTGGATGATGTCACTTAAAGGAACCTTCATTCTTCAGTCGCCGTCGTCAGAAGAGAATGCTCCGCGTCGGATATCTTGAAGATGGACCCACTCCGCGCTGGATGGATGAAGACAGAAGATGCCGTCTGGATGTAGACTTCTGCCCGTCTGGAGGACCACTTCTGCCCATCTGGAGGACCACTTCTGCCGGATTCGTTGAGGACTTCAGCCCAGTTGGGTGAAGACTTCTCATGGTAGGGTGATCTTCAAAGGGTTAGTGTTAGGTTTTTTAAGGGGGGGATTGGGTGGGTTTTAGAGTAGGGTTGGTTGTGTGGGTGGTGGGTTTTAATGTTGGGGGGGTTGTATTTTTTTTTATATGTAAAAGAGCTGATTACTTTGGGGCAATGCCCCGCAAAAGGCTCTTTTAAAGGCTGTTTGTAATTTAGTGTAGAGTAGGGCTTTTTTTATTTTGGGGGGCTTTTTTATTTTGTTAGGGGGATTAGATCTTGTAATTATTTTATTATTTTAGTGTTTGTACTTTAGATAATTTTTTTAATTGTATGTAGTTTAGGGAATTTATTTAATTATAGTTTAGTGTTAGGTGCAATTGTAACTTAGGTTAGGTTTTATTTTACAAGTATATTTGCATTTATTTTAACTAGGTAGTTATTAAATAGTTAATAACTATTTAATAACTATTGTACCTAGTTAAAATAAATACAAACTTGCCTGTAAAATAAAAATAAACCCTAAGATAGCTACAGTGTAACTATTAGTTATATTGTAGCTAGTTTAGGGTTTATTTTACAGGTAAGTATTTAGTTTTAATTAGGAATAATTTTTTTAATTGTAGTGTAAGGTTAGGTGTTAGTGTAAGACAGGTTAGATTTTATTTTACAGGTAAATTTGTACTTATTTTAACTAGGAAGTTATTAAATAGTTAATAATTATTTACTAACTATTGTACCTAGTTAAAATAAATACAAACTTGCCTGTAAAATAAAAATAAACCCTAAGCTAGATACAATGTAACTATTAGTTATATTGTAGCTAACTTAGGGTTTATTTTACAGTTAAGTATTTAGTTTTAAATAGGAATAATTTATTTAATGATAGTAATATTTATTTAGATGTATTTAAATTATATTTAAGTTGGGGGGGTTAGGGTTAGGGTAAGACTTAGGTTTAGTGGTTAATAAATTTAATATAGTGGCGGTGTCGTTGTGGGCGGCAGATTAGGGGTTAATAAATGTAGGTAGGTGGCGACAGTGTAGGGGGGCAGATTAGGGGTTAATAAATATAATGTAGGTTGCGGCAGTGTAGGGGGCGGCAGATTAGGGGTTAATAAGTATAATGTAGGTGGCGGTGGGCTCCGAGAGCGGTAGTTTAGGGGGTAATAATTGTATTAAGTTTTGGCGGGGCCCGGGAGCGGCGGTTTAGGGGTTAATACATTTATTAGAGTTGCGGCAGGGTCCGGGAGCGGCGGTATAGGGGGTAAGCAGTATAGTATAGTGTGGGTGTTTAGTGACAGGGTACCAAGAAAGCTGTGAAAAAGCCAAAGAGCAGCGAGATTGATGACTGTTAGTTAACAACAGTCCGCTGTTAATCGCACCATACTTGGTGCGCGGCTTTTTGACAGCTTTTTTGATAATTTTGGAGAACGTATTCAGGTCCGCGGCAGCGATGTTAGGCAAACTTAGGCGAGCATATTGGTGCCGTCAAATGCAGGTAAGTTGACGTCGTGATAAATAGATGCCATAAGCTCAATATATCTACTACAAGTACATTGTTCTTCTATATTTATCTAAGAAATGTATGTGACTATAAATTAACCTTTAAACAAAACAGCAATGAAAGTGCTCTAGGTATCATAGTTTGTTGCAGTCGAGATTCCAGGACTCTTTACGCTAAACTTACTTTTTCCTTTATCTAATTTGGACTTCTGGTCTGAATAACTGCTGTCAGCAACTGGTGCCAAGGATAGTCAAGTTCCATGGCCACTTATCCAAAATCCAGACACTGGCAGATCCTCCAAACAACTTTGACATGCATTATTTTTTCATAAAACATGAAAAACTGAGGGAAACACATTTTGGACTATCAACACATAAGTTCCTTCCTTAAAGGGATACTAAACCCAGATTTTTTCTTTAATGATTCAGATAGAGCATGCAATTTTCTAATTTACTCCTATTATCATTTCTATTTGTTCTCTTGCTATCTTTATTTGAAAAGTAGGAATGTAAAGCTTAGGAGCTAGCCCATTTTTGGTTCATAACCTGGGTAGTGCTTGCTGATTGGTGGCTAAATATAGCCACCAATAAGCAAGCTCTATCCAGGGTGCTGAACCTAATCGGTACATTGATAAGCCAATGCAAAGAGGAATATATGTGCAGCCACCAATCAGCAGCCAGCTCCTAGATCCTGAGCCTACCTAGGTATGCTTTTCAACAAAGCATACGAAGAGGACAAAACAAATTAGATAGTAGAAGTAAAAAAGTTGTTTAAAATCATGTGCTTTGTCTGAATCATGGGTTTCATATCTCTTTAAGACTGTGTTTTGAGCCATATTTTTAAACACTAACTAGCAAACATATTATGTTTGTTAACATAATTGTTAACATAATTCCTCCAAAAGTTTGTACAAACAGAGCAGTAATAAAACTTATCAAAACCTGTAGAAAACATTTGGAGGATAGCATCCCTTTAAATGCACTGAAACTAAAGGAAATTATGGAAACTCTAGTTTTGTTTTCCTTTATTATTTCTATATACAGGGCCACTTAGATACATTCCTGCCTTCTGATACTTACTACTGTAATCTTACAAACCTATATCTACTTCAGAAAAACACATGGATTCCCCTGTACAGTTTCTGAATGACAGTAATGGTCAGACCTGTGTACAGAACACATGCTGCGTGAGGTCAGGGATTGTACTACAATGTTTTAACACTTAACAAGCCAGGAAAGTGTCCTTAAGAAATAGGATTCTACATGGCAATATTTTACATCGCTGAATTAAAAAACAAATGACAAGGAGACATATCTCGCTATATCTTATTTCTTGTTAAAGGGATAGGATACTCAAAATGTATCTCTGATCCATCTAAAAGAGAGTATTGCATTACAGTACTTATGGTTTCAAAGA
This sequence comes from Bombina bombina, assembly GCF_027579735.1. NCBI lineage: Eukaryota > Metazoa > Chordata > Amphibia > Anura > Bombinatoridae > Bombina > Bombina bombina. The sequence goes on from NC_069503.1 coordinate 1,050,218,641, forward strand.
TGGATGTAGCTGTGCTGAAAAAAACAAGTTCTTTTTTTTTGTTTTCTTTTTTTAACTGGTGTTGCCCCTAACAACCAGCAAGCAATGGGTACCCAGGTATAGGAGAACACTTCTGAAATATACAACTTTTAAAGAAATGGTTTGCTATAATGTTCACTTAAAAGAAGAAGGCATATGGCATATCATGTATTTTTCATAAATGTTCCCATTTTGGGCCAGATTACAAGTGGGGCGGTATTGAGTGCTGTCCACTAGAAGTAAGGTTTTTGCGCGCGTCGGGTAGCGCTCGTATTAAAAGTTGAAAGTAAAGCGTTTTCACTTGCACGATAACGCGATGCAAGAAAAAAGCCCCTTATAAAAGTAAATGGAGCAAAAAAAGTGAAAAACAAAATACTCACCCTACTCACAGGCAAACCCGAACGCATATTCTCAAGTGCGTTAACCCGACATAAAATTATGGATATTTCACATTCTAATGTTCTTCACATAGCAGAATATGTTCTATTTGTTAATAAATATATATTTCTACATACAGATATATATACGAATATCTATTTATAAATACTTACTCCCTTATGTGCAGAACATTGGAACATGAAATATTTACAGTAAATACACAAACACTTTATTAAATATGAATATTGCATAAATCTGCTTTTACATGTTTTCATCTACTTAACTGCAAAGGGCTCCAATGCACATAAATATATGTCTATATATGTGTACATATGTATGTATGTGTCTATATATGTGTACATATGTATGTATGTGTCTATATGTGTACATATGTATGCATGTGTCTATATATGTGTACATATGTATGTATGTGTCTATATGTGTACATATGTATGTATGTGTCTATATATGTGTACATATGTATGTATGTGTCTATATGTCTATATATGTGTACATATGTATGTATGTGTCTATATGTCTATATATGTGTACATATGTATGTATGTGTCTATATGTCTATATATATATGTACATATGTATGTATGTGTCTATATGTCTATATATATGTGTACATATGTATGTATGTGTCTATTTGTCTATATATGTGTACATATGTATGTATGTGTCTATATGTCTATATATGTGTACATATGTATGTATGTGTCTATATATGTGTACATATGTATGTATGTGTCTATATGTCTATATATGTGTACATATGTATGTATGTGTCTATATGTGTATATATGTGTACATATGTATGTATGTGTCTATATGTCTATATATGTGTACATATGTATGTATGTGTCTATATGTCTATATATGTGTATATATGTATGTATGTGTCTATATGTGTATATATGTGTACATATGTATGTATGTGTCTATATGTCTCTATGTGTGCATATGTATGTATGTGTCTATATATGTGTACATATGTATGTATGTGTCTATATGTCTATATATGTGTACATATGTATGTATGTGTCTATATATGTGTACATATGTATGTATGTGTCTATATGTCTATATATGTGTACATATGTATGTATATGTCTATATGTCTATATATGTGTACATATGAATGTATGTATGTGTCTAAATATGTGTACATATGTATGTATGTGTCTATATGTCTATATATGTGTACATATGTATGTATGTGTCTATATGTGTATATATGTGTACATATGTATGTATATGTCTATATGTCTATATATGTGTATGTAAATATGAATATTGCATAAATCTGCTTTTACATGTTTTCATCTACTTAACTGCAAAGGGCTCCAATGCACATAAATATATGTCTATATATGTGTACATATGTATGTATGTGTCTATATATGTGTACATATGTATGTATGTGTCTATATGTGTACATATGTATGCATGTGTCTATATATGTGTACATATGTATGTATGTGTCTATATGTGTACATATGTATGTATGTGTCTATATATGTGTACATATGTATGTATGTGTCTATATGTCTATATATGTGTACATATGTATGTATGTGTCTATATGTCTATATATGTGTACATATGTATGTATGTGTCTATATGTCTATATATATGTGTACATATGTATGTATGTGTCTATATGTCTATATATATGTGTACATATGTATGTATGTGTCTATATGTCTATATATGTGTACATATGTATGTATGTGTCTATATGTCTATATATGTGTACATATGTATGTATGTGTCTATATATGTGTACATATGTATGTATGTGTCTATATGTCTATATATGTGTACATATGTGTGTGTCTATATGTGTATATATGTGTACATATGTATGTATGTGTCTATATGTCTATATATGTGTACATATGTATGTATGTGTCTATATGTCTATATATGTGTACATATGTATGTATGTGTCTATATGTGTTTATATGTGTACATATGTATGTATGTGTCTATATGTCTATATATGTGTACATATGTATGTATGTGTCTATATATGTGTACATATGTATGTATGTGTCTATATGTCTATATATGTGTACATATGTATGTATGTGTCTATATGTCTATATATATGTGTACATATGTATGTATGTGTCTATATGTGTATATATGTGTACATATGTATGTATATGTCTATATGTCTATATATGTGTACATATGAATGTATGTGTCTATATATGTGTACATATGTATGTATGTGTCTATATGTCTATATATGTGTACATATGTATGTATGTGTCTATATGTGTATACATGTGTACATATGTATGTATATGTCTATATGTCTATATATGTGTACATATGTATGTATGTGTCTATATATGTGTACATATGTATGTATGTGTCTATATGTCTATATATGTGTACATATGTATGTATGTATGTGTCTATATGTCTATATATGTGTACATATGTATGTATGTGTCTATATGTCTATATATGTGTACATATGTATGCATGTGTCTATATGTGTATATATGTGTACATATGTATGTATATGTCTATATATGTGTACATATGTATGCATGTGTCTATATGTGTATATATGTGTACATATGTATGCATGTGTCTATATGTGTATATATGTGTACATATGTATGTATGTGTCTATATGTGTATATATGTGTACATATGTATGTATGTGTCTATATATGTGTACATATGTATGTATGTGTCTATATGTCTATATATGTGTACATATGTATGTATGTATGTGTCTATATGTCTATATATGTGTACATATGTATGTATGTGTCTATATATGTGTACATATGTATGTATGTGTCTATATGTCTATATATGTGTACATATGTATGTATGTGTCTATATGTCTATATATGTGTACATATGTATGTATGTGTCTATATATGTGTACATATGTATGTATGTGTCTATATGTCTATATATGTGTACATATGTATGTATGTGTCTATATATGTGTACATATGTATGTATGTATGTGTCTATATGTGTATATATGTGTACATATGTATGTATGTGTCTATATGTGTATATATGTGTACATATGTATGCATGTGTCTATATGTGTATATATGTGTACATATGTATGTATGTGTCTATATGTGTATATATGTGTACGTATGTATGTATGTGTCTATATATGTGTACATATGTATGTATGTGTCTATATGTCTATATATGTGTACATATGTATGTATGTGTCTATATATGTGTACATATGTATGCATGTGTCTATATGTGTATATATGTGTACATATGTATGCATGTGTCTATATGTGTATATATGTGTACATATGTATGTATGTGTCTATATGTGTATATATGTGTACATATGTATGTATGTGTCTATATATGTGTACATATGTATGTATGTGTCTATATGTCTATATATGTGTACATATGTATGTATGTATGTGTCTATATGTCTATATATGTGTACATATGTATGTATGTGTCTATATATGTGTACATATGTATGTATGTGTCTATATGTCTATATATGTGTACATATGTATGTATGTGTCTATATGTCTATATATGTGTACATATGTATGTATGTATGTGTCTATATATGTGTACATATGTATGTGTCTTTATGTGTATATATGTGTATATATGTGTACATATGTATGTATGTGTCTATATGTGTATATATGTGTACATATGTATGTATGTGTCTATATATGTGTACATATGTATGTATGTGTCTATATGTCTATATATGTGTACATATGTATGTATGTGTCTATATGTGTATATATGAGTACATATGTATGTATATGTGTATATATGTGTACATATGTATGTGTCTATATGTGTATATATGTGTACATATGTATGTATGTGTCTATATGTGTATATATGTGTACATATGTATGTATGTGTCTATATATGTGTACATATGTATGTATGTATCTATATGTGTATATATGTGTACATATGTATGTATGTGTCTATATGTGTATATATGTGTACATATGTATGTATGTGTCTATATATGTGTACATATGAATGTATGTGTCTATATGTCTATATATGTGGACATATGTATGTATGTGTCTATATATGTGTACATATGTATGTATGTGTATATATGTGTATATATGTGTACATATGTATGTATGTGTCTATATGTGTATATATGTGTACATATGTATGTATGTGTCTATATATGTGTACATATGTATGTATGTGTCTATATGTCTATATATGTGTACATATGTATGTATGTGTCTATATATGTTTACATATGTATGTATGTGTCTATATATGTGTACATATGTATGTATATGTCTATATATGTGTACATATGTATGTATGTGTCTATATGTGTATATATGTCTGTTATTACATATATACACATATAAATACATCAATACATATATATTTAGACATGTCTATCTATGTATCTCTATGTTAAGTCCATTTCCTGCCTTTTTTTCTAACACCTGAGACCTCATATCTTTGAGCCCTTATAACTATTTCATGCAATATTATTTTTGAATGATTTTTATTAGACTGTGTTATTATGAGTGTAACTTTACTTTTAAATGTATTTTTTATTTGTTTTGTGACACTTTTTTGTTTCATGACACACTTTACAAGAGCACTGAGGTCACGCGTGTTAAATTCAATTACGCTCAAGCGATCTCGTTTACTTTCAACTTTATAACTTTTAAACCCCTTTGCGTTTACTTTGCAGCTCTCTCTCATAAACAGAACATTTGTGAATTAAAGGGATATGAAGCCCAAAAATGTTATTTTGTGGTTCAGACAGAGCATGCAATTTAAAAAAAGTTTCCAATTTACTTTTATTATCAAATATGCTTTGTTCCTATGCTATTGTTGAAGAGATACCTAGGTAAGTGTCTGGAGCACTAAATGGCAGGAAATAGTGTTGCCAGCTAGTGTCCTTGCAAATGAATAACAGTCTTGCAAAATTGCTGTCATAAAGTGCTCCAGACACATACAGATTCCTGAGCTTTTCTCAATAAAAGATACCAAGAGAACAAATACAATTTGACATTAGAAGTCATTTAGAAAGTTGTTTAAAATTTAATGACAGTTATTTGGGAGCTATATAAGGATAATCTGTCATTCAATTCAATAAAAAATATATTAATTAATGAATTGGTTTCTCTCACATCCGAGTATCTATGTGGTGCCAGACAGCTTTAATTATTGTGGGTTGTACTGTGATGTACGTTAAAGGGACATGAAAGCCAAAAAAAATATTTCAGGATTTACGTAGAACATACAATTTTTAAACAACTTTCTAGTTTACTTCTATTATTGAATTGGTTTAATTCTCTTGGTATCATTTGTTGAAAGAGCAACAATTCACTACTGGTTTCTAACTGAACACATGGGTGAGCCAATACCAATCAGCAGCTAGAACCTAGGTTCTTTTGTGCTCCTGAGCTTACCTAGATAAACCTTTCAGCAAAGGACAACAAGAGAATGTACATTGGAAAGTTGTTTCAAATTGTACGTTCTACCTAAATCATGAAAGAAAATGTTTGGGTTTCATGTCCCTTTAACCCTTGCATTACAAAACAACAAAGCTCTTAGGTTTACTATTCACATACACAAGATTTATATACAGCCTGTTGGGATTAACAAAAAATCTCCCAAACTTCCAATGAAAATTAGTTTAATTCATTCATTCATTTTTGTTTGTTTATTTCTCAGAGACAGCCTATTTTAAATAACTGTGTAATAACAAAACACAGCACGTGTCTTTAGCCATCTGGCAGCAGTGTTTGCAACAATGTTTACAGCAATGTTATGCATATTTGTAAACACTGCTGCAGTTGAATGCTAAAAACACAAGTAAACTTCTGAGCTCCTATCAGTCTCCCTACATTTATTCTTTAGCAAAGGATACCAAGAGAATAAAGTAAATTTGATAATATAATAAAATTAGAAAGTTGGGTAAAATTGTACACGCACTAAACTATCTGAATCATAAACATTTCATTTTGACTTTACTGTCCCTTTAAAATGTTCCATGTAAATGCTGCTAAACTGGTTAAAAATTAAAAAATTTCAGCTGCAACTTATTTTCCACAGAAAGAAAACATCAAAGACTGGTTCATGGTTTATGCATTGGCAAACACACATTATGAATGGATGAAAGAGTTATTCAGTAGATAGCCATGTTTTATTTAGTACTAAATAAAAATGTTAAAAGAAAATAATTCATAATAAAATAGATTTGCAGACACAAAAACAAAATGCTGTTTTACCCAACTACAATATAAATAATCCATTCATGTAACAACACATAACATTAACAGGTTAATTCAAGTTCATAGTTAATGTTATGTTTCTCTGCTGTAATAAAAAAAATCCCCAAATTTGTATAGCTCTGTTTTTCTGTGTGTGTGAAATATTAAAAATCAGGGTAATTCCAACTACATATCACATTGAATACAATTGTCTTTATTGTAATTATTAATTTAATCTAATCAATTAATAGAAATATCTATAAAGTGTATACATTCCCCTTTTTATTGAGACCTTCAACTGCAATACTGAAATATCTTTATATATTTTAAGCACACATTGTAAAATATAAATGCAGCATTTTAAAACTGTTTACACAATGTATTATTATATCTGGTATGTTCTGTTTGTCACACAAAACAAATATTGCTGCATTATCTTTATACTTATATTTAGCACTTGTATAAACCAATATAAAACAGTTTTATGAATGTATATAAATATAATGTAAATATGCACCATATTCAATCAGCACACAAAATAAGTGTCAGTCAGGCACAGCAAAAGCAGCAAATTATGCTTTAACCCCTTGATTGCCATGGGGGTCTTGTTTGGTGAGCTATTCATTGAAGCCCTTTCTAGCTAAATTTCCATGTAAGGTAATTTATTATTTTGATAAACGTAAAACAGTGATTAACATTTAAGTCATTCAATTAGAACATACAGTAAATAAATAAAAAAAAATATTTAGAATCACAGTACAGTGATTTTTTTTTAAAAAAAATTATATTCACACACATTTCTAAAGAATCCAAGCAGGAAAAGCCTCTATGTTTATCCTATAATTAAGTACGGGGAAATACCACATACTTTAGTGAATCTGCTTCTTTGGACTGCTAGTAAATCCACATAAAATATGAATGAGTGATATTTCATTCAATTGATATTTCTTTAAAATTGTGATTATAGGAAAGGCACATTCCAAAATCAGGAATAGTTTTCACATAAGAAGATGCATTGCAGGTTTACTTTCTCTTACATGCCCAAGAAAAATAAAAGCATATTCCAGGATTTTTTTTTAAATGACTGACAATTTTTAATACTAAAGAATTAGTATATGCAAGATGTTCAAAATATGTTTACAGATATTTAACATTAAGTAGTATTATTTTGAAAATAAAGTTTAGTATTAATATCCTTACATTTAAAAGCACCAAGAAGTATCAAGTACACAATACTCTATGCATTTTTAGGATTTCAAGTTGAGTGAAGCCCACCCAGTAACAGACAGTGTACTCACCACCATACTCAGGCAGCTAATGACCTTGTACATTGTGGTCTGCTCAGAAACCTCAGAAACTGGAAGCACACAATCCTTTACTGACTACAAGTAGGACCTCCCCTACATTTAACCCGGCTGTTTTTTTATAGACCCCAGGACAGGAAGTTGGCAGAGGTTGAATCACTTTATGACGAAATGCATTTTTTTTTATAAAAACTCAAGCCATATTGCAGAAGCCGCTTGTATTTAACTCTAAGAGTTAAATGATTAGATAGACGTACTGGAAAATGTCACTGTTTAAAATGTGCAGCATTATGGCAGGGAAATAAAGAGACATAGTTTAGACTTGTTATTGCTTATACTAATTGTTTAAACAAAATAGTATCATTGTTGAAGTTCAGTTATGGTTTTTATGATTGTTATTTATTGATGATTATAGTGATTATTATTATTATTATTTAGGTTTGTGCCACATGTCAATACTGCCAAACATTTGAAGGCTTAGAGCAGAGCCATATCCTTTAGTTCTTATAATGTTTGGTGGTTTAAGCAGTAGTAGTGCAATTCTTATTTAATCTGAATGTCCTTAAAGGAACATTAAACTTTGAAATTGTAATATAAAATGCTTAATTATGTTTGGTAAAAAAACACACAATTTCTTTAAATAGCCCCTGACATATATTTTTCACACCAAACTCTATTTCTATATGTATTTTTCATAAGTGTCCTCCCATAAAGTGGCAATATGGCAACACTATTTGCAGATGACGACATTACTGGACCTTTTCCAGGAAGTATTTTAATATATTCTGTTACCTCCTTTTTTAATGTGTTTTAACATTTTTGCTGCCTGGAAAAACAATTTTTGAAATACAATCTTTAACTTAATACACAGCATTGCATGATATGCTAATATTTGAAGAATACAACGTAAATACATAACCAATTGAAAATTTTGTTTGTTTTAGAGTGCAACCTTTTACTTTCAGCTTGTATTATAAGCGTTAGTTAGTGGTTGTGATATTGCTTATCACAACCCACACTAACTTTAGCGTGCCACTTGTAATCTAGCCCTATGTATTTAAACTCCTGTTTCTCGTAGGTGTGTTAACCAAACACAGTTGCTCCTGGAGGCGGGCAGAGCATTGTCGTAGGGAGCTTTGACCAGGGGGAAGAGGCTCCTTGTGATAGGGTGAGAGGGTGTAGTGGGTGGAGCCTAGAGGCCAGAATGTAAGGCTGGTCTGGGCGGGAAAGGCAGCAGTTTGTTATTGAAAAATTAGTGGAAGCATTTCTTACTGCGTGTCTTGCGTGTCTTTCCTGCCCTGGCCATGGCCTCTGTTGATGATTTACTGGCGCAGCTGAAGGAGGCGGTGGAGTCCAGGGGACCTACCTGGTTGGAATCGAAGGACTAGGCCTTGCTTGATGTCCGTCCAGATCCGGTCCAGGAGAAGATGGTGACCCGGCAGAAGTTGTCCGGCTCAGTCCTGATGGTGGTAGGCGGTCGGGAGGTGGAAAGAAGAGCAGCTCCGGTTCCGGTAGGATATCAGCTCGTCAGGAGTCTTCAGATGCAGGGGCGGATCAAATAGGGCCTTCAGTGGTGCAGTGAGCAGAGGTGGTGAGCGACGGTGATCCGGATCTGAGGCAGTCCACCAAGGGTAAAGGGGGCGGTCCTAAGGTGGCGCACGGTCCGTGTGGGCCTGATCCTGTGGGGATGGGCCTGTTGGGGCTTGCTGTTGATTTTGGGGGGGTGGTTGAGGATAACGGAGTGAGGAGGAGGGTGCTTGGGCTTCCAGCCCAGCCTTTGATGTTAGTGTGAGAGAAGTGGGAGGAGAACCTCCTGCATTGTGGGGTAGTAGCTCCAGGGCCCTTGAGGGATGCCTCTTTAGGGATAGTGGGGTGGTGTCTGATTGGAGATTGGTGGATGAGGAGTATGGGTCTGGTGATGAGGAGGAGTTGGAGTTAGAAGCAGGTGTTGTGGAATTGCACCTAAATTTCTCTGACGAGGAATATGTCCCCCCCTCCCCTGGGGCCCAGGGCCGCTCTGGGGCTCGCTTTAAGGGATTTAGTGGCAAGTCTGTTACTGGGGATAGGTCTGTGGGCCTTCTGCCCCTTCCTGGGGGGTCTGGGGCTTCAGGGGTATTGGAGGATGTTGCAGTGGGTACCTCACATGTCAGTTTTTCTTTTCCAGGTTCTGGCCCTGTGGGGCAATGGCCAGTGGCTCAGCCTAGCCCATCCATGGCGGGTGAGGGAGTTGACAGCCTTGAGGAGGATTTCTCTGGCCTGTACGGCTCCTGGACGGAGTCTATTCATCTGGAGCCTGATGACTGCATGCAGCTGGAGGTTTGGCCGGTTGGCAGAAGCCAGGTGAGGCAGAGGTGTACGGCCAAGGTGGGAGAGTTGGCCAGGGATCGCAGTGGGCCCAGGATATGTATGGCTGCCACTAAGGGAGGTAGGGTGGAATAAAATGGCCTGGTAGGCCTGGGGACTGTGTTGGTGAGACAAGGGGCAGGTCATGGAGATGGTCAGTGACTGAACTTGCTTGGTCTGGTGGTGCTGGAGGTGGGGCCCCTAAGAGAGGGAGGGGTGGCTTTACGGCTAGGGGTTCCAGCCTGCACAGGGGGGGGAGGGAGTAGAGGTTTTCTTCCCCTGGAAATGTGTTCACGTTCTGCTATTTTTCAACCACCAGGATCAACCACGGCAGCTAGATCAGCCTGGAGGGGCTGCGGCTATAATGCCCGGAAGGGGGCAACGGATTACGGTGCAACGCATGGGCGGACTCCAGTCGGCGCCATTCAACTTCTCCAGAGCACAGCATTCGGTGGAGGCCTTAACAGGTGAGGCGGGGTTGCAGACTGTGTGGGGGAGGGATGTTTTAGAAGGGAGTGTTCGTGGGGGTAAAAGTGATTCAGTGGCAGGTAGGGTTGTAGCTGGTTTGAGGGAATTGTTATTAAAGCTGGAAGGTCCCTCAGTTCCCCCTAGTGCTTCAGTGGAGATGGCCTGGGTACATGCCCCTGAGGTGGCAGGTGTGCCTGTGTTGGGGCGGGTGGAGGCAATCAGCATTCCACCTCCTGCCTCTGGCGTGGTGAGTGTTCCTTTGGCCAATTAAGATCTGGGTGTTGTTGTGGTGCCCGATGCGCCCTCTAGTGTTCCCGTGAGGTCGGTTGGGGGGCTGAATTGAGGGTGGCAGACACGGCTATGTCTCGGTCATGCCTCTGCTCCATAGGTCCCTTGGGTATGCACCTTCCGTCGGAGGTTAAGAAGAAAATATATAAGATGGAATTTATTGAGTTGTTCTCCCTCCTCCAGCTTGAGCAGTCTTTTGAGGTCCCTGAGGACTCCAAGAAGGATGTTGCTAAGAAGGAGGAAGAGGAGTGAAAAAAACGGTATATATACTAGTTCATTACCTTGATGACTTCCTGTTCGTGGGCCCGGCTGGTACGGGAGATTGTAAACTATTGAGGGACATGTGCTCCCTGGTAGTGGCAGATTTTGGTGTGTCCATGGGTCTTGAGAAGTCTGAGAGACCTGTCACGTCCCTCAGCTTTTTGAGCATCACTATTGACTCTGTTAATATGGAATGTCGGCTTCCCAGTGATAAGGTCTCTGACCTCTTGGCAGTCATTGAACGGGCTTTGTAGGGTAAAAAGATCACACTCCGGGAGCTCCAATCCCTCTTGGGCAAGTTGAATTTTGGCTGTAGAATAATCCTGATTGGGAGGGTTTTCTGCAGGAGATTGATCCTGGCTACTGCTGGGGTGGTCAAGCTGCATCATTTTGTGCGGATTTCTAAGGAGCTTAAGGATGATTTGAGGGTATGGAGGCATTTCTTGTTGGGATTTAATGGCTTGGCTTTGTTTCAGGAGGGCACGGGTGTCTAATGAACAACTGGGTCTTGTGACTGATTCTGCTGGCAGTTGCGGTTTTGGGGCCTATTTTGTGGGCCATTGGTGTGCTGCTGCATGGCTGGCTGAATGGTCGGCATTGGGTTTGGTTAGGAACTTGATCTTTTTGGAATTGCTTCCAATTGTTGTATGCTTGTTTGTGTGGAAAAATGATTTGGCCAACCGTGCAGTGTTTTTTTATTAGGACAATATGGGAGTGGTTTATGCATTGAATACTTTGACGGCCTTGTCTCTTCCTGTATTGAGATTGCTGAGAGTCTTAGTTTTGAAATGTTTTTAGGATGAATGTCTGCATTAAAGCCAAACACATTCCAGGTGTATTTAGTTCTATAGCAGACTCTCTATCTCATTTTCAGTGGCAGCGGTTTCGGGAGTTGGCTCCGCTGGCAGATGTGGAGGGTTGTCCGTTCCCAAGTTTCTTGTGGAGGCTTGGAGTGGAGGACTGGCTGGATTGGTGAGGGCTTTGCTTACACCAGGTACTTGGGCAGCTTACTCCAGAGTATGGTGGGAATGGGAAGCTCTGTTGACTTCACAGGGTGTTCTCGAGGGTAACAAGGACCTTACTGGTTCTTTGTTGGAATGGATGTGGGAGTGGGAGTCCTCACATTTGTCCTCTTCTGCTATGGATAGGCCTTTGTCTGCGTTAGCTTTCCGTTTACGGCTTTTGGGTTTGCATGACATTACCAAATGTTTTTGTGTCCATCAGGTTCTGAAGGGTTTGAAGAGGGGTTTTGGACATAGTCTTCCTGATAGCAGGCGTCCAATTACATTCTCCTTGTTGCAACGTCTTTATGGGGTGTTATTGGTCGTGTGTGTATCAAATTTTGAAGTTTGTTCCGATTGGCTTTTGTTTTGGCCTTTTTCTGGGCTTTTAGAATGTCAGAATTGGTTAGTAAGAATTTGGCTACCATGGGGGGGCTTAGGTTTTTTAGATGTGTTTTTGTCTGATTCCAAGGTTTAAATAGTCTTGAGACGGAGTAAAATGGACCAGATGGGGAAGGGATGGACAGTTGTCCTTTTTCCAAATGGTTTGGAAGTTTGTCCTTGGAATTGTTAGAAGACTTATTTGGGGGGTTGCCCCATTGTGGGGGATCATTGTTGGTTCACCAGGATGTTTCTCCTTTGTCTCAGTTCCAGTTTCAAGCTGTTCTCAAAAAATCATTAGTGAATTTGGGGCTCTCTTCGGTGGATTTTGGATCCCTTTCTTTCAGAATCGGAGCTGCAATGGAGGCCTAAGTTTTAGGTTTGTCTGAGAATGTGGTTAAGGGCATTGGTAGGTGGGGATCTGGGAGGTTCCGTCTGTATGTCCGTCCTGAGTATGGTGTCTAATGGTGTTCATTTATTCATATTTCTGTGTTCTAGGTTTGGAACGGTTATGGTTGGTCGGCCACTCTTTTATTTATTGGGTGTAACGAGCGGCTGCAGGGAAGGTGGATGGCTTGCAGTTGAGTTTTGACAAGTCGTGTAGTGAAGTTAAATGGTTCGGTGTCCAGGGACTTCGTTGGGACAGGTTGTTGCCTTTGGTGGTAGACTATTGCAGGCGGTTTCAACCTCCGTCTGTGTTGGTGGTCCATGCCAGGGACAATGGTCTGGGTTTTGTGCCACAGAGGGATTTGGTGTGGCACACTAAGAGAGATCTTGGATGTTGGTTGAGTTGTACCCTACTTTGACGGTTGTGTGGTCGGATATTGTTCCACGGATGGTTTGGAGGGCGGCTTGGGACCCTGTGCAGTTAGATAAAAGCAGACGGAAAGTTAATAAGCTGATGGGGTCTTTTGTCCGGAGAATTGGAGGTGCAGTAGTTCATCATCCAGATTTGGAGGTTGGGAAGGGTGAATTTTATTTGCAAGATGGGGTGCATCTAAATAACTTTGGACTGCAGCTTTTTATCCATGATTTCAAGGAGGCCCTTTGTAAGGTTGTGAGGTTGGCGGGACTGGACTGAGGCTTCAGGCCAGTCGTTGGCGGGGGTGCTAGTGTCAGGGTTTTTTCCCTGTTTTGTTTGCCATGTGCTGCTGGCAGCCATTTTACTCACCTCTCTTGCTGACTCTGGTGCATACTGTGTGATGCTGCTCATTTCCTGCACTTCCTTTTATAGCCAGGCTGGTGTACATCATCGTGTGAGACAGGATGCAGTCTCAGAATTGTGATGTCATCACTTATTATTTAAAGGGCCTCTGTTCAGTATGCTTTGCCCTTGCGTTGTCTCAGACCTGTTTGTGAGAGCTCCTGTGTATTACCTGACTGTCTGACGTCCCTTCTGGTTCCTGATCCCTGGCTTGTTCCTGACTCTGCTATTCTCCTTGTTCCTGATTCCGGCACGTCTGACTACTCACTTTGGCTCCTGACTCAGCTCGTCTGACTACCAGCTCTGGTTTTGATTCCTGACTTGTTATTTGACTTGTGGACTTTTTATTATTTTTTGCTTTTAATAAAGGTGTGATTATTTTTGCACTTCTCGTCTCAGTCTGATTCCTGGCACCTTGACATTACGCAAGGGCCATGAATCCTGATGGTGCTAATAATCCACCTTTACCTGCCATAAATATCAGGGTGGATGAACAGGATCACCGCTTGGATCAATTTGCACTAGCCCTGCAAACCCTGCTGACTCGCACTGCACATTTGGACCAAAGTTTCCCACAAGTTATGGCTGCTCCTGTTTCTGCTGCTGCACCTAGTCCTACCAGGAGCATGTCTGGTTCTGCACCTCTACCTCAGCATTATGGAGGCGATCCTAATCAGTGCAGAGGGTTTTTGAACCAGGTGGGCATTTACTTTGAGATGTTACCTCAGGCGTTTCCCTCTGACAGAGCTAAGGTGGGATTTCTCATCTCATTGCTCTCTGACACAGCTCTTGCCTGGGCTAATCCCTTGTGGGAGACTAATAAACCTGTGATTTAAAATTACCCTGAATTTGTGGCCTCCTTTCGAAGGATATTTGATGTTCCGGCTCGCTCCTCCTCTGCTGCTAAACGACTCATGTCCATTCAGCAAGGTACAAGATCTGCTGCTCAGTATGCCATTGAGTTCCGTACGCTTGCCGCAGAGGTAGGTTGGAACAATGAAGCCCTTGTTGCCATCTTCTTTCATGGGCTCTCTGATGCGATTAAAGACGAAGTTGCTGCCAATGATTTACCAGCAGATCTCGAGGCATTGGTGTCTTTTTTATCCTAATTGACAACAGACTAAGTGAGACGCCCTCTTTCAAGGAGCGCTTGCGGAAGCCTCCTGTTCCGTTGTCTCCTACGTGTTCATTCCCACCGATGCCTCCCTCTACTCCCATGCCTCCTGGTCCCGAGTCACAAGGTACTGCTGAGCCGATGCATTTGGGATTCACGCGTCTCTCCACGGCGGAGAGGGCCTTTAGGAGGAGGGAGGGGCTCTGCCTCTATTATGGGTTACAGGACCACCTTTTGAAGTCTTGTCCTAAACGGCTGGGAAACGCTCACACCTAAGGTCCTGTCGGGGCAGACCTTGGGTGGTTTATCCTTTTCCCTGGAACCGCTAAAGGAGAAACCTTTGGTCACAGTTGTCCTTTCCTGGGTGGACTCCTCCATAGTCACCCAGGCTCTTGTTGACTCCGGGCTATTTCATTGACAGTGCTTTTGTATCAAAGCACTTCATTCCTGTTTTGCCTCTGTCCGTTCTGCTTGCTATTGAGGCCATTGATGGCAGGCCCCTTCAGCCCATTACTCATGAAACTGCTTTGTTATCCATGGCTGTTGGGGCTCTCCATTTTGAAACCCTCCAGTTCCAGGTGATAAACTCTCCGCATTTTCTAGTTGTTTTGGGTTATCCCTGGCTCCAAAAGCACAATCCCAGTCTCGACTGGGGCAGGTCCGAAATTTTGTCGTAGTCTCCTCACTGTATTTCCACTTGTCTTCTGAAACCAGTTAAAGTCTTGTGCACTTCTTCGGTATCTCAATTGCCAGAGGAGTGCCAAGAGTTCCTAGACATTTTTGACAAGGTGCGTGCCAGTACGTTGCCTCCTCATCGGTCTTACGATTGTGCCATAGACCTGCAACCCGGAGCCATTCCTCCTCGGGGCCGGGCTTACCCTCTGTCTGTTGCAGAGAATTGTGCTATGGAGGAGTATGTTGCCGATGCTCTGTCACGGGCGATCATCTGCAAATCCTGCTCTCCTGCAGGGGCTAGCTTCTTATTTGTGAAGAAAAAGAGTGGCGAGTTAAGACCATGCATTGGTTATAGGGGTCTTAATCATCTTACCATTAAGAATGCTTACCCTATTCCGCTCATTACGGAACTCTTTGACTGCCTCAAGGGAGCTACGGTCTTTACTAAACTTGATTTGAGAGGAGTGTACAATCTCGTTAGGATCAAGGAGGGCCACAAATGGAAAACAGCATTTAACACCATGAGCGGGCATTATGAGTATCTTATAATGCCCTTTGGCCTATGTAATGATCCTGCTGTTTTCCAGGAATTTATTAATGATGTCCTATGAGATATGTTGCAACAGTGTGTTGTGGTGTACTTGGACAACATCCTCCAACTTCAGACTCATCGTTGTGATGTGACACGGGTTCTTCAGAGACTACGTGAGAACGGCCTGTTTTATAAACTTGAGAAATGTGAGTTCCATCAGACTCAAGTAACCATCCTAGGTTATGTTATCTCTGTTGCAGGGTTCTCCATGGATCTTGACAAGTTATCTGCAGTTCTGCAGTGGCCTCGCCCAGTTGGTCTTCATTCTATTCAATGTTTTTTGGGGTTCGCCAATTACTATAGAAAGTTTATTAAAAACTTTTTTTCCTTGGTCAAACCTATCACAGACATGACCCGTAAAGAGAATGATCCACTCCATTGGTCACCTACTGCCATTAAGGCCTTTGATAGTCTTAAGACTGCCTTTGCTGCTGCTCCAGTTCTGGCTCATTCTAACCCTGTCCTGCCTTTCATTCTTGAGGTCGATGCATTTGAGACTGGAGTAGGTGCCCTCTTGTCTCAATATCCTACGCCTGACGGTTCCTTGCATCCATGTGGTTTCTTCTCTAAGAAATTGTCTCCAGCGGAGTGCAATTATGAAATTGGTGACAGGGAATTACTGGCCATATTTTTGGCACTCAAGGAATGGAGGCATCTTCTCGAGGGTACTAGCGTGCCAGTGCTCATTCTTACTGACCACAAGAATTTTACTTATCTATCTGAAGCAAAATGTTTGTCGCCCCGACAGGCCAGATAGGTGCTATTTTTGTCTTGGTTTAATGATTTGGTCTCCTACCTGCCTGGTAGTAAGAATGTTAGGGCTGAGGCCCTCTCTTGATAATTTTCCCCTCTGTCTAAGGAGGAGTCTGTACCTACTCCATTTATACCTCCTGACCATATTTTGGCTACCATACGTACTAATTTGACTTCTCCCTTGGGGGAGGAGATCCTGGCTGCACAAACCAATGCACCTCCTGAGAAACCTAGTGGTAAGTGTTTTGTTCCTGAGAATCTTCTAAATAAACTTTTGCACACTTACCACTATCCTAAAGCCGCCGGTCACCCAGGCAAGAACCAAATTATTTGGTCTGTCACTCGACAATTCTTGAGGCCAGGTCTTCGTTCTGATGTTGTTGCGTATGTTGCCTCCTGCTCAGTTTGTGCACAGAATAAGACTCCTCAACGTCTTCCTGTGGGTCTTCTTCGAACTATTGCTAATGGTGAGCTTCCTTGGACACATCTTTCCATGGACTTCATTGTCGAGCTCCCTGTTTCCAATGGCAATAGTGTTATCCTTATGGTGGTTGACCGTTTTTCTAAAATATCACATTTCATTCCCTTGAAGAAGTTGCCTACCGCTTAGGAGCTTGCTTAAATTTTTGCCCAGGAGGTCTTCTGTTTACATGGGTTACCCAAGGAGATAGTGTCGAACCGGGGTAGCCAGTTTGTCTCCAGATTTTGGTGTTCCTTTTGTGCTCAAATGGGGATCCAGCTTTCCTTCTCCTCAGCATATCACCCTCAATCCAATGGGGCTGCGGAACGGTCTAATCAAGCTCTGGAACAGTTCCTCCGTTGCTATGTCTCAGATCACCACAATAATTGGTCTGAACTGCTAACTTGGGCAGAGTTTGCTCGTAATAGTGCTATTAATGCTTCCTCCAAGTTATCCCCGTTCATGGCGAATTATGGGTTTCAACCATCCTTGTTGCCCAATTCATTCTCAGTCTCAGGGTATTCCAGCTTTGGAGGAGCATCTCCGGCAACTCCGTTCCACGTGGGTGCAGATTCAGGACTGCCTTCATCGTTCTATGCAGCACCAAAAGTTCCAGGCTGATCGTAGGCGTCTTGAATCTTCGTGTGCCTTCCAATAAACTGGCTCCCCGTTTTGTTGGTCCTTTCGAAAACTCCGACGGGTCAATCCTGTGACCTACACTCTTGACTTTCCTCCTGCAATGCGCATCTCCAATGTTTTTCATGTCTCCCTCTTGAAACCATTGGTTTGTAATCGGCTTACCACTGTGTTGCCTCGTCCCCATCCTATCTATGTTGACAACCATGAGGAGTATGAGGTCAGCAGCATTTCTGACTCTTGTATGTCCAGGGGCCGTGTACAGTATTTGGTTCACTGGAGGGGTTACGGTCCGGTGGAGCGTTCATGGGTTCCCTCCTTTGATGTTCATGCTCCCGCCCTCCTCCGTGCCTGTCATGCCCGTTTCCCCAATAAGCCTTTTGTCCTCCCGCGGGGGAGGGGTCGTTGAGGGGAGGGTACTATCCGCGTTTTTTCCCTGTTTTGTTTGCCATGTGCTGTTGGCAGCCATTTTACTCACCTCTCTTGCTGACTCTGGTGCATACTGTGTGATGCTGCTCATTTCCTGCACTTCCTTTTATGGCCAGGCTGGTGTACATCATCCGTGTGAGACAGGATGCAGTCTCAGAATTGTGATGTCATCACTTATTATTTAAAGGGTCTCTGTTCAGTATGCTTTGCCCTTGCGTTGTCTCAGACCTGTTTGTGAGAGCTCCTGTGTATTACCTGGCTGTCTGACGTCCCTCCTGGTTCCTGATCCCTGGCTTGTTCCTGACTCTGCTTTTCTCCTTGTTCCTGATCCTGGCTCGTCTGACTACTCGCTTTGGCTCCTGACTCGGCTCGTCTGACTACCAGCTCTGGTTTTGATTCCTGGCTTGTTATTTGACTTGTGGACTTTTTAATATTTTTGCTTTTAATAAAGGTGTGATTATTTTTGCACTTCTCGCCTCAGTCTAATTCCTGGCACCCTGACAGCTAATCCTTGCAGGTACAGTAGGTTATGGCCAATTGGTAGTGTGGCGGAATATTGCATTCCCACAGGGTGGAATGCTATTTGAGGTCTCTAAGGGCAAGGGGTTCCTTGAGACTGATGGTGATTATCTTTGACGGGATCAATCACTTGCACGGTTGGGTCCAGTGGAATGACGGCCATATCAAAAAAATATTACATTGAACTAGCACCGCTTAATGGGTAATTTAAAAATGTTATTGCAATATTTGCACTGTTAATTATTAAGATATTTAAGTTTATTCTAAAAGGTTATTTATTGAATAAAGGAGCTGCGGCCAAGTTGCACCAATAACTAAGTCTTGTGTCATTCTTTAAGGGGTGTTAGGGTTGTTTTGAAGGTGGTAAATATTTGTTTTTGAAAGGGGGCCTGAACTTGACGACTAATAGGTCATGTGGATATATGGATATATATATATATATTTTTATATATATATATATATATATATATATATATATATATATATATATATACACGCATATATATACTGTATGTGTGTGCACGCATGTGTGTGCTGAGTATTACTTTTGCACAAGGAAAAAGGAAGGAAAAATTTCAGCACACCCGGAGAAAAGAAAAAGTGATAAATTCTTTATTGGCACATTAAAAAGTGACAGGATAAAATACACATCTTGCGTGTTTCGGCAAACAGCCTTAGTTATAGATGCTTATGCAATCATTAAATCAAGTGCTTTATTTAAAACAAGAACCTGCACAGCATTGGTTGAACTAATCATATAGCTTAAATTGCCAAGTACTGGTACTAAAGGTGGTATATATATTTTGTTCATTCATACATAGTAGCACTTATTTTCAAAGATAAGAGTAAATAATAATATAAAATGGTCTTTTATATATATATATATATATATATATATATATATATATACCAATCCAATTTGCAGGTGCACTCCATAAGACTTATTACAACTGCCGTGGTGCTGCATAGCAAATAGATACACTGTCCAATTTTACTCCAATAAAGAATAAAAAGATGCTGCACTCACCGGTCTTTGAGAAAAAAAGTCCTTTTATTCAAAAGATTAACAAGACATCCAAGGCACAAGTACCCCCAAACGTTTCGGTACCCTTCTGGTACCTTTCTCAATGGGTATGTTTCAAGTCTCCAACAAACGATCCTAACTTACTACCACCCCTATCACCCTATTTAAACCCCTAGCGTGCCCCTAACTTCTGGTTTGTCAGACCAATGCGGTTCTGTTGCATCACTGATGCCGAACGTGGGATGAGGAAAAACAGCAGCGTTGCTAATTATCCTAACCCCTCCTCCTGTGACAGACAGGGTGCATCGTCATCAACGGCTAAATGTAGTGAGAAGACAACACCGCAACAGACTGGCAACAACGGATGTTAGTTCAAGAGGCAGATGCCTCTTATAAAATGTGAAGCAAAATGTGCAATTAAACCAGTGAAATTAAAATGGTTAAGCATACCACTAATATAGTTTGATAATGGTGCAAGATGAATAAACCTAATTTGGGATCTTATCAATTTTGTGATGTCACTTACATTCTAAAGTTTCAATACAAGAAACATTACATCCCTTTTTTTTATATGGAAGGGTTTAGTATGCATTATAATTCCATCAAGCAAAAATGCCTATAATACAGGTAGCATCAGTTCCCTCTTCGTTATCATTGTAATATGGTAGAAACTCAGGTTGTTAACAACACACTCATAGCGGGTTCCTGCTTATAATTCTATGACCATCTCACAAGAGAATAATCTGTCAGGAGAAAGATAGTGTCCCAACATTTGACTAGATAACGTTACATGACCAGAAGAAGACCTAGATCATCCAATCATAGCCTGATCCAGCTATATAAACACATTATAGTCAAGTTGAACATTCAATCCTCTAGGGGTAACAGTGTCCAGACGATATATCCAGGATGCTTCAATTTGCAACAGCTTAGTTTGTCTGTCCCCACCTCTGCTTAACGGGGGTACATGGTCTATGACCATAGTTCTTAAGCTTGCTGCAGTATGCCCTGCTTGCATAATGTGTTTATATAGCTGGATCAGGCTATGATTGGACGATCTAGGTCTTCTTCTGGTCATGTAACGTTATCTAGTCAAATGTTGGGACACTATCTTTCTCCTGACAGATTATTCTCTTGTGAGATGGTCATAGAATTATAAGCAGGAACCCGCTATGAGTGTGTTGTTAACAACCTGAGTTTCTACCATATTACAATGATAACAAAGAGTGAACTGATGCTACTTGTATTATAGGCATTTTTGCTTGATGGAATTATAATGCATACTAAACCCTTCCATATAAAAAAAAAGGGATGTAATGTTTCTTGTATTGAAACTTTAGAATGTAAGTGACATCACGAAATTGATAAGATACCAAATTAGGTTTATTCATCTTGCACCATTATCAAACTATGTATGTGGTATGCTTAACTGTTTTAATTTCACTGGTTTAATTGCACATTTTCTTTCACATTTTATAAGAGGCATCTGCCTCTTGAACTAACATCCGTTGTTGCCAGCCTGTTGCGGTGTTGCGTTCTCACTACATTTAGCCGTTGATGACGATGCAACAGAACCGCATTGGTCTGACAAACCGGAAGTTAGGGGCACGCTAGGGGTTTAAATAGGGTGATAGGGGTGGTAGTAAGTTAGGATCGTTTGTTGGAGACTTGAAAATACCCATTGAGAAAGGTACCAGAAGGGTACCGAAATGTTTGGGGGTAATTGTGCCTTGGATATCTTGTTAATCTTTTGAATAAAAGGATTTTTTTTCTCAAAGACCGGTGA
Organism: Bombina bombina; assembly: GCF_027579735.1. NCBI lineage: Eukaryota > Metazoa > Chordata > Amphibia > Anura > Bombinatoridae > Bombina > Bombina bombina. Next base: position 1,050,240,532 of record NC_069503.1, read on the forward strand.
GTGCAGCATCTTTTTATTCTTTATTGGAGTAAAATTGGACAGTGTATATATATATATATATATATATATATATATATATATATATATATATATATATATAGATAGATATAGATATATATATACACACACATATATATATATATATATATATATATATATATATATATAGTCAAAGAGAGAGAACAGCACTCCATGAGATAGAACAGAGAACAGAAGCTGGAAAATAACTTCCATGCATGTTCATTTTTATTGAATTCCTCAGGGTGCCAGTTCTTTTTGCACACTACGCCCCTTCACAGAGAAAAAATATCCTGAAGCATATCAGTCTGACCCTGCCCAATGACAGTCCAGCGCCGAAATACCAGGCAATTCTTCTCTGAACAAGTGAAGCAACAACCCCAGACGATCGTTTCGGCCTTCTATGGGCCTCGTCAGTGAGGTGCAGTTGTATCTCTCTAAGGGCAAGTGTGCATGGAGTCCATGTCTGGTTTCCCCATTACTCTTAGGGTGACCCAAGAATAATTTTCATAAAAAGTCAAAGAGAGAGAACAGCACTCCATGAGATAGAACAGAAGCTGGAATAACTTCCATGCATGTTCATTTTTATTGAATTCCTCAGGGTGCCAGTTCTTTTTGCACACTACGCCCCTTCACAGAGAAAAAATATCCTGAAGCATATCAGTCTGACCCTGCCCAATGACAGTCCAGCGCCGAAATACCAGGCAATTCTTCTCTGAACAAGTGAAGCAACAACCCCAGACGATCGTTTCGGCCTTCTATGGGCCTCGTCAGTGAGGTGCAGTTGTATCTCTCTAAGGGCAAGTGTGCATGGAGTCCACGTCTGGTTTCCCCATTACTCTTAGGGTGACCCAAGAATAATTTTCATAAAAAGTCAAAGAGAGAGAACAGCACTCCATGAGATAGAACAGAATCTGGAATAACTTCCATGCATGTTCATTTTTATTGAATTCCTCAGGGTGCCAGTTCTTTTTGCACACTTCGCCCCTTCACAGAGAAAAAATATCCTGAAGCATATCAGTCTGACCCTGCCCAATGACAGTCCAGCGCCGAAATACCAGGCAATTCTTCTCTGAACAAGTGAAGCAACAACCCCAGACGATCGTTTCGGCCTTCTATGGGCCTCGTCAGTGAGGTGTAGTTGTATCTCTCTAAGGGCAAGTGTGCATGGAGTCCACGTCTGGTTTCCCCATTACTCTTAGGGTGACCCAAGAATAATTTTCATAAAAAGTCAAAGAGAGAGAACAGCACTCCATGAGATAGAACAGAAGCTGGAATAACTTCCATGCATGTTCATTTTTATTGAATTCCTCAGGGTGCCAGTTCTTTTTGCACACTACGCCCCTTCACAGAGAAAAAATATCCTGAAGCATATCAGTCTGACCCTGCCCAATGACAGTCCAGCGCCGAAATACCAGGCAATTCTTCTCTGAACAAGTGAAGCAACAACCCCAGACGATCGTTTCGGCCTTCTATGGGCCTCGTCAGTGAGGTGCAGTTGTATCTCTCTAAGGGCAAGTGTGCATGGAGTCCACGTCTGGTTTCCCCATTACTCTTAGGGTGACCCAAGAATAATTTTCATAAAAAGTCAAAGAGAGAGAACAGCACTCCATGAGATAGAACAGAAGCTGGAATAACTTCCATGCATGTTCATTTTTATTGAATTCCTCAGGGTGCCAGTTCTTTTTGCACACTACGCCCCTTCACAGAGAAAAAATATCCTGAAGCATATCAGTCTGACCCTGCCCAATGACAGTCCAGCGCCGAAATACCAGGCAATTCTTCTCTGAACAAGTGAAGCAACAACCCCAGACGATCGTTTCGGCCTTCTATGGGCCTCGTCAGTGAGGTGCAGTTGTATCTCTCTAAGGGCAAGTGTGCATGGAGTCCACGTCTGGTTTCCCTATATATATATATATATATATACACACACACATACATACATACACACACACACATATTTACACACATACATTTTTACACACACACACATACATACATACACACATATTTACACACACACATACATATTTACACACACATATTTACACACACAAACACACACACACACATCTTTACACACATACACCCATACATATTTACACACACATTTACACACAAACATTTACACACACATATTTACACACACAAACACACACACATCTTTACACACATACACCCATACATATTTACACACACATTTACACACAAACACACATATATTTACACACACATACATATTTACACACACAAACACACACACATATTTACACACCCATATTTAGACACACACACATATTTACACACACAAACACACACATACATATTTACACACATACAGTACATACACACATACATATTTACACAAAAAAATACATATTTACACACACATATACACACACATACATATTTACACACACACACATACATATTTACACACGCACACATTTACACACACACACATATTTACACACACATACATATTTACACACACATATGTATTTACACACACATACGTATATACTCACAGACACACATACATATTTAAACACACATACATATTAACACATACATCCAGGTTAGTTTGCACAATGCATGCTATTTAACAATCATAATAGGAATAATGTTCAAAAAATTCAGAATATATACATGTCCTATTTTAGAATATGTTTATTTTATATACATTACCCCTACTTTGTGCTAAAGAGGACTCAGATTCTGACCAATCAGACAGATAAAGGGATACATTTTATAGTTGACATTTAGGTATATTATTATTTAAGGGGACATGAAATATTACATTCATTTATGTCCCTCATACAATAGAATAATTTTCTTTTATTCAAATTTTTATATTATGCATTATTTAATTTTAAATGCTAATATGTGTAATTCAAATATTGATTAGACAATTTAATGTGATTAATTTCAAATTATGGATAGATATAGATCTCCAGTCTGAATCTGTTTTTAATATCAAGACAAACAATACATGTTAGAGCATAGACAGAAGATGAATTTTCAATTATTAGATTTAATGAATATTTTTAGACATGTGTTCATTAAATAACGTAATTGACTAATGGTTTGAATATTTGTTTTTTTTTCTTTTTCAGATTTTCATTTTTGATGAATTCCAAACTTCATTTTTTTTTTCTAAAATAAATTTATTTACATACTATATTTTTCAATTTTATTTATTGAAATACATATTATTTGATACATATCTCTATCACAGTATGATAAGATGAAATACATCCAACTAATATTCTGACATGTAGACAAAATATTAGTCCCATGACTGTTAAAGTATCTATTTTACAAGCACATGCCTGATATCAAATATACTAATTTTGACTAATTTATTGAATGAAAAAATATCAACACAGCTTAAAGGGACAGTCTAGTCAAAATTAAACTTTCATGATTCAGATAGGGCATGCAATTTTAAACAACTTTCCAATTTACTTCTATTATCTAATTTGCTAAATTCTTTAGATATCCTTTGTTGAAGAAATAGCAATGTACATGTGTGAGCCAATCACACAAGGCCTTTATGTGCAGCAACCAATCAGCAGCTACTGAGCATATCTAGATATGCTTTTCAGCAAGTGATATCAAGAGAATGAAGCAAATTAGATAATAGAAGTAAATTAGAAAGTTGTTTAAAATGACACGCTCTTTCTAAATCATGAAAGAAAAAAATTGGGTATCATGACCCTTTAAGCAGATAATGTTAAAGGCAAGTATCTTACAAAATTTAAGGGGGAGTTAGATACAGCCATTTATGATTTGATTGTGTGATTTATAGATGTCAAAATATTATAATGTTTATGACGAAGATATGCAGTATAAATTATACATAACAACTTTGCTCATTTCTCTTTTAAGAAATGAAAGTGTTTAACTTCTTACATTAAATTGACAGTGTAGTTTAATGTTAGATTTACATTCTAATCTATCTTTCTTAGGTATCCAAAAACATTCTTAAACTAAATATATGTTATTATGCTATTTAAATTATCTTTAAATAAAACGTAAGTTAATTTCACATTTATACCAAGCTAGTTACTGTATGCCATATTAATGACTTTTCACTCTAGTGGGGTCATTTGAAGGGGCAGTTAACTATAGATATATCAAAATATAATTTCTCACAATTATACTCTTTACCTGTTGTAGTGTATCACCGCCTAGTCCTAATGGTTTTGTCCTTAAAGGGACACTAAACCCAAAATTCTTAATTCATGATTCAGACATAGAATACAAATTTAAACAACATTCAAATTTACTTTGATTATCTAATTTGATTCATTCTTTAGATATCCTTTATTAAAGAAATAGCAATGCACATGGGTTAGCCAATTACACAAGGCATCTATGTGCAGCCACCAATCAGCAGCACATGAGCCGATCTAGATATACTTTTCAGGAAAGAATATCAAGAGATAAAATCAAATGAGAAAATAGAAGTAAATTATATATTTGTTTAACATTGTATTATCCATCTAAATCCGGAAAGAAAATATTCTTGTTTAATGTCCCTTTAAGGCAAAGCTGCATAAACACAGCCATTGTAATATATTTCACTCACAGTGGGGCATACAATACATAAGGTAATACAAATTACAAATGTTTGATGTAGATTGTTTGGCACATATAAGAAGTATGTATATGTCTAAACATGGGATTAAGTTAGATCAGACTTTCTATCCAAGCTAATACACATATTTGTGTTTTTCGCTTCACAATAATAATAATTCATAGACCAACATGAACCATTTAATTTCATGCATTATATACTCTGCTAATAATTAAATAATAAGGAATTTTAAGCACATTAATTTCTCTAAATATTATAGTATACTGTCCCTTTAAGAGCATGCACTGAATCATTTAAAAGCTCCATGAAAGGATGGAGATAAGTGGACATTATCCAAACAAGGTTCTCACACAGGTCAAACATATATATTCATATTCAGAATTGAATATGCAATAATTAGTAGTGTATAAAAGTAAATATTCTTTTGGTTTAATGTCCCTTTTATATGTATATAAAAAGATATATTTAAATATAGTTTTCAGATTTACACATGACTGCATATTTTTGAAAAATAACTTAGTTTTAGTTTATAGCTTGGGATGGATGGCTATTTCATTTTTATTGAAAGGGAAATGAAAAAATAATCCAATCTTCCATGATTCAGACAGAGTAGATTTTAATCTAAAATAAAAACGGAGTTTAAGAATAATATATGGTTTAGTCTCATGTTATCCTAAGTTTGCACAAACGAGATGCATAGGTTTATGATCATCAAAGCATTACTTTGAAATATCTACTTATTTGTGGGTGGGCAACAATGCATATTTACAATGTTTAGACAGATGTCTTTAGATAAATTTAAATATTGCATATTAGATCATTAAAGGGAAATTAATTCCAAAGCGTTTCTTGCTTGATTCCTATAGAAAATATAATTTTAACCATTAAAATGTACTTCTATTATATAATTACCTTCATTCTTTTGATATACTTTCATTTAAAACCCTATCTAGATATGCTCAGTAGCTGAAGATTGGTAGCTGCACAGAGATGCCTTGTGAGATTGGCTCAACCATGTGCATTGCTATTTCTTCTGTAAAGGATATGTAAAGAATAAGCTAAATAGATAGAGTTACATTTTAATGTGTAAAACTGTATTCTCTATCTGGATCATGAAAGAAAAAAATTGGATGTAATGTTCCTTTAAAAATAAAGAGGCCGTTTCCCCCAAAAAATATGTGAGCAGTTCAGACCAATACAAGCTTGATTTTTATTTATTAATAATGAACAAATGTTGATTTTTAAATTTAAAAACATTCTCATCAAAGTTACGTCCATTATAAATACAAATTACGCATTTCAGAAATTTAGCGTGGTAAAGGTATCTTGCAACACGAGATTTACATCTTTAAAAATTCTATTCTAATGTCACGCACTAGCACACAATCGATGTGCATTGTTGGGATTATAAATACATTTAATAGCGCACTGTCAATACTTCACAATGAGTCACAATATTTCTTTAATAAACAATGAATACATACAATGTTTCATTTTTAGAATAAAATATATTTTTCTTAAATAACATGGTCAATATTAAACATCGAAATGTGTAAAACATTTACTAATGTGACTGTATTATATTTACTATCGTGAGTAAAAAACAAATCAAGATCAAATGTTAGTTTAATATATAAATATTTAACGGATCATGTATATTAAATCTGTGTCACACATATACGCATAACAGTCCCATAAATTACAAATAAGTCTACAAGCCAAATATAGTAACAGCACCCCCAGGAGGTATGTGTATGGAAGTTACAAAGATATGAATCCATGAAACATTAATGATCGGCCAATCAGAGTTCATAACACAAACATAACTTGAGTCAGTATGGCTTCACAGACATGATAACAAAATTTCAATATTTTATCCAATCAGATGTACAGATACCATGTCCCATGGTGCATATCATGTTTACTTCACCATATAAAAGTCCATTACACATTGCCATTTTTGTCAGTTCTCTAATGCCTGCTGGTATATTAATATAGTCATTATATTATATAGAGATGTATACAACTCGGCAGGCATGACATCTCCCAGGTTCACACAGGCGGAAAGTGCTGCATTGGTCAACGCAGTTTTGGTCAACGCAGAGTTTTATCTGCAGCTTTTTGGGAACCAGAAGTCAACAAAGCCGAAAATTAGGAGGGCCCTCTTGTTGTCTATCACCCAAGATGTTAATGTGGTGTGTTACATCAAGAGGACCCCAGATCAAATCATGCGGAGATTCAGGGATATGAGGTTGCGGCTTTGCAATAAAGTCAGAATCATGAAGGAGTGGGTAAATGACCGTCGGAGGGATGGAAAGCAGGATCCACCCCCACGGAAACTATATCTGCAAAATTATGAGGAGACTTTATGCACCCTCCTCAATATCCGTTTCCCCAGCAAATTTGCCTCTGCACGCTCCTCAACCTCTTTTCAATCCCCAGTTGCTGGCTCTGACACTGAAGACCCGGGGGCCCAGTGCAGCTGCTTCTCCAATTGGTGAGCTGAGAGAATGAAGTAGAGAGGCTGAACCAGATAAATATCATACTTTATATAATCTATTAATATTTGAGTATATATTTAAGCAATGTGTATTGTCATATATGCAACCTATATAGATCTCACAACACACGCTACATATGATGTTTAGATATCTGAATTTAGATTCGTCACACATGAAATAGGAATGATGTTTCTTGCGCTCTCCAGAATATGCGTCACAGAGCTAAAATGGAAATGCCTATCATCCGCCATTTCATACATTATCAATTCTGAATCATGGATGCACAATTACGCTTTGAATAATTGCACAATGATCACGAAATATATAATTGTGCAGAGACGTGAACATGTGTTTACTGTAACAGTGGCATTACGTTAGACATGTTGGTCAAATGTATATGTTAATTAGGATATATGTGAAGAATACAGTATCCTTATTTACAATCTTCTACATTAGAAAAGCGATACTAGCAAGATCAAAATAAAAATTGAACAATGTCTAACAATTGATGACAATGCAAGAAGACAAAAAATGACTTAAAGTGACAGTCAACAACATAAAAGATTTAAAATAAGAATACATTATCTCTTTATTTATAAATTAATTTTGAAATCAATGAACTCACGTGAATAAAAATATAATTTTACTTTGTCAATTAGAAAAAAAGATCTGATTGTTCGTGTCCATGGCCTGATTTGTATTAATTATATCCAATCCTGATTGAATATTTTACAGATATGGATGTTGGTGCTGGAACCTCGAGCCCATGTTCGTCACAGTATAGTATGTCTCATTTTAATTTACCTTTGTCTTACAAACTTGGACATAACATTACCTAATCCATTCACATTGATCTATATTAATATGGATACTCTAATTGTATTTTCTTGTTATTTTAAAATAAGAATCACGAATCAGAGTTGGGATTCCATTGTAATACAAATCTCAATTTATGAGTATTTGAAGATATTCCTTCGATTCTTGATATCTTCATTTTAATGTAATCTTAGGGTCATGGCCATTTTTTATTCTGTCCCTGGGTAGTGCTTGACAGTTTTTGGCTACATTTAGACAACACTAACACATTTTTACACATGTGCAGATTATATAAATATACATCTCATTTGCTTTGATATTTTCTTCTTATCATTAAAGGGACGTGAAACACAACATTTTTCTTTTATGATTTAGACACAACATTTGATTTTAAAAAACTTTCAAATTTGCTTCTATTATCTAAATTGATTCAGTCTATTGGTATCCTTAGTTGAAAAGCATATCTAGGTAGGCTCAAGAGTAGCAATTCATATCTGGAAGTAACCTGCTGATTGGCTGATGCACAAAATTGCCTATTTTCATTGGTTCAACAGATGTCTTCAGATAACTCCCAGTAGTGCATAGTTGCTCCTTTAAAAAAAGATTCTAAGACAATGAAGCAAATTAGCTAAAATAAGTATATTTGAAAACTCTTTAAAATCACATGCTGAATTAGAATCATGAAAATTAATACAATTACACATTTGGAGTTTCATGTCCCTTTAAGAGAGAAGGATAATTAAAGATTCTTGATGATAGCAGGAAATTCTATATTTGATTGTAATTGCATTCTCTATCCCATTCATTACATCAAAATATGGACTAGACAATTCATTAACAGTGACATTGCCAAATAAAGATATTTTAATACTTAATATTAATTCAAAATATCTTAATTAATCCTTACACTGTTTTGATGAAACAATATTTATATCTAAATCACATCTTTCACTCTTGGACTGCCTTTATATATATAAAAATATTCTTACAGCACCATGATGACATATTTTTAAAAATTTCTGATATTTTTCATTGTGATCAATATGTGTTGTGTCCGAAAACATATTACTGTACTTTGCACAAATGAATCTATGTGGCACATGTATTAGGTTCTAGTTGTCAACAGTTGTTATTCAAAGTGTTGTGTGTGTGTCTGTATTATTTTTAAAACAGGGATCAATAGTAATATTTAGATATGCCATAGATTCATATGAGAAGAATTGGCTGTCTAATATAGTAAGAAATCCAACATATGCGAAAGACATTATTTTCTTTACAATCACCTTGATGAACTCATAAATTTATTGTTCATATTAGTGCTCTATTCTTCTCATTTCTAAGTATATTATTTAGAATATTTTATACTAATGGGATTTAGTGATGTCCAAACTGTGTTCACTAATATATTTTAATATCATTAATAGAACTAGTTCTTTTGACAAGCACAGAGGGATCTAGCACTGATGGTGACCTGCCTTTGCAGGCTTCTGGTAAGTCCATTGATTCATTCATATGTCATTGAAGGTGTATTTTTCAAAAATATTCTGATCATGATTCTGATGAAGCATTCCATTTGAATTAACACATAATGTACTTCTCTGATGATATATATATATATATATATATATATATAAATTATTTTACACTCATGATAACTCTTAAATGTTCCATGTACTCAACTTTTGTGAATATTTTCAAAATACAGACACTAAAAAGTAATTATTAATCATCGCTAATTATAAATCTTATTTCATTTGCATGCTCCATCAAAATGATGTAATTCCTAACTTTGGTTCAGTATCTCTTTAATGCAACATTGATGTGTGTCCTTAAGCACCAGTAACATATGTTATAATATTTTATTTTAACGTGTACACAACATATTATGTTTTACAGAGATTGATGTAACAACATGTGTGATGGAGGAGGAAGTGGCTCCCTCGGAGTCTGATGGTACGTCAAATATATATAACATGTATCTAACATGTATTATTTTTTATAAATCATACTCTTGAAGAAAAATAAAGTCTACAGCTTTGTCCCTTTAAAATATATTATTCCAATTTTTTAAAATATCTATATCATGCAGCATGAACATATGTTTTTAATTTTTAATCAATTTATGTATGATTTGTCATTAATGACATCATGATGCCATATGCATATTCCATGCAAACCACCAATAATCACCTTCTAATTGTACAGACAGTCAATGCTATTCATCTGAGTACCTAGATGCAGACCATATCATTATGTCATCATTGTTTAGAGCTTCTAAACCACTTCTAAGTATACATAAAACAGAATCATGTTGAAATTCCTTGATTTAATTTCATGATGTATGATATGTAAATGGATTTCAAAAAGATGTAAGTGTAGACTGTCCATTTCAATCAAACAAATATTAATATTCCTCAAAAATAAAGCATGCATTTCAGAATAGGTCTATTAATATTGGGATGACATACATTTAATCATAATGTGGAAGAGATATTCACAAAAAAGACTCAGAAAATGTAATATCAGATAGAGAAGATTATATTCTTAATATTTAATATGAACGGTATTATCTACTGTGTATATATTCAGAATAGTAATTGATTGAAGCATCAAGATTCAAATTAGTCCATTTAAGATTACAAAAGCAATCACCAAAATATATATGTAAATCAGTGTTTACCTGGTTTCAAAGGCTAGGTGGAATGGCCATTTAAATTTGATCATATTACACACTCCTATAATATTCAATTGTTGGATTTTCAAATATCAATCCACGGGCATGTGTTTAAAAGAACTCTATTGCATTTCAATTGCAAATGCATACATGCATACCAAAATATTATCCAAAAGATAAATATATTATAAAATCATAAATATTAGCACATAATGTTGACTTTGAAAAATATGATTTTTAATGTATTTATGAAATGTTACATGAAACATAACAGTGAACATTCAGAGTTTAAAGGATCAATTCAATCTTCTTATTAATTATATTTGATTTCAATCAATCAATAACTTAAAACATAGTCATTATTGTGACTTTGTCTAAATATTTTATGAGTACAAGAATCCAGACTTTAAATAATATTGAATATTGATTTCTTTCAAGATAATAATATATTTTCATATTATATATGTATATATATTTTTTTAATATATTTCAGATGGACCTTCCACTTCTGGACATCAGCCTCCCGCCCCCCCAAGCCAGAAGCTCCTCCCCAGCCAAAAGCCCCTCTCACCCCTCCCCAGCCAGAAACCCCTCCCGCACCGTCTTAGCCAGAATCCACTCCCGGCCCTTCCCAAACTGAACCCTTTCCCGGCCCTTCCCATTCTTACTCCTGTCCTGTCCCTCACAAAAAATGTTTTATTGCCCCCATTCACCGCTCTCCCCATTTGGCCGCCCTTAGATCTCCCCCACCTGCACAGCCACAAACTCCCCAGGCCCCTGACTCCCCAGCTGTGCAGGCTCCACCGGAGCGGCAACCCAGTCCCCCACCTCCCCCCATTCGACCCCCCATCCCTCCCCATCAAGACTTTTACCCCAGTCCCCACCTTCATTGTCCTGGGTGTCGGATTGTCCTTCCCAGCCACCGATGTAAGTATCATTACAAATCAACATTATGACATACTTTATTAAAGGGACATTATCCTGATCTAATTATACATAAATTGAATTTTATTTGAAAATGTTTTTGATAAACCTTTTCTTTATTTGATTAACGTAAATGATTCCGATCTTCATTTTTGGAAATCAACATCCACATTTTCTAATGTCTAAATGATATTGTCTAGATGTTGGATATCTATTATGTATATATGCCAATATTTTGGATTTGGTATCACTACCCTTTTCACAGTGTGTCATAAACCAAAGAAATATATTTTTCAAGATTGATAGGGTTTTGATTTGTCTTAATATCTTAATAGTTTATCTCTGAAGAACATATTTAATGTGTAAATCTTTTATGTAGCATATTTAATAATAATAATGATTTGTATTATTACAATGTCTCTTTGCTCTCTTTATATTATGTTCTGTAATTATTATACATTTTTAGGTTTTTTTTTGTTTAGTTTGTGACTCAGCATGGTTAACGCTAGAGGCTCTAGCACGTATAGAGCAGACCCTGCTGAGTAACAGTCAGTTGCTGGGAAGGATGCATGAGACCATACATCTCCAGCTGCGGCTTCATCGCTTGACTCTAGAATGCATAATGCGGTTAGAGTCAATGCATGAAGCTGCAGCTGGAAATGCACAGGACGATGAAGATGATGCTGATGCTCCATAAGTGGAGGATCTGGAGATGGCCCGAGAGAGAAGAAATAAATCCTCCACCCACATGTTGTTATTTGTTTATTTAATTTGTTGCCATTTGGCCTATTTTGTGTTTCTTGGTGTGCCTGTTGCACTATTTCACCTTGTCAGATTTTAATTAAGTAGCCATGTTTGCCTTTTTGTCCTTGTCAACTCCCTCCAAGGACTGTGATGCACTATGTCACCTGTCAGATGGCTCCAATGGGTCTGTGTTGGCCTTTGTTTGCCTTTGTCAACTCCCTACAAGGACTGCGATGCACTATATCCCCTTGTCAGGTGGCTCCAATGGGTCTGTGTTGGCCTTTGTTTGCCCTTGTCAACTCCCTCCAAGGACTGTGATGCACTATGTCACCTTGTCAGATGGCTCCAATGGGGCTGTGTTGGCCATTATTTGCCCTTGTCAACTCCCTCCAAGGACTGTGATGCACTATGTCACTTTGTCAGATGGCTCCAAAGGGTCTGTGTTGGCCTTTGTTTGCCCTTGTCAACTCCCTCCAAGGACTGTGATGCACTATGTCACCTTGTCAGATGGCTCCAATGGGGCTGTGTTGGCCATTGTTTGCCTTTGTCAACTCCCTCCAAGGACTGTGATGCACTATGTCCCCTTGTCAGATGGCTCCAATGGGTCTGTATTGGCCTTTGTTTGCCCTTGTCAACTCCCTACAAGGACTGTGATGCCCTATGTTACCTTGTCAGATGGCTCCAATGGGGCTGATTTATCGATATTAATTTTTGGAAAGTTATCTTAATTCTTTGTTTTATAACATCATAATAAAAAAAGTCATTAATATATTATTTTTCATATTTATTTATTCATGTCATTTAGTTAAAACTATATTTTATGTAGTTAATCCTTAAAGGGACATGAAACCAAAAAATGGTCTTTCATGATTCAGTTATATAATACAATTTTAAATAAATTCCATAATTACATCTATTATTTAATTATATTCATTTTCTTGATATACTTTGCTGAAAGGTTTATCTTTGCAAGATCATGAGTAGCAGAGAACCTAGGTTCTAGATGTTGATTGTTGGTTGCATATATATATATATATATATATATATATATATATATATATATATATATATATATATATATAGGTTGTTGTTGGCTCATCCATGTGTTCATTTAGAAACCATTAGTGAATTGATTCACCTTTAACAAATGATCCCAAGATTATTAAACTAATGATATAATCACTGTAAATTATGAAGTTGACGGAAATAGTATCCTCTCTGTGAATCCTAAACTTTATTGTTTGTATTGCATGTCCCTTTAAGTGATGCTGACCACACTTCTTAATTTATGGATATGCATTTATAATGTATTTATTTACTTATTACATCAAAATATACATATAATATGTTTAAAACAGACTATTAGTTGAATGTTGACAGCACATGTATTCCAATTTCACTTATATCTTATTGTAGTAGTCTAACAAAAGAAATCACTGTGTGTAATGCACATATTTTACATGATTAATATCTTTCTATTATTATTGATTCTCTTTAATTATAATTATACAAGGATATATTGCTATAGGTAGGCTGACCATATTTCCACTTGAATTAGTGACACATATGATAAATACATCTGTCATTATTCTTATTCCAAATAATTATTTAAACAGATCTGAAAACATCCACGACATATGTATTTCTCATGTGTCCCTTCTTAAAGTGGAAAGATGGACACCATAGCTATAGGTAACATATAATGTCTAACCAATCGTAGCATTATTTCTCAGTTAAAGGGACATGAAACACAATAATGTATTTTATCATTTAGGTATAACATACTATTTTAAAAAATATTTAAATTATCGAAAATCCTCAAATTTGATTCAGTCTCTTTGTATCATTTTTTTAAGGAGCAGCAGTGCACTAATGGTTTCTAAATGAACACATAGGTGAGCCAATGACAATCGGTATATATATGCAGCCACCAATCAGCAGTTAGAACATAGGTGGATTGCTGCTCTTGAGATTACCTCGAAACACATTTCATCAAAAGATAACAAGAGAAAGAATCAAATTTAAATAATATTATGAAATTTGAAAGGTAGTTAAAATTGCAATATCGTACATAATCGTCTAACATAAAATGTGTGTTTCATGTCCATTTAAACCCTGCTGCTAAATAGTTCTGAATCCTCCTATTCGAATGAAATATATACTTATTACGAACAATGGATTATATTTCATATATCACAGTATTACGTTATCTAGCGTGACATTATGTGAAGCTGTGCATTACATGAAACAAACACGCTTCATAGATAACAATATAGCACATACTAGTTTTTAAATAGAAATACATTTCTTATTGACATGCAAAGCTGTAAAATGCGTCCTTTGATTGGATGACTTTTTACGTGATCTCGGATACGCCATGTTAGTTAAGACGTCACATGCCAAGGTGTTAAATCCGTCTGATTGGATTACGTTGTCCCGCAAGATTTGATTTTCCACGTAACCCACGTTTGCGAATGAGAACACAAGTTTAAAACCATGAATTTCTTGGATTATGGATTGTGTCAATCATGTACATTGTTGAACCATAGCTGATAAAGAACAGAAAAATCTCTTTTGATGGCTGTCTCTTTGAAGAAACAAATGAAGGCAATATGTTTTTCATGCAGAATATATTTTCAGGCAAGTGCAAATCCATGAATATACTCCATCTTTTTTAATATGTTTGTCAACAATATTTTGACTTTACTTAATAATTACTGTGTTGTATTGAATTTTGTACATATATAATTCCTAAAGATGCGTTTTGTATTTGAATGAAATAATCAATATGCATTGACCTTTATCATATGATAAATATATGACATGTCTACTTATTCTAGATGTTATGTCCTGATATTTTTTATTAATGTAAATGCTCAGTATCGTGTCATGTACGGCTTCCACATTGTTGATCTCCAAATATAGTATTGGGAGCATGTGTTTCTAATGTAACTCTTAAAAGGACATGAAACCAGATTCCTTCTAAATGAAATGTCTTTCTTAAATAATTAAAAAAAAAAAAAAAATACGCTGTCAGCATTTATCATTGTACCAGCGGTTCTTGTGAACTGCTGGTGCAATACCGCCCCCTGCAGATTGGCGGCTAAACATCCGTTAGTAGGGGATGTCAATCAACCTGATCGTTGTGGATTGGGTTGATTTCCGGCGATCTCTGTCCGCCACCTCAGAGCAGGCGGACAGGTTATGGAGCAGCGGTTACGGAGTTTGATAAATATGCCCCTTAGTATCCTATTCAAATATTTTAAAGTTTTAACAAGTGCGTGTAGATATACCAACAAGCCCTAAGGATTATTATATGTTAGCATATATTATTGTTTAAAGGGACAGTCAAGTCAAGCAAAACATTAATGATTTAAATATTAATAAATGCAATTTTTATCCTATTTCACTTTGATCCCCAATGTATCTTTGTTCTCTTGGTGTTCTTAGTTGACAGCTAAACTTAGGATGTTCATCTGCTCATTTCTTAGACCTTAAAGAGTGCATCTAATCTGAATGCATTTTGACCACTAGAGGGCATTAGTTAATGTGTTTCATACAGAAAACATTGAGCTCATGCAGTATAGTTACCCTGGATTGATCACTGATTGGCTGAAATGCAAGCCTGTCAAAAGAACTGAAATAAGGGGTCATTTTGCAGAGGTATAGATACAAGGTTAATCACAGAAATCAAACCTGTATTTCTATAAGTCTTGTTATTCCAAACTTGATAATGCGTAATAAAGTGTTTTCTTTGTAACCAACAATAATTCATGTTATGACTGTCCCTTTAAGCTGTGTTGTTGGCATCAAAACAGTGATATGCCATCATGTATAATTGTAATGGTCATTTTGTTTGAGATTAGGAGAACAGTTTGGACATCACATCGCAAAAACCAACCAATGTAATCAACAAGGACAGCATGTGATGATGTGGTCTACACACACTTGTAAAACACACTGTGCAAACAATCTGCCTCCATGGACCCAGTCCCATAGAAGCCTATTAAATCCAGAATGTGCTCCACAAGTGTAAGAAGACCACATCATCACATACCTATCCTTTACACATTAAATAAATAAAGATATATAAAATAATTACTTCCTCTTCCTTCCCCTCTTCCCATGACTGGGGGGGGCAACTGCCCCCTCCGACGAGTTCTCATAGGAGATGTTTGGGGAAAAGGGGGAGGAGAAGTACAGTGAGTGGTAAAGAGGTCACCAGGCTGATGAGGAGATTGAGGCAGAGGAGAAGATGGAGGAGGCCCAGGAGCATATGGCCCCGGAGCAGATAGCCCAGTTACAGATGGCCCAGGAGCATATGGTGCGTTTTGCGCCTCCCAGAGGACCTGCACCATATCCTTAAGAGTATTCAAAATATCTCTTTGGTCTTCGTGAATATCATTCAGTGCTCCCGTCAGGTACACTCTGCTTTCCACCTGTTCCCTCCGGGAGGCACGCATCTCCTCGAGGAAATCAGTCAAGATCTGCACCTCTGCTATCTCTGGGGGTATGTTCTCCTGAGGAGCTGCTGCACGGCGGGCTGCTGGTGCACGGTGGGCTGCTGCTGCACGAGGGGTTGCTGGTGGACGAGGGGCTGCTGCAGGGATCTCTTCTGCAGCGGGGGCTTCTTCTGCAGTGGGGGCTTCTTCAGGGGATGATGGTACAGGGATGTCTTCCATGTCTCCCCGAGGTGGCGAGTCATCTGCACCACTCTCATGCCTGGGTGAAGGAGAAGCCTGTGGGTGCTGTGCTGCTTCCTCCCCGGGCTCAGATTCTGTATATTGTAAAAATAATGAAATCGAGATCTTAGCACAGTTCCAAATCAAAATGTAAATGTTCTATTTGAAAGTGTAATACTGAGTCTGCCTTTGTAATTCTATTGTGAGCAAAAGCAATCAATACAATTTCAGCATTTGCAAACCTGTCTTTCTGATATCTATATTGTCAATCTGAATGTCTTTTTGCGTTTGTCTTAAATCAGTTTAAATGCACACCTAATCTGTAGCCTAGATACTAATCTGCTCCCTGTGAAATGTGAAGGTGCCCAAATGAAAGGGGGTCAAAATAATGAACAAAAAGTAAAAAAAAGTGCTGAAAGTGCAAATGGGATATAAATAAAAGAGGGTAAGGGCTAACAGACAAACGTATATGTGTAAAAAGACGAAACTGAGGATATGTAAACAATAAGTTTAAGAAAACAAAAAGCTATGGGCTTAAAGGGAATGGGGTATGGAGTGTAGTATGAGAGGGAATGGGGTATGGAGTGTATGTAGTGTTAGTGATAAGTGTATGTATGTATTGAATGTGTTTGCATGTAAATGTGTTTATATAATAAATGTATGAACAAAACACTCGCACACTCACCCAAACAAACTCTCGATCACTAACTCACACTGACTCTAACTCTCACTAACTCACGCTAACTCACACTAACTCTCACTAACTCACATTAACTCTAACTCTCACTAATTCACACTAACTCTCACGAACTCTCACTAACTAACTCACACTAAATCTCTCTACTCTCAAATCTCTCTACTCTCAAATCTCACCAAACCCTCCAACGCCTAGACCTTCACCTAACTCGAAAAAGCAATACAGTCAAAGAAGCCCTGCTTAGAGCGTGCTTATATACCTTATGTAAATGTTTAATGATGTACCGGTTTGCAAAGTAAAGGAGGTTCAGGGGGTCGATCCGATAAAAATCGTCGCCCGCAAAAGCCGGCGACGCCAATATTTACGCTGGTTTGGTATCACATATACGGCGTAACCTAGAAGTTACGCGCGTATATTTCTGCCGTCGCCCGTAGTTTTTTGGGCTATAGGCAGGTATACCAAACCAGCGCAGTTTGGTATCCAATATGCAGCGTAAGGACTTACGTGGCGAAAATGGAGAAAACTTACTCCATTTTCACCTCGCCACAAAAAGCAGCCGTAAGAAGCCTTACGCTGACTATTGGAGCCCCGTAACTCCCTAAACTGGCTGCTAAAATAAACCTAACACCTAACGCATGCGCAATGTCTATCTCCCTGTCAACCGCCAACTTCTAAAATAAACCTAACACCTAACGCATGCGCAGTCTATCTCCCTGTCAACCGCGATCTTCTAAAATAAACCTAACACCTAACGCATGCGCAATGTCTATCTACCTGTCAACCGCGATCCCCCCCCCGAAATCCCTAATAAAGTTATTAACCCCTAAACCGCCGCTCCCAGACCCCGCCGCCATCTACATAAACTAACCCCCTACTGTGAGCCCCTAAAACCGCCGCCATCTACCTTATCTATCCCCTAATTAGAACCCCTTAAACCGCTGTCATCTACCTTATCTATCCCCTAATCTGACCCCTTACACCGCCGCCACCTATATAAAAATTATTAACCCCTAATCTAATCCCCCTATACCGCCGCCAGCTATATTAATATTATTAACCCCTAATGTAAGCCCCTTACACCGCCGCCATCTCTATTAAAATGATTAACCCCTAATTTAATCTACCTACCCCTCCGCCAGCTATATTATCTATATTAACCCTAAGTATATTATAGTTAATATAGGTATTACATTATATATATTAACTATATTAACCCTAATTATATTAGGGTTAATATAGTTAATATAGTTACTATAGTATTTATATTAACTATATTAACTCTATCTAACCCTAACACCCCTAACTAAATTTATATTAAATTAATCTAATTCATTTATAAACTAAAATATTCCTATTTAAATCTAAATACTTACCTATAAAATAAACCCTAAGATAGCTACAATATAATTAATAATTATATTGTAGCTATGTTAGGGTTAATATTTATTTTACAGGTAAATTGTTAATTATTTTAACTAGGTATAATAGCTATTAAATAGTTATTAACTATTTAATATCTACCTAGTTAAAATAATAACCCAATTACCTGTAAAATAAATCCTAACCTAAGTTACAAATACACCTACACTATCAATAAATTAAATAAACTACAAACATCTATCTAAAAATACAATTAAATTAACTAAACTAAATTACAAAAAAAAAAAAACACTAAATTACAAAAAATTAAAAAAAGATTACAAGATTTTTAAGCTAATTACACCTATTCTAAGCCCCCTAATAAAATAGTAAACCCCCAAAATAAAAAAAATTCCCTGCCCTATTCTAAATTAAAAAAATTTCAAAGCTCTTTACCTTACCAGCCCTTAAAAGGGCCTTTTGTGGGGCATGCCCCAAAGAATTCAGCTTTTTTGCATACAAATACAATACCCCCCCCATTACAACCCACCACCCACATACCCCTATTCTAAAACCACCCAAACCCCCCTTAAAAAAGCCTAACACTACCCCCCTGAAGATCTCCCTACCTTGTTTTCACCACACCGGGCCGAACTCCTGATCCGATCCGGGCGATGTCTTCCTCCAAGCGGCAAAGAAGAATTCTTCCTCCAGCCAATCAGATTCAAGTTCAATCCGATTGGCTGATCCAATCAGCCAATCAGATTGAGCTCGCATTCTATTGGCTGATAGGAACAGCCAAT
The DNA here is from genome assembly GCF_027579735.1 of Bombina bombina. Lineage (NCBI taxonomy): Eukaryota > Metazoa > Chordata > Amphibia > Anura > Bombinatoridae > Bombina > Bombina bombina. The sequence goes on from NC_069503.1 coordinate 1,050,260,353, forward strand.
AGAATGCAAGCTCAATCTGATTGGCTGATTGGATCAGCCAATCGGATTGAACTTGAATCTGATTGGCTGATTCAATCAGCCAATCAGATTTTTCAAACTTAATTCCGATTGGCTGATAGAATCCTATCAGCCAATCGGAATTCGGCGGACGCCATCGTGGATGACGTCATTTAAAGGTACCTCATTCGTCGTTCAGTCGTCGGCCGGGATGGATGTTCCGCGGCGGCGGAGCGAAGAAAGAAGATTGAAGATGCCGCCGGAAGAATGAAGACTTTGCTTCCGCTTGGAGGAAGACGTCGCCAGAGGAAGAATTCTTCTTTGCCACTTGGAGGAAGACATCGCCGGAGGAAGAATTCTTCTTTGCCGCTTGGAGGAAGACATCGCCCGGATTGGATCAGGAGTTCGGCCCGGTGTGGTGAAGACAAGGTAGGGAGATCTTCAGGGGGGTAGTGTTAGGCTTTTTTAAGGGGGGTTTGGGTGGTTTTAGAATAGGGGTATGTGGGTGGTGGGTTGTAATGGGGGGGGTATTGTATTTGTATGCAAAAGAGCTGAATTCTTTGGGGCATGCCCCACAAAAGGCCCTTTTAAGGGCTGGTAAGGTAAAGAGCTTTGAAATTTTTTTAATTTAGAATAGGGTAGGGAATTTTTTTATTTTGGGGGTTTATTATTTTATTAGGGGGCTTAGAATAGGTGTAATTAGCTTAAAAATCTTGTAATCTTTTTTTTATTTTTTGTAATTTAGTGTTTGTTTTTTTTGTAATTTAGTATAGTTAATTTAATTTTATTTTTATTTAATTTATTGATAGTGTAGGTGTATTTGTAACTTAGGTTAGGATTTATTTTACAGGTAATTGGGTAATTATTTTAACTAGGTAGATATTAAATAGTTAATAACTATTTAATAGCTATTATACCTAGTTAAAATAATTAACAATTTACCTGTAAAATAAATATTAACCCTAACATAGCTACAATGTAATTATTAATTATATTGTAGCTATCTTAGGGTTTATTTTATAGGTAAGTATTTAGATTTAAATAGGAATATTTTAGTTTATAAATGAATTAGATTAATTTAATATAAATTTAGTTAGGGGTGTTAGGGTTAGATAGAGTTAATATAGTTAATATAAATACTATAGTAACTATATTAACTATATTAACCCTAATACAATTAGGGTTAATATAGTTAATATATATAATGTAATACCTATATTAACTATAATATACTTAGGGTTAATATAGATAATATAGCTGGCGGCGGGGTAGGTAGATTAAATTAGGGGTTAATCATTTTAATAGAGATGGCGGCGGTGTTAGGGGCTTACATTAGGGGTTAATAATTTTAATATAGATGGCGGCGGTGTTAGGGGCTCACTTTAGGGGGTTATAGATATAATATAGCTGGCGGCGGGGTACGGGAGCGACGGTTTAGGGGTTAATAACTTTATTAGGTTGCGGCGGGGTACGGGAGCGGCGGTTTAGGGGTTAATAGCTTTTTTATTGTTAGGATAGTGAGGGGGGATAGCGGATAGAGGGTTAGACGTGTCGGGCTATGTTAGGGAGGCGTGTTAGACGTGTTGGGCTATGTTTAGGAGGCGTGTTAGACAGTGCGGGTGATTTAGACTTTAGTCAGGTTTTATAGGCGCCGGCAGTTTCTAACGTGGCGCAAGTCACTGGCGACTCCAAAAATCTGTACTTACGCAGATTTCTGGACATCGCTGGTTTGTGAGACTTGCGCCACTTTAGCAAGTGACGGCGCCGCATATTGGATGGCTCGAGTTGCGAGCTGAAACTGCGGGCGACGTGGGTTCCCTCGCTTGCGCCGCAAACTGCGATCTTTATCGGATCGCGCCCCAGGTGTGCTTTCTTAGTAATTAGTATGTGTGCAATGTGTATTAGTTGTTTGAATTTGCGCATGCTCATACTGAGTTTGTATTTGTGTAATGTGTATAATGTGATGATGTCATAGTGATCGTTTCGCATAACATTGTCCAAAAATAATATCTGTAAATGTAAATGCTGATTTGTGATGGTCTCCGTCTCGTATTTGTCAAATGGTGTAAATGTTTATTTATATTAATGTTGCATAATCTTTAATGTGAATGTTTTGTTTGTGTATAAGTGTGCAATTCTTTTTTCATGTTGTTTTGTTCCGTGTTGCAAGATCTGAACGTATTTATGGATTCCTCGTTTAGTGTAAATGTTGTGCATTATTTTTTGTTTACGATTGTAAAAATGTAATGCATATGTGCTATGTTGCGTGAGCGATTGTTGTATGTACATTTTATCTGTGTTTTTGTTGTTCATTATTCCGTATACGTAATATGACAGAGCAGTGTGTATTTCGCGCAAGTTCGAGTGTTAGCTGAAAAATTTGTGCTTAGTTCATTTAGCATTGATCTCTATGTGAGAATGTTTAAAGCACCCATAATTACGCTTATTAAATAAACGTGGTAGTAGTGTTACAGCAACGCATTACGAGGTGGTTTTCAGACTCGTAATACCTATGTTATAAAAAGATACGCAATGGAAATAACGTACAAGTCATTAGCGAGCAGCCATAACGCAAAACTCATAATCTGGACATTTCTAATTTACTCCTATTCTCACTTTTCTTCACTCTCTTGCTATCTTTATTTGAATAAGCAGGAATGTAAGCTAGGGAGCCGTCCAATTTTTGGTTCAGACCCTGGATAGCACTTGGGCTGACTCTTATGCTTACATTCTTGCTTTTCAAACAAAGATAGCAAGAGAACGAAGAAAAATTGAGAATTGGAATAAATTAGAAAGTTGCTTAAAATTGCATGCTCTATCTAAATCATGAAAGAAAAAAAAATGGGTTTAGTATCCCTTTAAAGTCTACGCGATATGTTTTTTTATATGTTGAATGAAATAAAGTTTATTTTAAAACATGTGTATTAACCCACTTTAGCCTGTTTTTGGCACAATCCAATTTTTGTATCTAAATTCAGTATTCTTTTAAGAGTGGGGGAACCTATTTTATATGTATTGCTTGTGGGTATTTTGATCCAGTGCTATATCCTTTATATTGTTGTTTAGCATTATGCACAATGCCACTGAATTAGTCATCTTCTGACTTGAGAAATCTATTTATTAATACAATATCCTGAAACTATTTGCACCTGTTAACAATATATTTGCCATTGTGGAATCTTTTCAAACCTATTCTGTAAAATGATGGTGTTCTGAGATAGTCTAACCTCTTAAAGGCTAAAAAATAAAGCAAACTTTCTCATTTCAATGGGTCATTTCAAGCTTCACATCTTGTAATGGAAAGGATTGATCTTTCTATAGAAACTCTTATCCTTCTGTCGACTGAAAATGGCCTGAAATATGGTACCGATAAATAATGCTATGGATCTTCTTCTCTGCCTCTGAAAATGATTGCTCTTGACTGATAGTGTAGATAAAGAATTTAAAGGCACAGTATTCTGTTTGTGCTGTTATGACTGAGCAAGCAATTTTTAAATATTCTTGATATCATCTTCAATTAGCCCTTTTTATTCCCCTTCAAAAAATATTTCCATTAGGTTTTTTGTGTGAAATAGTGCAAAGTTTTGCTTTTCTTTGCCATTTCAGTGCAGTTAATTAACTGCATGTGATTTCTAGTGGATGCTGGTGTGTGAGGTGTGTGTGTGAGTGCAGTTTTTTGTATTTGTGTGGGTATGCATTGTTTTATGTATGAGGTGAGCGTACAGTGTTTTTATGTATGAGGTGTGTGCGTGCGGTGTTTTTGTGTGTGAGGTGTGTGTGTATGCAGTGTTTTTATGTATGAGGTGTGTGCGTTCAGTGTTTTTGTGTGTGAGGTGTGTGTCTGAAGTGTTATTGTATGTGTGCAGTGTTTTTATGTGAGTTGTGTGTCCGCAGTGTTTTTGTGTGTCTGCAGTGTTTTCTATGTGTGAAGTTTGTGTCTGCAGTGTTATTGTGTGTGTGCAGTGTTTTTGTGTGTGAGGTGTGTGTCTGCAGTGCATAGTTGCCAACAGTCCCTAATTTCCAGGGACAGTCCCTGGATTTTGTTGTATGTCCCTGGATTTTTTTTGTCCCTGGAAATGTCCCTGAAAATCTCCTTTTCACAACATTTGTTGTTTGCATATACTGTATATATACACACACACATACACATATACAGATAGATAGATGATAAATAGATATAGTGTATTATTTAAATATAATTCATTCCTAATGGAATATTGTTATTATTATTGAATGGGTTCACATATTATTTGTCTTTCTAATTTTGATGCTGTGTTGTAAAAATAACCATATGCCAAGAATGTGTCCAGAGACTGGGTAGGTGTAAGAGCTTGGTGCTGTAATCTGTATAATAAACTATGGAGAAGTCTAAATTAGACTATTACTTTCAAATGGGTGTGTTTTGATTGCAGAACTGAGTGGGCGGAGCAGTTGAACAGTAGGTCGTCAATACTCCAGTAACCCGCTTGCTTGCTCTGCTGCAAAGTGTCCCTGGAATTTTTTTTGAAATGTTGGCAACTATGGCAGTGTTATTGTATGTGTGCAGTGTTTTTATGTGAGGTGTGTGTCTGCAGTGTTATTGTGTGTCTGCAGTGCTTTCTATGTGTGAGGTGTGTGTCTGCAGTGCTATTGTATGTTTTCAGTGTTTTTATGTGTGAGGTGTGTGTCTGCAGTGATATTGTGTGTCTGCAGTGTTTTCTATGTGTGAGTTGTGTGTCTGCAGTGTTATTGTATGTGTGCAGTGTTTTTGCGTGTGACGTTTGTGTCTGTGGTGTGTTTTGTATGTGAAGTGTGCGTGTGAGCAGTGCTTTTGTGTGTGAGGTGTGTGTGTGTGCAGTGATTTTGTGTGAGGAGTGTTTATGTAGTGTTTTTGTTTGTGTGTGTAGTGTTTTTGTTTGTGTGAGTTGTGTGCATTGTTTTTTTTATTTGAAAAAGTATGATGAAATTATTATTATTTATTTTTTTTGCATCGGACACCATTTTATTTGTGGTACATAGGGGAAGGTTTAGAGGGGAGCAGGCACCATTTTTACATAGAGCTACAAGGGGGGTGGGTATAGTGCTGCATTTGTGAGCAAATGAGGAATTTATTTTAACTTAACTTTTAGGGGAAGGTAACAGTCATGTTTTTTTTAAAATAGTGTCATGATTTTTTTTTTTATATTGCCCATCATTCTGTTTGTGATACTTTGGTGGCTTAAGAATTTGTGTGACACAGCAGTGCTGTATGTGTGGGTAAGTTGGGAGATAGAGGCACACATTTTTTAAGTAATTCAACGCTTTAAGTTGTAGAATAATTTCATGTTTTTGGAAAAATTAACATTGTTTGCTAATTTTATGCTTTCAAAATCTGTATCTCTGAGTGGGCACCTGTTTCACTGAGTGCACGTCTGTCTCTCTATCTCTAATTTTCTCTATCTTTCTTTTTGCCTTGTTCTCTCTCTCCCTCTCTCTGTTATATAGTTATGAAATTATTTAAAACAAATTTTTATTTTGCGTGACATCATCAATGACATCACTATGACATCATCAAAAGCATCACTAGTGATATAACCTTTCAAAATCATCAATGACATCACCTATGACACCTTCATTGGCATTATCAATTTTTCTGATCTGTAGGAAGATGTCATGGATGTCACTTATGATGCCATTAATGATGTCATCAACAATGTCATGTGTGATTTAATCACTGATGTCATCTATGATGTCATGCAAAGCACCCAGGACAGGGGCAGTTTATGTTGGGAATTTCCTGGCTTTTTAACTTTTGATTGAGTATTTAAACTCTTCGTATTAACAAACGTTTTTGCCAATTAAGATATACATTTAGCCAATTATAGGGACATAGTACACCCAAAAAAATATGGGCTATTTAAATGAAGCATACAAAGAAGATACAGTTTGTCATTGACATGTATTATTAATTTTGCTGCTAAAGGTCCTAAAAATGATGTTAAAGTTTGAAGTGATTTGACTACATAAGAATAGGTCTGTAATATGACTAGGCTACAGAGCAAGCATTTGTCCCACACTCCCTAGCTAGTACAAGCCCTGCAGGGACAGCTGTGAGCGCTATGTGTGATTCATAGGGATAATAAAAGGCTTGTGCAAGTGTGGGTCTAATGGCGAGTAGCCGGGCACAGTGCGGTATAGCACTATATTACATCCCAGCATAACGCTCACAGCGGTCCCTGCAGGGCTTCTACATTCCTACGTGTGCTGACCTAGGGATCCTAACCCGGCTGTGCTGACCTAGGGTTCACCGATCACACTTGCACAAGTTTTATTAGAGGTGGGGGGGGGGCGAGTCCTTACAGACTAATTACAAATACAACATTTTGCTGATGATGTCCTGCAAGTGTGCAGTCTATCGGTAATAAATGCGCAGGGAATATGTTGTGATCTGTATTGAGAGCCATCCTAGTGATCATAGCCATCTATAAATATCACTTAGTATATGGGGGTGGTAAACTGCCCTACTCCGTATGATATATAATCTGAAGGTTGCGGTGTGTCATCAGACTCTATGAGAAACTTCCTGGCAGCGCAATAAGTGCATCCTGTTCAGATCGTTGGAGAATCGGTGTGGTTGCACTATAGGGAGAAATATAAAGCTAGTCTCCTGCGTATCTGAGAGTTCCGATCTACTAGAGAGCCTGAATTTCTACCCGCTTGCTACAGAAAAAGTGAAATGATTGGGTTATACAGTTTAAACAGATGTTGTACTGTAAAATGTGTTTTGGGTAAATTCTGTAGCAAGCGGATATAATTTTCTGAGAAATTCAGGCTCTCTAGATTATATATCTGCAAATCTCATTCAACTGGTGTGAGTAAGAATATAACTAAAGTCACCAAAGGATGTGACAGGATGCTAAGAAAACAAAGCAAATTATCTAAATTGGAAAGTTCTTTTAAAATTGCATGCTTTATCTAAATCATGAAAGCATTTTTTTACAGAAAGGGTGTTGGATTCATGGAATAAACACAAAGACTGTAAAGGAATTAAAAAATGCCTGGGACATGCATAAGGCTATCCTAAGAAAAAAGTAACTTGTAATATGGGTAGAATTGATGGGCCTTTTTGGTTCTTAGCTACCGTCAAAATTCTATCGGCTAGATTAAGGGGTCCTAATGCTGCTTTTTATCTAACGCTGGTATTACGAGTCAGGCAGGAAAGGGTCTACCGCTCACTTTCTTTCCGCGACTCGAGGCTACCGCAAATCCCCTTACGTCAATTGTGTATCCTGTCTTTTCTATGGGATTTGCTTAACGCTGGTATTACGAGCCTTGGAAGAAGTGAGCGGTAGAGCCTCTACCGACAAGCCTCCAACCGCAAAAAAAAGTCAGTAGTTAAGAGCTTTATGGGCTAACGCCGGAACATAATGCTCTTAACTACAGTGCTAAAAGTTCACTAACACCCATAAACTACCTATTAACCCCTAAACCGAGGCCCCCCCACATCGCAAACCCTATAATATAAATTTTTAAACCCTAATCTTCCGACCGGACATCGCCACCACCTACATTATCCCTATGAACCCCTAATCTGCTGCCCCCAACATCGCAGACACTTATATTATATTTATTACCCCCTAATCTGCCGCCCCCAACCTTGCCGCCACCTACCTACACTTATTAAACCCTAATCTGCCGACCGGACATCGCTGCCACTATAATAAATGTATTAACCCCTAAACCACCGCACTCCCGCCTCGCAAACACTATAATAAATCTTATTAACCCCTAATCTGCCCTCCCTAACATCGCCGCCGCCTACCTTCAATTATTAACCCCTAATCTCCCGACCCCAACGTCGCCACTACTATAATAAATTTATGAACCCCTAAACCTAAGTCTAACCCTAACACCCCCCTAAGTTAAATATAATTTAAATTAAACGAAATAAATTTACTATAATGAAAAAAATTATTCCTATTTAAAACTAAATACTTACCTATAAAATAAACCCTAATATAGGTACAATATAACTAATAGTTACATTGTAGCTATTTTAGGGTTTATTTTTATTTTACAGGCAACTTTGTATTTAATTTAACTAGGTACAATAGCTATTAAATAGTTAATAACTATTTAATAGCTACCTAGTTAAAATAATTACAAAATTACCTGTAAAATAAATCCTAACCTAAGTTACAAATACACCTAACATTACACACTATCAATAAATTAATTAAATAAATTAACTACAACTATCTAAACTAAAATACAATTAAATAAACTAAACTATAATACAAAAACAAACAAACACTAAATTACAAAAAATTAAAAAATATTACAAGAATTTTTATCTAATTACACCTAATCTAAGCCCTATAATAAAATAAAAAAGCCCCCCAAAATAATAAAATGCCCTACCCTATCCTAAATTACAAAGTAATCAGCTCTTTTACCAACCCTTAAAAGAGCTTTTTGCGAGGCATTGCCCCAAAGTAATCAGCTATTTTACCTGTAAATAAAAATACAATACCCCCCCAACATTACAACCCACCACCCACACACCCCTACTCTAAAACCCACCCAAACTCCCCTTAAAAAAACCTAACACTAACCCCCTGAAGATCTCCCTACCTTGAGTTATCTTCACTCAGCCGAGCCGAATTCTTCATCCAAGCGGGGCAGAAGAGGTCCTCCATCCAGTTGAAGTCTTCATCCAAGCGGGGCAGAAGAGGTCTTCCATCCGATTAAAGTGTTCATCCAAGCGGCATCTTCTATCTGCGGAGCGGCAGCATCCTGAAGACCTCCAACGGAACATCCATCCTGGCCGACGACTGAACGACGAATGACGGTTCCTTTAAATGACATCATCCAAGATGGCGTCCCTCGAATTCCGATTGGCTGATAGGATTCTATCAGCCAATCAGAATTAAGGTAGGAAAAATATGATTGGCTGATTCAATCAGCCAATCAGATTGACCTTGCATTCTATTGGCTGATCGGAACAGCCAATAGAATTCGAGGTCAATACGATTGGCTGATTGGATCAGCCAATTGGATTGAACTTCAATCTGATTGGCTGATTGAATCAGCCAATCATATTTTTCCTACCTTAATTCCGATTGGCTGATAGAATCCTATCAGCCAATCGGAATTCGAGGGACGCCATCTTGGATGACGTCATTTAAAGGAACCGTCATTCGTCGTTCAGTCGTCGGCCAGGATGGATGTTCCGCGTCAGAGGTCTTCAGGATGAAGATAGAAGATGCTGCTTGGATGAACACTTCAATCAGATGGAAGACCTCTTCTGGCCCGCTTGGATGAAGAATTCGGCTCGGCTGAGTGAAGACGACTCAAGGTAGGGAGATCTTCAGGGGGTTAGTGTTAGTTTTTTTTAAGGGGGGTTTGGGTGGGTTTTAGAGTAGGGGTGTGTGGATAGTGGGTTGTAATGTTGGGGGGGTATTGTATTTTTATTTACAGGTAAAAGAGCTGATTACTTTGGGGCAATGCCCCGCAAAAAGCCCTTTTAAGGGCTGGTAAAAGAGCTGATTACTTTGTTATTTAGGATAGGGTAGGGCATTTTATTATTTTGGGGGGCTTTTTATTTTATTAGGGGGCTTAGATTAGGTGTAATTAGATTAAAACATTTTTTTGTAATTTAGTGTTTGTTTGTTTTTGTATTATAGTTTAGTTTATTTAATTGTATTTTAGTTTAGATAATTGTAGTTAATGTATTTAATTAATTTATTGATAGTGTATTTGTAACTTAGGTTAGGATTTATTTTACAGGTAATATTGTAATTATTTTAACTAGGTAGCTATTAAATAGTTAACTATTTCATAGCTATTGTACCTAGTTAAAATAAATACAAAGTTACCTGTAAAATAAATATAAATCCGAAAATAGCTACAATGTAACTATTAGTTATATTGTAGCTATATTAGGGTTTATTTTATAGGTATTTAGTTTTATATAGGAATAATTGTTTTCATTATAGTAAATTTATTTTGTTTAATTTAAATTATATTTAACTTAGGGGAGTGTTAGGGTTAGACTTAGGTTTAGGGGTTCATAAATTTATTATAGTAGCGGCAATGTTGGGGTCGGGAGATTAGGGGTTAATAATTTAAGGTAGGTGGCGGCGATGTTAGGGAGGGCAGATTAGGGGTTAATACAATTTATTATAGTGTTTGCGAGGCGGGAGTGCGGCGGTTTAGGGGTTAATACATTTATTATAATGGGGGCGATGTCCGGTCAGCAGATTAGGGGTTAATAAGTGTAGGTAGGTGGCGGCGACGTGGGGGGCGGCAGATTAGGGGGTAATAAATATAATATAGGTGTCGGTGATGTTAGGGACACAAGATTAGGGGTTCATAGGGATAATGTAGGTTGCAGCGGTGTCCGGAGCTGCAGATTAGGGGTTAATAATATAATGCAGGTGTCGGCGATAGCAGGGGCTGCAGATTAGGGGTTAATAAGTGTAAGATTAGGGGTGTTTAGACTCGGGGTTCATGTTAGGGTGTTAGGTGTAGACTTAGAAAGTGTTTCCCCATAGGAAACAATGGGGCTGCGTTAGAAGCTGGACGCTGCTTTTTTGCAGGTGTTAGGTTTTTTTACAGCCAGCTCAGCCCCATTGTATCCTATGGGGAAATCGTGCACGAGCATGTTTTTCCAGCTTACCGCTACCGTAGGCAACGCTGGTATTGAGAGTTGAAGTGGAGCTAAATTTGTCTCCACGTTCCCTTTTCCGAGGCTAACGCAGCCATTCAGACAACTCGTAATACCAGCGTTGGCTTAAGGGAGCACTGGAAACAAAAGGCTTGTTAGCACCGCGGGTCTTTACCGACAAAACTCGTAATCTAGGCGTACGTTTCTATGTTTCTATATGTAGCCTATACCAATAGCGGCTAACTTTGGCACTTTAGCAAGCATCAACATAAATGAAGAAGCAGATTTTGCAATATTATTATTTATAGAATAAAAGGGACTAACAATATTTCATATTTAATGATTTTATATCACTTTACTCTTATTATTTTTTTCATTTCTCATTACAAATACCTTTTTTTTACTCTTTTGATTCTTGTAATAGGAACATTTCCCAAAATCTATTGAGCCACGTGGTATACAATGATGCACAGAATCACAGTTTGCATTTCCTCAGTCTAAATATGCATCAAGTAACCTTTCTCCAAAAATAAATGTAAATGATGTTGTATTGACTCATAGCATTAGTCTGTCGTCATTTGTTCCAGCGTGACTCTCATGCTGCTGGAACTAGCAGAATTACCCAATACATAGACAAACCAAAATAACACAGATCTTAAAGCAACAGTCTAGTCAAAATGAAACTTTCATGATTCAGATATAGGGCCTATCTATCAAGCTCCATATGGAGAGTGAGAGCAACGGTCTAAAAACTCCTGCTCCATAACCCTGTCCGCCTGCTCTGATGAGTCGGACATGAATCGCAGGAATTCAACCCGATCGAGTACAATCGTGTTGATTGACACCCCCTGCTGGCGGACGATTGGCTGCGAATCTGCAGGAGGCGGCGTTGCACCAGCAGCTCACAAGAGCTGCTGGTGCAATGCTGAATACGGAGAGCGTATTGCTCTCTGCATTCAGCGATGTCTGTCGGACCTGATCCGCACTGTTGGATCAGGTCCGACAGACATTTCATAAATAGGCCTCATGGCATGCGATTGTAAACAACTCTCTAATTCACTTTTATCATCAAATTTGCTTTCTTCGCTTGGTATTCTTAGTTGAAAGCTAAACCTAGGTAGGCTCATATGCTAATTTCTAAGCCCTTGAAGGCCACCTCTTATCTAAAAGCATTTTTCACAGCTAGAGGACATTAGTTCATGTGTGTCAAAATAGATAACATTGTGCTCATGCCTGTGGAGTTACATATGAGAGGACAATGATTGGCTAAAATGCAAGTCTGTCAAAAGAACTGAAATAAGGGGGCAGTCTGCAGAGGCTTAGATACAAGGTAGTCACAGAGGTAAAAATGTATTAATATAACCATGTAGGTAATGCAAAACTGGGAAATGGGTAAAGAGATTATGTATTATTTTAAAAACAATACAAATTATTGAGTAGACTGTACCTTTAATATGCATCTTAAAGGGACATGATAAATACAAAAGTAACTATTAGAATATGGTAGACATTTTCACTTCATTCATTATTCACAACTTTCGTAAGTCAGACATTAAAGGACATTTATTTTAAAATCAATTCCCTGTAAAATGCTTAATTTATGCCTAGTTCACCTGTAATTTAACATTGAAAAGTATATATTTTTTCTATTTCCCAAGGACGACTTGGGCACAACCTACACCCTGACCTTGCGACATTTACTTTGGGAGATAATCTATAGCTGTCCCTTGTCGTATCCTCAAACCTAGGGGCTGTCATTAATGAGTGATTAGAAATATTTTTTTCATTTTTTTTGTCCCTTTAATTGTTTTGGATGTCGATTGGAATGAAGTCTTCATGTCCGCGCCTTTATGACCGCAAAGACAAAACCAATTCACGACAGTACACTTTTTAGTTTTTGCGGCTACATTATTGAAATCCCTGTCACATTATTGCAGTGAAGCGGTTTTATGGATTAAAGTGTGAAACTGTTAAAATTCTGATTTAAAAAATGAAATAAACATAGGTCACTTCTTTTTAATAGAAACCTGTAATAATTGGAAATATTGAAAAAAATACAATACTTTTAAAATATTTAATAAAAGTGTCAACATAATCACTGAGCAACCATTGCCATTATACTCATGTTAATAAGTATTTCCCTCGCACACTGTACAAAGAAGTTAATTCAAAAGAACTGTAATGAAACCTCAAGGGGTGTGAAAGGACCATTGTATATGTTTCAAATGGATTCCCGGGTTTAATCTCAATAACAAGTATGTAACAACCGAAAGTACTTTTTTAGGAAATTTTCTAATGAGGACTCATTTGCAGCAGTGAACTTTTAACAACTAAATCTATTTTTTACTGTCATCACCCCAAAAAAGAAAAACATTGCTATATCGACCATAATTAGTTATTGGTAGCCGATATTGAAAAGATTGTGATCGAGGCCAGGGTTTCCACTCATCCTTGTTTTCACAGTGCTTTTATTGTCTGAGTTATACCTGTCCTTAGCAGGAGACATTGATTCTAAAATTTAGGTTTAAACATGGCTGTGCCCATAACTTTATAGAAACTACATTACTTTATAGAAACAAATAATATTGTAAAAAATACATCTACATACTATTCTAAGGCTTTGCTTTGAATACATCATTAAAGGGACAGTCAACACCAGGATTTTTGTTGTTAAAAAAGAAAGATAATCCCTTTATTACCCATTCCCCAGTTTTGCACAACCAACACACTATATTAATATACTTTTTACCTCTGTAATTATCTTGTATCTAAGCTTCTGCTGACTGCCCCCTTATTTCAGTTCTTTTGACAAACATGCAGTTTAGCCAATCAGTGCTCACTCCTAGGTCACTTTACGTGCATGAGCTCAATGTTATCTATATGAAACATGTGAACTAATGCCCTCTAGTGGTCAAAATGTATTCAGATTAGAGGCAGTCTTCAAGGTCTAAGAAATTAGCATATGAACCTCCTAGTTTTAGCTTTCAACTAAGAATACCAAGAGAACAAAGCAAAATTGGTGATAAAAGTAAATTGGGAAGTTGTTTAAATTGCATGCCCTATTTAAATAATGAAAAAAAAAATTTGGACTTGACTGTCCCTTTAAGTCTATCGTGTATTTACTTTTCCTTGAAGTATAAATTAAGACAAAATATGATAGGAAGGGTTTATTGATATGATAAACTGTGCAGTGACAACATGCAATCAAACACGCATTCTGCGACAAAATTGAAAATATTTTTGATGTACTGCTTCTTTCCTATTGTACTTGTGCAGCCAAGAGAATGTAGTTTCGGGTGAAATTTTCATTAGGAATATTTAGGGAAATTTCTTTCCCTGAATATTCGGTGGCTGAACTATTCAGTATTTGTTTTGTTTTAAACAAATGAATACTGAATTTTTGTTAAACATTGACATCCTTTTTCGTTAAAACCAATGTAAATGTTTCAAAGCTACAGGTGGAAAGTTCACCTGTAGCTACAAACTTAACTTAATGTGCTCTGGAGAGCATGGTAAGTATTAACCCTTAAAAGAAATGAAAGGAAACAAATTAATACTGATGATTTTTATAAGTATTTTTTAGTTTTCTTTAATTTTCTTTAGTGCATACATTCGGATATTTGCTTCGTTAAAACAAAATGAAAAATCAGATTTTCGGGATGAATGTGCATTTGTACAAAAACAAATGCATATCTCTATTTCCTATTATTTGTGCTTTAGTGTTACACAAAGGTTTGCACTTGTTAATCTAATTTATTTGTAGGGAATCCTACATATTCTAAATGTTTGCCAATATACCTCAGACAGGCCTACAAATGAATTCATGTACCAGTTGGAATACAATTGATAAGGCTAAAAGTTTATTTGAGAACAATGATTATAAAATACCATGTGATTGATTTAAAAGGACATAGCTTGATAAGACATACTGCAATGTGTTAGTGCATTTTATTATTGCACAAAGGGGTTAAACATAAAGTTACTTCTGAAATGACAATGTGGCGTTGAGGCTGGACTAAACATGGCTGGGTATCGCCAGCTACGCACATATGCCTCCCTTGGCTTAGGTGTCGTGTTCAGCTCTTGACCAACAATGCATTGTCATTCAAGAGCTGTCAGGGGTTAAATACACATTTCAATAGTGCAATAAGAAAATGTTTTAATAATTTACATGATACTATTATTGCTCTTTTATATCATTTTAAATGGGTATTTGAAAATGTCTCCCTCAAAAGAGCATAAAATTATTATTTTAGTGACCGGCTTGGTGTCAGACTGGTTTAAAAATCCTGACCACATCCAGGAATGCCACAGTCAGCCACTAATTAGTGTATGGGAGGTCTTAGAGACACTGTCTATTCTATTCAGCAAGACTACAAGCACTTACAAACATTTATATTTACTGTGTTTCAAATCTGCTTCTGAACCTGCTGTGGTTGTAAATATTTGAAATCCCTTAGTAATAGGTTCTTGTTTCACGTGCGGGATTTCATGTATTTGATACTTAGTGAAACTAAAGATATCATTGTCACAAAGTAATCTGTATCAAACATATTCTTTATAGTCTTTACAATGAGGCCCCTAATAACCTAACAATCATGTGATCTGCATATCATGCAGATGAATAATATTAATAAGTATTGTATTTACTGTTTACATTTACAGGAACCTAGAGGTAAACTTGTTTTCTATTTAATAAAAGAAAAAAAAAAGTGTCCAAAACAATTTTCCTTGGAAGTTTTTTTTATTGAAAAAATTTTTATTCATTAATATCAGTAAAGATTTTTAACCTAAAAGTTCTAACAGCAAAGATTTGGGCAGAATGTACTTTTGTATTAGTTCAGTGCTTGCTCATGATGATACTATACTATAACCACAGAATGATTATTTAGATACATATTTGCATTAAATTCAGATGGGTTTGCAGTGGTATTTAGCATTTCTAGTAATCTTTGACCACATCAACAACATATTAACCTACGCAATTTCACATGCTTGAGGGTAAGACATGAATGATTAACAAAAAGAGGCAAAACTGATAAAGTATGAAAAAGCAAAGCATTCTTTCTCTTAAATCACAGTTTTTTTTGTTTTAATTTTCCCAAGAACAAAACTGAAATAGATGCTTGGAAACAAAAATGATAATAAAGTTGCATATTCCGAAATATCTTGTAGCGCTTTCAAATGAGGGGTCCCATGTTTTTCATTTTATTGGGGGTCAGTTTTGGGGTGCTCCCTTCCCCAGTGACTATGTCCTATATGCTTATTTGTGATTTTGATTGACAGTATAGTCACCTGATAGTTACCTGAGCATTTCTCCCCTCACCTGAGAAAGGGTATTCAATTCTATTGATTGAGGAGTCACAGACCCTGTTTGAATAAAAATTAATGGATGTTATAGTCTTTATTAAAGGGACACATAACTCCATATTTTTCTATCAAACATATAAAAAGCATAATTTAAAAAAAATATATTTTTTTCATATAAAAAAGGTTAAACTGATGGTAATTTCAAGCGCATAACAAACGCTAGGATTTACCATTACAAAAAATAAACGTTAGTTTCTCTCATTTTTTAAAAAAAGTGATGTTAAACTCACTCTATCTGTAAGGCAGGAAGATCACTAACACAACACCTCCGGCCGCCCACAGCACAGTGCTTTCTCCAATGAGGTGACATTTTCACCTCTAGACCAATAGCTGTGCTAGGATGTCAGTTGACACACACGGCTATTGGTCTAGAGGTGGAAACATCACCTTACTGAAGAAAGTACTGTGCCGAGGGTGGCCTGGAGGCACTGAGTTGGTGATCTTCTTTCTTTACAGATAGGGTGAGTTTAACATTGTTTTTTACCAAATGATGAGAGAAAGTAATAGTGATGGTAAATCCTAGCGTTTGTTATACGCCTGGGTTTACCATCACTTTAAGTAAAAAGAGACTAACAAAAAGTGCAAAGTTATGTGTTACTATGTCCTGGGACTCTACTGCTCACTGGTTGCTAGTGACAACTCACAGAATAAAAATGGTTTGTGTTACACAGGAACATGCATTTTCCCAAAAAGCAAAACTCTGTAATTCATTTTGAAACATTCTATTTTAGATTGAACAGAGAAAATATAAACTAATAGACATGTGATTGTCATTTCTAAATTTCCTACCTAGAAAATCATAAGATGCCTAGTTTCAAAAAGGGAAATCCCTTCTTTCAAGTGAGGGGTATGATGTATGTTGTACCAAGATGGCATGTGACTGTTTAGACTGGATGATATTAAGTAGAGATAGCAAATAATTATGAGACTATTTTTTTTTTTATAAATTGTATTTACATTTACACTACAGATCCCAGTTAGAACATGTATTTTTTTATATATATATATATATATATATATATATATATATATATATATATATATATATATATATATAGATATATATATATATATATATATATATATATATATATATATAATGTATATATATATATATATATATAAAGAATAGATTAATTTATAGTGGAACCAACCGTAATAAAATACTCAAACTATTTTTTTAAATCTGTATATTGTTGGAATCACACGATTTGTTTACAGTGAAGTGAAACTAGTATTAGAAGTGCACCCCAGTGTATATACACTTTATTTAAAAGGAGAGTAAAGTCAAAATTAAACTTTCATCATTCTATTATCAAATTTGCTTTGTTCTCTTGATATATTTTGTTAAGAGTAAAGCTAGGTAGGCTGATAGAAGCTAAGGAGCGTGCACGTGTCTTTAGCAGACTATATGGCAGCAATGTTTGTATTTATCTTTAAAACTGCTATAATCAATGCTACAAACACTGCTTCCAGATGGCTAGGGACACATGCATGCTCCCGAGCTCACCTAGGATTACTATTTAATAAAGGAAATCAGCCAAACTGATAACAGAAGTACATTAGAAAGTTGTTTAAAATGTCATGCTCTATCCAGTCCATTTAAGTTTATTATTGACTTTACTGTCCCTTTAACAGAAACAATATGAAGAGGTCATAAATCCAAGCTATGCTGCTAGGATGCAGGTGGCTAAGTTAAAGGGACATGTTTCATTGCTAGTGGAAAAGCCAGAGAAACAAAGAATACATCATTTGGCTGCTGTTATTGGCTTCTTTTTTTCACACAAGTTACATACTTTCCTATTCCACTTTACAACCGAACAACAATTTTGTAAGGTGTTAAAGGCATAAACCTTACCCCATGTTCAAATAATGTCCAACAACTTAGTATATTTTAGCATGTTAGAGTATGTTACTTAGCAACTGTGTTTACAGCCTGTGATCAACGCATAAATATTTTTAATATAAGTAGTAAACTAATTAAAGGGACAGTGTACCCTACATTTTCTTCCCTTTCATTTTTTTTCCCAATGATACATTTTACCTGCTGGAGTGTATTAAATTGTTTACAAATTGACAATTCACCTTTATTTCAGCATTTGAAATAACTGATTTTGCCTGTGGTATTCCTATGTATACTAAATGTTTCTATAGTTAAGTATTGACTATAAAAAAAAACTGTGCAAACATAGCCAGCAGAATAAATTGCACTACCAGTGGGAATTAGTAGAGATAAATAATACATTCTTAATTTTCAATTGTTTCCCTCTGAGGGCAAGATGATTTAAAGCTCTCCTCTTTGGCGAGATTCTCTAAGAAGTTCCGTTAGTACTGTCAGGTCCCTCAAAGAATTTTAGAAAGGCACATTTTATCTTGAGATCTGCTTCTTATATTTAAGCCCTACTGTAAGTAATTTTCCACTGAGAAACCCACACATATTATAGTTCTTTTTTTTTTAGAAGACCCAGAAGATTTAAACTATGCCATTATTTTATGTATATACCATTACATGCAAGCCACCTGCAGCAAAAAAACAATGTATTTACTTAATTAACATTGTAATAAACATTATAGAACAAAGAAGGGGTTATCTATATATAGATATAAAAGAAGAAGTCCTGACTGACTGACTCATCAACGCCCAGCTAAAACCGTTTAACCTAGGAACATGAAATTTGGAAGATCTGTTGTTTTTATGACATAGGCACCCACTAAGGAAGGATTTGGGAAATTGCGTCCCTATGGGGGTGAGAAAGGGGGGTGAACTTTTTTATGAGGATACCTATATCTCAAAAACCGACAATGTTACAGACGTGAAAATTAGTATTTGGATTCTCCTTGAAAAATAAAGAAACACATGTTTTACCATTTGCCCCAAATCCACATAAGGGGGGGTCAAAAGGGGGGGGTGAATTATGAGGATACCTATATCTCAAACACCAAAGATGTTACAGACGTGAAAAACAAAATGTATGCTTACCTGATAAATTTATTTATTTCCTGGCATGGAGAGTCCACAAATCCATTCCAATTACTAGTGTGAATTCAACTCCTGGCCAGCAGGAGGAGGCAAAGAACACCCCAGCAGAGCTGTTAAGTGTCACTCCCAGTACCCATAATTCCCAGTCATTTGGCCAAAGGAAAATGGAAAAAAGAAGATGACAGAGGTTTATACAAAAAAGCCGTCTTAACTCAAATAAGGGTGGGTCGTAGACTCTCCATGCCAGGAAAGAAAGAAATTTATCAGGTAAGCATAAATTTTGTTTTCTTTCCAATGGCATGGAGAATCCACAAATCCATTCCAATTACTAGAGGGACCCAATACCCTAGCAAGAGGACAAATAATGGAAGGGAGGGAGAACAAGACAAGCGGACCTAAACAGAAGGCACCACCGCTTGAAGAACTTTTCTCCCAAAGGAAGCCTCAGCCGAGGCAAAAGTATCAAATTTGTAGAATTTGGAAAAGGTATGCAATGAAGACCAAGTGGCCGCCTTGCAGATTTGCTCCACAGAAGCTTCATTTTTGAAAGCCCAGGAAGAAGAGACAGCCCTAGTTGAATGAGCCGTAATTCTCTCAGGAGGCTATTGTCCACTGTCCAGCTGTCTCATAAGTTAACAGGATAACACTTCTCAACCAGAGAGAAAGAGTAGTAAAAGTGGTCTTCTGACCCTTACGCTTAACAGAGAAAACAACGAGCAGGGCAGTTGATTGCCGAAAATCTTTAGTTGCTTGAAGGTAAAATTTTAGAGCACACACAACATCCAGGTTATGCAACAGGCGTTCCTTCTGAGAAGAAGGATTAGGACAAAAAGACGGAACAACAATTTCCTGATTGATATTGCAATCCGATACAACCTTGGGAAGAAATCCCAACTTAGTACGAAGAACCGCCTTATCCTCATGAAAAATAAGGTAAGGGGAATCACACTGCAGAGCTGAAAGTTCGTAAACTCTGCGAGCAGAAGAAATAGTAAGGAGAAACAAAACTTTCCAAGATAACAACTTAATATCAACTGCATGCATAGGCTCAAACGGAGCCTGCTGCAGAAATTTAAGAACAAGATTAAGACTCCATGGAGGAGCAACAGGTTTAAACACATGTCTAATTCTGATCTGACAGTGCAGAAATCTGACCCTTCAGAGTACTGATTGACAAATCTTTCTCCAGGTGATCCTGAAGAAAGGACAGAATGTGAGGAACCCTCACCCGACTCCAAGAAAAACCCTTCGACTCTCACCAATAAAGGTATTTATGCCATACCTTATGGTAAATCTTGTGAGTAACAGGTTTACAAGCTTGAAGCATGGTATCAAGACTAGGCGTTTAATCTCCATGCAGTCAGCTTCAGAGAATCTAGATTTGGGTGGAGGAAGGGACCCTGAAGTAGAAGGTCCTTCCTCAAAGGCTTTCTCAAAGGTAGAAGAGATGACATCTTTACCATATCCATGAACTAGATCCTTCGAGGCCAGGCAGGAGCTATTAGAATCACTGATGCCCTCTCCTGCTTGATTCGAGCAATGACTCGAGTAAGGAGAGCAAACAGAGGGAACAAGTACACAAGACCAAAGTTCCAATGAACCACCAGAGCGTCGATCAGAGCTGCTTGTGGATCTCTTGATCTTGAACCGTACTTTGGAATCTTGGAACGCCCCACCTGTGGGTTATCATTGTGAATACTTCCAGATGGAGAGCCCACTCCCCAGGATGAAAGGTCTGCCTGCTTATAAAATCCGCTTCCCAGTTGTCCACCCCTGGGTTGTGGATGGCAGAGAGGAGACAATTGTGAGACTCCGCCCACTAGAGAATGTGAGTCGCCTCCTTTATAGCTAATGAACTCAGAGTTCAACCCTTGTGGTTGATGTAAGCCACCGAGGTGATGTTGTCCGATTAGAATCTGATAAACCGGATTAATCTTAGTTTAGGTCAGGCTGTTAAAGCATTGAAGATTGCTCTCAACTCTATGATGTTTATGGGGAGAGAAGACTCCTCTCGAGTCCAAAGACCCTGAGCCTTTAAAGAACCCCAAACTGCTCCCCAGCCCAACATGCTGGCATCTGTGGTCACGATCACCCAGGATGGTCTCAGGAAGCATGTATCCTGAGACAGATGGTCCTGCGAAATCCACCAAGATAGAGAGTCTCTTGTTAAGGAATCTAGAACTATCTTCTATGAGAGATCAGAGTGGTCTCAGTTCCATTGTCTGAGCATGCATAACTGTAGAGGTCTCAGATGGAAATGAGCAGAAGGAATAATGTCCATGGAAGCAACCATTAGACTAATTACCTCCATACACTGAGCCACTGATGGACAGATAGAGGACTGAAGAGAATTACATGAAGCAAGAATTTTGGATTTTCTGACCTCCGTCAGAAAAATCTTCATGGACAGAGAGTCTATGATCATTCCCAAAATGCATACCCTGGTGTCTGTCACCAGGGAACTCTTTTCCAGGTTAACTTTCCATCCGCTGGTACGAAGAATATACAACAGAGTGTCTGTATGAGATTTTGCTAAATGAAAAGATGGCGTCTGAAACAATATATCGTCCAGGTATGGCGCCACCGCTATCCCCTGAGATCTGACCACCGGCAAAAGGGCCCCTAGAACCTTTGTAAAGATCAGAGGAGCCGTGGCAAGGCCGCAGGGAAGAGCAACAAATTGGAAGTATTTGTCTAAAAAGGCAAACCACAGGAATTGGTGATGTTACTTGTGAATAGGGACATGAAGATACGCATCCTTCAGGTCTATGGTAGACATAAACTGACCCTTATGAATATAGGGTAGAATGGAGTGTATAGTCTCCATCTTGAATGATGGAACCTTGAGAAATTTGTTGAGACACTTGAGGTCCAATATGGGTCTGAAAGTTCCCTCCATTTTGGGAACCACAAATAGGTGTGAATAGAATCCTTGACCCTGTTCCACTACAGGAACGGGGACAATCACTCCCAGAGAAGATAGGTCCTTTACGCAGCTTAAGAAGGCTTCTCTCTTCACCTGGTTTGTCAATAACCTTGACAGGATAAATCTGCCCCTGGGGGGACAGGACTTGAACCCTATCCTGTATCCCTGTGAAACAAGGATCTGGGACATTGCGAATCCAAGCCTGACAAAAGAAAGAAAGCCTGCCCCCTACCTGATCCAAGCCTGGATCGGGGGCAACCCCTTCATGCTGACTTAGAGTCAGAGAAACTCTTCTTGGACTGTTTGCTCTTTTTCCAAGGTTGTGTAGACCTCCATGAAGTACTGGGTTGCTCCGGCTTGGAAGAAGAGGATGGAGACTTTGTCCCTTTAAGTTGCGAAAGGAACGAAAAATAGAATTCTGGTCTAGTCTTCTTGTCCTGAGGTAAGAAAGATCCCTTTCCACCAGTAGCTTCGGAAATGATCTCGGTCAGTCCAGGACCGAATAAGGTTTTGCCCTGAAAAGGTAAAGACAAAAGTTTGGACTTGGAAGTTACATCCACAGACCAAGTCTGACTCTTTAGCCATAGGGCTCTGCGAGCTAGAACTGCAAAGCTAGAGATCTTAGCTCCCAGCCTAACGACTTGCATGCTTGCATCACAGATAAAAGTATTAGCCAGCTTTAGAGCCTTAATCCTATCCTGGATCTCCTCTATATTAGTCTCCTCAGAAATGAGGTCGGACAAAGAGTCGCACCAATAAGAGGCTGCTCCCGTGACCATAGCAATACTTGCAACAGGTTGCCCTTGTAACCCTTGATGAATATACATATTTCTTAAATAAGCTTCCAGCTCTTTATCCATAGGGTCCTTGAAAGAGGAGCTATCCTCAATAGGGATCGTTGTTCTCTAGCTAGAGTAGATATAGCACCCTCTACCTTGGGCACTGTGCGTCACGAGTCAAATACAGAGTCAGCATAATGTCTCTCAGGAAAAAAACAGGGGACGGAGAAAAAGGAATCCTCATTTTCTCCCATTCCTGAGCTATGATTTCCGACATATGGTCTGGAACTGGAAATACCTCCACAGATGAGGGTATGAAATCAAAAACTCTGTTAAGTTTGTTTGATTTCTTAGGATTTGCAGCGACAGCAGAGTTGGAAACCTCCAAGGTAGCTAAGACTTCCTTCAAAAGCAAACGGATGTGCTCCAGTTAAAATATAAAATTAACCTCTTCTAGATCTGCTGTACTAGCCACTGCAGTCTCAGAGTCAGAGAACTCGCCCTCAGAAGCCTCTGAGGAATGATCCTCCTCAGATAACTGAGAGAGGCTGACTAACGTCGTCTTAGTGGAGTCAGAACTCTTTGTATGAGATATGTTCTTAGATTTCCTCTTTCTCTTACCAGCAAAAGGGAAGGTTGATAAGGCTGCAGAAACCACTGAATTTATTTGCGCAGCAAAATCTCTTGCTAATAAACACTCCCAGGAGCTTGTTGAAAGGAACATTTATTTGAGAAATTCACTAAGCACCTGCTGAGAGTGACCCTTAGCTCAGATAGAATGACCCCTAGTGGTCAAAAAGATAAGACGTGAAAAATCAAAGATATATCAGCGTGCCAACTACTGGAGGCAGGGTCCTAATAAACCAAATGTAATCTCTCCAAGATATTTTTCAAGAAAATTTATTACAATATATTATTTAAAATATATTAAAATATGAACAGCTGGTTAATTAAAACCTGATATTGTACATTTATTGTATAACAATAAATGACAATAAAATGACAAATAAAATATACAATGTAAAAAAGGTTGCAAACAGTTAGTGCCTCATGGATCCATGTAATAACAATACTAGTAGATGCAATAAACAGATTTGTTGATGCAATCAGCCAATAGGATTGAGCTGGCATTCTATTTCTATCAGCCAATCGGAATCTAAGGGATACCATCTTGGATGACGTCACTTAAAGAGATATTCATTACGAAGAAACCGTCGTTTAAGAGGATGCTCCGCGCCAGATGTCTTGAAGATGGACCCGCTCCGCGCCGGAATTATGAAGATAGAAGATGCCGTCTGGATGAAGACTTCTGCCTGTCTGGAGGACCACTTTTGCCGGCTTCGTTGAGAACATCTTGCCGCTTAGATGAAGACTTCTCCCGGTAAGTGAATCTTTTTTAAGGGTGTATTGGGTGGGTTTATTTTTTAGGTTAGGGCTTTGGGCCTGCAAAAGAGCTAAATGCCCTTTTAAGGGCAATGCCCATCCAAATGCCCTTTTCAGGGCAATGGGGAGCTTAGGTTTTTTTAGTTAGCTTTTTAATTTGGGGGGTTGGTTATGTGGGTGGTGGGTTTTACTGTTGGGGGAGTTGTTTGTATTTTTTTTTAGAGGTAAAAGAGCTGATTATTTTGGGGCAATGCCCCGCAAAAGGCCCTTTTTTATTTTGGGGGGGCTTTTTTATTTTGATAGGGCTTTGATAGGGCTATTAGATTAGTTTAAAGATCTGTAATTTGTTTTTTATTTTCTGTAATTTAGTGGAGGGGTTTTGTGATTTAGCTAATTTAATTTAATTTATTTAATTGTATTTAATTTAGTTAATTTATTTCATTGTAGTGTAGTGTTAGGTGCTATTGTAACTTAGGTTAGGTTTTATTTTACAGGTAAATTTGTCTTTATTTTAGCTAGGTAGTTATTAAATAGTTAATAACTATTTAATAACTATTCTACCTAGTTAAAATAAATACAAACTTGCCTGTAAAATAAAAATAAACCCTAAGCTAGATTCAATGTAACTATTAGTTATATAGCAGCTAGCTTAGGGTTTATTTTACAGGTAAGTATTTAGTTTTAAATAGGAATAATGTAGTTAATGATAGTAATTTTATTTAGATTTATTTAAATTATATTTCAATTAGGGGGTGTTAGGGCTAGGGTTAGACTTAGGTTTAGGGGTTAATAAATTTAATATAGTGGCGGCAACGTTGAGGATGGAAGATTAGGGGTTAATATATATAATATAGGTGGCGACGATGTTAGGGGCGGCAGATTAGGGGTTAATAATATTTTACTAGTGTTTGCAAGGCGAGAGTGCGGCGGTTTAGGGGTTAATATGTTTATTATAGTGACGGCGATGTCGGGAGCGGCAGATTAGGGGTTAATACTTTTATTTCAGTGTTTGCTATGTGGGAAACTCATAATCTAGCCGTATGTGTTTAATGTTATAACTCATTTTGGTCTGGATGAGACGTGTGGTAACAAAATAATGTGTCAATGTGAAGACATACTAATATGTGATAAATATGCTATTGTGTACTGTTTATACAGAACTTAAATGAGAATAAGCTATATTGATAAATATATATTATGCTAAGGATGTTGGAAACAATCATAGTTTTGCAACCCTATTCCGTAAATCAGTCATGATATTATTGAATAGTACTGCTTGAAATAGTAATTATATTTTCCAAGGAAATAATCCTAAAAATGGTCTCTGGCCAATATGCCACCAGTAATAACTAGGGGCAGTAACAAACAACATAACTATTAGGTAGACTGTTAACATGTGACCAGCACTAGTTTGTACCCTCATATAACCCATATAAATAAATGCAACCAGTAATAACTAGGGGCAGTAACAAACAACATCATTATTAGGTAGACTGTTAACATGTGACCAACACTGGTGTGTACCGTCACATAACCCATATAAAAATAAAACATTATATAATAATAAAAATAATTACCTATTCACATAAACTTCCCTAAAGGCTGTAGAAGTGTATTAGCAAGTAACTTCCATACTCCCTTTTTTTAGGAGACAGTACACAAAATCAATTACCTCGTTTAGTCCAGAGGCTAAAAGGGACTGTAAACGATAAATCCAGTATGTCTCCCTCTGGCGTAACGATTATATCTATTGCCCTTATTAGAGCATGAGATGCTCTCGAATGGGGTGATCACAAATGTATTTTGTTTACCATGTTGTAAGACACTATGTTTAGAGACACTATGTTTTAATGAACCAATTCTTAAGTTCCTATTGTGTTCACTCCATCTGGTTCGTATCTTCCTACACGTATGCCCTATATATTGTATTCCACATTCACATGTAAGAACGTATATAACATAATTAGTCCCACAATTGATATGAGTTTTAATTTCAAAAGTTTCACCAGTAGTGTAACTAGTGACGGAGTTACTGCCATGGGTTAAAGATTTAAACACGTAACACCTTTTCTTGTTACATCTATAAACTCCCAGTTTCTTATTATTACTAATGGCCTTCAAGGGAAATTTTCATGAGTGTTCCTTTTGGGGACCACTATTTTGCTAGGGGCCAGTTTCTGTTTCAAAGTGGGAGCACATCTAAACACCATTCTTGGGTTGTGTTCGACGTTTCCTTTAAGGTATGGATCCCTCAAAACAATGGGCCAATGCTTATTTAGTATCTCTCTAATCATTTTATGCCCTGAATTATACTGGGTAATAAAGACTGGACTTTGTATCATATTCGTCTTATTGGTGTTGTCAGACTTGGTTTATATTCCTTGCTTTAGTATATCCATCTATGATAAGATTCATAGGATAACCTTTTTCTTTGAATCTATTTATTAGAATAGTTGACTGAGTATCATATAATTCCATAGTTCCACAATTCCTTCTGATTCTCCTGAACTGACTGTATAGTATATTGGTCTTCCAACCATTTAAATGATTACTTGAAAAATGCAGAAAGTTATTGCTGTCTACACTCTTAAAGTGAGTGGATGATAAAAAAAACTCCCATCCGTATTCCATTTCAAATACACATTGAGAAATTATATTTTGTCTATTTGGATATTAGATGTAAAAGTTAAACCCATATCATTTAAATTTAGGCTATTGACCAAATCGTGGGCTGATTGTAAAGGATCTTCCCATATGAATATCAAGTTGTCTATATAGCGGCCATAGAACACCAGGTTCACCCTCCAGTTTGAGTGATAGATTTATCTGTCCTTAAATTTGCTCATAAATAAATTGGCAAAACTGTAGGCGAACCTGGTGCCCATGGCCTTCCCTTTAATCTGCAGAAAAATGTCATCCAAAAACTGGAAATAATTATGTGACATGATAAATGAAATCAAATCCAATATAAAATTCTGTTGGGTGGAGGGTAAGTAAATATCACTCTCCAAAAAAGTGTTAATTGCCTCTAAACCCAATTCATGATCTATATTTGAGTATAATGCACCCACATCTCATGATAACCATATTTAATCATCTTTCTTTTGAAAGTCAGAGAGTTTGTTCAATAGATCGGTAGTGTCACGTATATATGATGGATGATTGACAACATATTTTTGGAGATAAAAGTCAATATACTCTGACAACCGATCTGTCAAACTATTGATCTCCGCTATAATGGGATGCCCAGGTGGTTTCCGTTGGTTTTTATGGATTTTGGGCAAGTGATAGTAGAAGGGGAAACTAGGATGATAAGGATGTAAATATGCCATTTCTTTTTTGTTTAGTATCCCTTGATCAAAACCTTGTAATATAATTCTTTTAAGCAGTTTGCCATAAGCTACAGTGGGGTCATTCATCAGTTTTTTATAGTATTTCTGATCTAATAATATTCGCTTACCCTCTAGTATATAATCATTGTAATTTTGCAGAACAACCCCCCCCCTTATCCGTATTTGTTCAATGGGCCACAGTTTATTTTGGTTATATATTATGCATGACTAATTGCTGATACAAATCCACATAGGAGCATTCGTCCTTGGGTGGATTAAAAGAAGATGGAAGAGCAAAAGAGGTATGTAAAAATTGATCAAACAACTCATTAGATATATCATCTGTTTGTGTGTATGGAATATATACTAACCTTTTTGGATCCATTGTATCTAATAATATAGGGGTACCTTCCATTTTCTTTTTCTTAAGATGTGTTGCTGCAAAATATCTTTGTAGATTGAGCTGTCTAGTAAAAGCATTCAAATCTACATATAAGTTGAATAAATTAGGTTCATTAGGAGGACAAAATGATAGGCCCCTACCTAAAATTCTGATTTCATAATTTGTTAATTCATGTGTGGACAGGTTAAAAATTCCCCTCCCTTAATTTCAATAATTCTGTTTTTTGGAGGTTTTCACTCTACCTCTTCTCCCTCGTTTGGGAACAATCTTTTTTTGGTGTTTGTGGGAGGGGTGGGGGTCTGTTCCTGTTCCAAAGGGGAGCAAGGGGTCTGTCCCCTAGAAAATGGTTATTTGTATTCCCTGAGGTTGAAGGTCCTTCCTCTCTAAAATTTGTTTGTTCCTGATATTGAACAATAGGTTATGATTAGGATTTCGATCTATAAGTGGCTCATATCTATTATGTGTAGCAATCTCATAATTATTGCTCTCCATTTGGTTATAGGTGCCCTTATTTCCATAGTTGTGGGATGGTTATTTGTTGTAGTTTTGGTGGACTCTACCTTGATCCCCATTAGCATAATGGTGATTATTGGAACCTTGTACTGAATAGTTATCTCTATTAGTCCACCAATGTAGATTGTGGCGTATTATTTTTCCATCTCCAATTGTTGTTGGTAGATATATTATGTTGATACTGATTAGTGTTTCTATTATGTCTCCAATTTGAATGATAATCCTATTTGTATTGGGGTCTAGCTGTTGTATGTGTCTGTTTGTTATTGTTATGAGATGGTTTTCTACTATTTGATGCTATTGTAACCCATTTATTTTCAGGATTTTCTTTTTTATAATTTTTCTCACTAAAGGGTTTTTTGTTATAAGTATATACCTTCCCATCAGCGTAATCTTCTTCATCCCTAGCCATCTTAGAGTTTTTCTTTTCTATAATCTCTTTTTGGAAATTGTCTGTAGCTTTAATTGTGGCACTATTAAGCCTATATAGATACAGCACTGCAAGGTGAGACCGGCACCGGGTAATACCTTCCTAGGCTCTGATGCATAGTGGTCAAGCTGGCGACCTCCAGCTCCACAATATAGAACAATCAAGAATCCACAGCACCAGATTTGAATATGAATCTTCTTTATTTAGTAGTTAAAAGCATACAAAGAACAGGTATGCAACGTTTCGAGACCGTGGTCTCTTAATCGAAACGTTGCATACCTGTTCTTTGTATGCTTTTAACTACTAAATAAAGAAGATTCATATTCAAATCTGGTGCTGTGGATTCTTGATTGTACTATTAAGCCTATGATAATCTTCATGTTCTTTGAAATTGTGTAGCTCTTTTTGTGTTGTTTCCATTTCTACAACTATTGTGTCCACCAGGTGTTGTCTGTGTGTTATCAATAGATCTATCAATTTCAAAGAACAATCCTCTAAGATAGAAAACCATTTTTCTAACAGCTTCTCATCATTTTTAAAGGAACAATTCTCGAAAATTCTTAAGCCCCTTGGTATCTGTTTTTTGTCCCTATACTTTTTAAGGGTGTCAAGGTCCCACCAATGTCTATGTTCTGATTTAATAAGCTCCTCTAGGCTGGAAAAGAGGTTTCCAATCGATTTAACTATTGTGAGGCCATCTGATTCCTGATCAGTAAGATTGTTAGAAAGCCTCCTTGAGGATCTTTCCAATGCAGAAAGCATGAATGTAGTTATGTTAGTATCTAAATGAGCCAGCTGCCACCCTCTATGCAAAAAGGATACAAATGCAAAATGTATATATAATATAATAATATTGCATTATATTATATTATATTCTATATTCTATAAAGTGGTAGCATTGGTGTTAGAAGTTAAGCAAAGACCACCTCGCCATCTTCTAACTGCTGAAAGCCACCAATGAAACTGCTGAAAGCTTACTAAAGAGAATTACATGGACACAGCATAGCCCCAATCCTTGCTTGAAGGGAAAAGTACCCATTAAAGGATCTTCAGACACCATCTGCACATCCTCCCAATGATAAAGGCAAATAATGACTGGGGATTGTGGGTAATGGGAGTGACACTTAACAGCTCTCCTGGGGTGTTCTTTGCCTCCTCCTGCTGGCCAGGAGTTGAATTCCCACTAGTAATTGGAATGAATTTGTGGACTCTCAATGCCATTGGAAAGAAATTGGTATTTAGATTCTCCTTTAAAAATAAACACATGTTTTACCATTTACCCAAAATCCACTTAAAGGTTGGTCATTTATGAGGAATCCTATATCTCAAAAAACAAAGATGTTACAGATGTGAAAATTAGTATTTAGATTGTCCTTTAAAAAGAAATTTTTAAAAAAGTGTTTTACCATTTCCCCAAAATCCACTTAAGGGGGGATCAAAAGCGGGGGGGCTGGGTGATTTTAGAGGGTACCTACATCTCAAAAACGAAAGATGTTACAGACGTGAAAATTCCCACTAGTAACTGGAATGGATTTGTGGACTCTCCATGCCATTGGAAAGAAATTGGTATTTAGATTCTCCTTGCAAAATAAAGAAACATGTGTTTTACCATTTCCCCAAAATCCACTTAAGGGGGGTCAAAAGGGGTGGGGCTGATTTATGAGGATACCTATATCTCAAAAACCAAAGATGTTAAAGACGTGAAAATGGGTATTTAGATTCCCCTTTAAAAATAAATTTAAAAAAAGTGTTTTACCATTTCTTTAAAATCCACTTCAGGGGGTCAAAAGGGGGGGGGGGCTGATTTATGAGGATACCTATATCTCAAAAACCAAAGATATGTATTTATTTGTTTATATTTGTATATATATGTCTGTAAATACATATATGCACATATATAAATACATATGTAAACACACACACACACACACATATATATATATACATACACATATACATCTTTAGACATGTTGTAATGTATTTTTGTTTTGCGAAACAGTAAACTAGAGCTCTGATGACGCGGTAATCATTCTAGCGGAAATCATGATCACGCTTTACTTTTTAATATGAGTGGTACACCCACGATAAACCCCTTATCGCTTGCGCATAACTATTAGCACTCCATTCATAATCTGGCCCAAAATATCCCTGCTCACATGTCTCTGCTAGACAGAATCATGCAAGGACTGGAGTGATTGATATCACTTTGTAGAGAAAAAATTTTAAGAAAGCATCATCCTAACTAGGCATCCCTTGAATTTTGTAAAGAGCATTCTAAATACTTTCTGTGGGTGTTTTAGTTTTCCTATCATTAGACAAAAAAAAAATTCTGTGCTCATTATTGCACTTTATGCACCATACATAACACACTAAAGATAATCTTGCTCATTCTGTAATGAAGCTTGTTTGTCTCTTACTAACTAGTGCTGAGCATTTTTAATAGTTAAAACTCTATTGGATTTCACTTCATGTTCTTTATAAACTCTGCTTACGTTTGACAATGAACAAGCTCTGCTTGTACTGACCTATTGTCCTGTGAGTTGACCTTAAAAGGATTCTATGATGCATGGGTGTCCGCAGAAATTTTTCCGGGGGGGAGCAGAAAAGTGAAATGTGCCCAGGCTATAGGGCTTACTAGTTTACTAGAACTTATTTAAATTTTGGGGTCACTATATGCTAAACTTTAATACACATTTTTTTTAATGTAATAAAGGAATGTATTTATCATAACTTATTACTGAAAATAGAAAGAGCATAAAGTTTTATTTAGTTTTTATTATTATATTTTGCCTATTTGGGGCTAGATTATGATTGTAGTGGTAGTTTCCAATCCCGTTCAAGCATTAAAACCGCTAGAAGTAATTTTTTTGTGCTCGTAGATTTGCGCTTGTATTACAAGATGAAAATAAAAATGTTGCGCTCTCACGTTCGTAATGTTATGGTAACAATAGATTTTGAGAAGACGCAAACACAAAATCACATTCACCCCTACATGTTTAAAGGGTCAGACAATACTCCCATCTGCAGCTCATAGCCCCCTACACACAGTGAATACCCCTACATTGTGCAGAGGGTCAACCATACTGCCTACCTGGGACTCATACACACACAGCATGAAGGAGAGGGTGTGACATAATGCAAAATGTTCTGCCTTCCAGGAAGCTCAATCCTCCCCACTGTACAATGCATGCTGGGAATTAGAGTATAGAATTGCAGCAGCACAATAATGAAAGTGAAATATTGAACTACAAATTCCAAAATGCTATATAACTCCCAGAATACTATGCTTTTTCCTCTCAAATTGAGCTACATTCAGGAGAATTAAAATAAAAAAGGACATTCAATTGTCTTTTTTCTCCTGCAGTTTGTACTCCAGGTGGGGAGGAAAATCCATGAGGTGGGGCCAAATCCCCCCCCCCCCCTTGCCTCCCTCCTGTGAACGCCCATGTCTACATAGGTTAAAAAAAACAACAACACGCATTTATTAAATCTTTCTGTCCTTGGCCTGTGAATATACTATTTCATCTGTATTACAAATGGATAAAACTGGATACAATATTTTGATCTGCATCCACATCTTTAAAGGGACATTCTATGTAAAAATGCAATGCTCTGTTTCCAGAAAACATTTTATTTTTAAGCATTTTTTACTGTGTTTAACCTATGTAAATGAGTTCAAAGTTCTACTACAATGTCACTCCAGATGAGAATGGTTCATTAATCATAAACAGACATACATGTGCATGCTCAAAACACTAGGTATATCTTTAAATTGAGCAGAAACTGGGTATTCAAGGCTTGCCCCTTTAACCACATGTTAAACTCATTTAATGAGTTAAAGAACCACTAAACACAGTAGAATAACATAATCAATAAATGCATAATAAATAGATAATGCAAATGCATTAAGGCCTTGATTCTAAAAAAATTGACGGACAAGACGTGGTTTCCACTTCAACAATCGCATGGGCAGCCCTCATGGAATTCTATAAAAAAGGGTCTGTCCCAGGAAGTGGTGAAATGTCACTCATACAAATAATGAGAACTTTTTGCTAGGTAAAAGTTTGCAATGGAGGCCAAAGTACAGAAAACCTGCATGTTTTAAAACATGAACCTTAAAGGGACAGTCTAGTCCAAAATGTGCCATATAACTGATAACAGGTGTAGGGAATAGAAAATAGTTATCGTAGTTAATTAACCTAGATACTAACCTTTTCTGCACCTAGGGTTGTCAACCATCTGGTATTTTATTAACACTGCCAACATTTTTAAGGTTCAGGTCAAAATTAAAAATAAAGATTAACTATAGAAAAAAAAAAGATGCTATCATGGTTAGAATCTAATTATTAACCAATGCTCATTTTAAATCTGTCCTGGCAATTTTAGTTCCTAATTTATGTTGTACAATTATTTATGCAAATGTTAATAAGCATAGCCGATATTTATTTCCAGAAAAGTTAGCAACCCTTTCCGTACCATCTGGAATTGATGAAAAAAAAAAAAAAAAATGAAAGACAACAGTATATTGTATTGCAACAGTCCAGGTATAATGTCAAGGGAACCAAATACTTAATGAGGACATCTGAAAGCACTGTCAATCATCTTTATTATATGCTTATACCCATTCAAAATTGATGTTTCTGTAATCATGAAAAACACAGAGATGTTTCCAACTTTAGTTATTAATATAAATCTTTACAAAATATAATTTAAAATACTCATAAATGCGTGTGAAACCATTTTTCCTGTTAATGCTACATTTTAACACAAGTCTCTCACTGTATAATCATGGGAATATAAAATTGGCTTTCACATCAAGCTTATGAAATATATTGCATTTTTTGTTATGCAGAAATTGTAGGAAATCTTGATTTATCCAAAATGATATTCTTGTATTTATTTGAAAAATAACTTTGCATGTCCCTTAAGTAATTTCAGTAAAATTGATCATAATATCTTGTTTTTAAAATAGTATTGTTTATATATAATAAATATTAACTCTTGCATTGGAAGCTCAAATACAGTATCTACTATCTTGTTGAAAATGAATAAACTGTTGTCAACATGTAACCCATATGGAGTTTTCAAACAAACAGCAAACGAAGATAAATATGGCATGATCCCTGCCAATGTAAAATACAGATTCTAACCTGACCACATTTCTGTGTCATTCCATCCTCTTCTATTGCCAAAACCTCAAGATTTTGAGAATCCACCCTTTTTCTACAAAACATGAAGTGTTCTTGGACTCCGTGCTACTGCAAATAAGACAGCTGGAAAACAACTCAGAGTTTACAGTGATAAACAATGAGGTCTGTTACAAGCCATCAAAATATCTGTGAATGGCATCACCAAGCTTTTCAAATCCGGGACTATTCCAATATAATTAAAAGTCTGGTTTTCATGTGGTTTATAATGGAGATAATTAAACAGAGATATTTTTGTTTTCTATTCTGATTCAGACATAGTAGACAATTTTTAAAAAGTTCCCTATTTAATTCTATCAAATTTACTTTGTTTTCATTGTATTCTTTGTTGACGATATACCTAGATGTGTACCGTTCACATGTTTGACGCACTACACTTATTTATTTATAAAATATTTTACCAGGAAGGATACATTGAGATTTCTCTCGTTTTCAAGTATGCCCTGGGTCCACAAAACATTGCATTGATACCAGTGTTAATTTTGTCGACTAAAACTAGATTAAAATGACTATAAAACTAAAGAAATTCTGATGACTAAAATACGACTAAAACTAAAATGACATTTTAGTCAAAAGACTATGACTAAAACTAAATCAAAATTACATTTTAGTCAAAAGACAATGACTAAAACTAAATCGACATTTGCTGACGAAAACATTTTTATGCAAGGTGTTAATCAATTCCTATCCAATTACTGCTCTTTTGTAAAATTTACTAAACTTAATTTTATTCAATTTTAAGCTAAATAAAGACATGTTATATACCACAACAGTTAAATCTGTTAAATCTGTATTGCATGTTCAAACCTTAATACCATAAAAAAACAGGTTAATAAACCTTTACTCCAAGAGTATATAATGAGTTTGGAAGTTCTAGAGCAGTGCTAATATCGTTGCTGAAATTTTTTTGAATCTGTGAACAATTAATTGATTCTTCCTATAGAAATAAGCATAACCCACGTATATGGGTTTAAGTTATGCTGTGCCTGTGCTAGCTGCAGAAACTTTTTGTTGTGTTGAGTTACTTGATACTTGTTTTAATTATTAACAGAGAACTGATAAAGTTTGTATAATGGGTAATATGTGCAATACAGCCAATAAAGTTTACAGTTTTGTTTTTTTATATTTTAAAGTTTAATAAAGATGTTACATATCACAACGTCTAAATCTGTGTCTGTATTGCATGTTTAAACCTTAATACCATAGGTACCATAACAGGTGTTATGTTTACTCCTGCAGTATATAATCAGTTTGCAAATTATAGAGAAATGCTTAAATAATGCATTACACTTTAACTAAACCCCTTAGATTTTAGTCGACTAAAATCTACTGGAGATTAAGCCGACTAAAACTAGACTAAAACTAAAACAATTCAGATGACTAAAATACGACTAAAACTAAGACTAAATTGAATTTTGCCGTCAAAATTAACACTGATTGATACAATAGGGTACAATAATACAAAAACAATATTAATACATAACATATGCAAAATGTAACATAGAACAGGTAGGAAATATATAATCAATCATGACAGGTGCATTATGTTTTGAGATATGTAGAGAGGGCTCTCTTAAAGGATGTTAGACTTGGGGAAGGTTTGTAAGTGTGCAGGAGGTTGTTCCATAATTGTGGTGCTCTGTAGGAAAAGAAGGATCGAGCTGCTTTCTTTTTGTATTGAGGCAAACTAAATAATGTGCTGGTACTGGATCAGAGGTCATAGGAGGTGGGAAAAGCTGGGGAGAGCATCCTGCTCAGGTAGGGTGGGAGCTTCCCAGAAAAGCTCTTAAACACACGGCAGGAAAGATGGAGGGTGCGTCTGGATTCCAGTGACAGGCAGTTTAGTTCTTTTAGCATGTCACAATGGTGGGTCCTGTAGTTACATTGTAGCACAAAGTGGCAGAACGAGTTATACAATGTATTAAGTTTATTAAGGTGAGTTTGCGGTACACGTGCTTATACTATGTCCCCATAATCCATGATTGGCATCAGCATTTGCTGTACAATCTTTTCCTTTACTGTAGGGCTGAGGCAGGATTTGTTTCTGTACAGGGCACCTATTTTTGGATAAAGATTAGATGCAAGTTTTTCTTAGTGGAGGCCGAAAGATAGATTGGGGTCTAACAACATACCCAAGTATTTGAAAGAGTGGACTGCGGTCAGTGTGCCATTTGATTTTGTTTTAATGCGTAAATGGGAATTTTGTAGTTTGTGCAATTTAGGTCCTATTCCAAAGATCATTGTGACAGTTTTGTCAGTGTTTAGGAAGAGTTTGTTTTTTTGAGATCCACCTTTCTACCTCTGTGAACTGGTCTTGGAGCACTGCTTCAAGCTGCGGCAGATCGGATTTGCTTGCATAGATTACCGTGTCATCTGCGTACATGTGTACAGTTGAGGATTTGCAGACATTAGGCAGATCATTTAAAAATAATGTGAATAGCAGAGGGCCGAGAATAATTGTCTTCCAGAAGGCTACCTGTTGCTTGCAAAGGGCAGTTTAACAGCTGAATGAAAATCCTTGTATTTTCTTTGTGTTCTGGGGCAGGAATTTATTTAAAATTTTAGGAAATAGTATGTATAACATTCTTTCAAAACTGCTGCCATATAGTGCTGTAGGCTTGTGCATGCTCCTGAGCTAACTTTCCTGCTTTTCAACAACATATGCTAATAAAACTCTATGCTCCACAATACTTTCCCCCTAGTTTTAAAAGTTTCACGCACCCCTTAAAGACTGGTCAGGGATGCATACAATATACACTAACCTTTTCTTACCTCAGTTTCTCTCCTCCTTTCTTCATCCCCTGAACCCCATTAGCATATAAGCCTACGAGCCCAGCTGCATTTTAGATCACCTTCATGAGAGCTGATTTACAACAGTGCAACTCTTGGAAGAGCCCTCTATCCATTTGTCTCCTATAATTGTTACTTTGCATATTAACCCATGTTTATTGTGCTGCAGAATCTGTTGGTGCTCTACAAATAACTGATAATAATAATAATAATAATAATAATGTTTGACTTTCAGCAACCACCCTTATTTTAAATCACCTGTTAACTGGAATTAATGGTAGTTACAAGCTAGAAAGTGATTGTATGGAGCAGTGGACAAACTTATTTACAGTTTTCCATAGTTAAAGGGACATTATACACTCATTTTTTCTTTGCAAAAATGTTTTGTAGATGATCTATTTATATAGCCCATAAAGTTTTTTTTTAAATAAATGTATAGTTGTGCTTATTTTTAAATAACATTGCTCTGATTTTCAGACTCCTAACCAAGCCCCAAAGTTTTATGAGAATACCAACAGATACCTACTCCAGCTTGCTCCTGTTTGTGTAAAGGGTCTTTTCATATGCAAAAGAAGGGGGAGGAGGGGTGACTTATTTGCCACTTGTAGTTGGCTTTCTAGCTACCTTTTCAACAGAGCTAAACTGAGAGCTTCTAAGTAAGTTTTTAAACAGTTTTATACTGGATTTTTATATCAGTATCTGTGCATCTTATTCTTTATAGTAGTGTCTATTACACACAGTTATATGAAAATGAGTGTATACTGTCTTTTAACTATAATTAAAGGAGATACGACGAACATAATAAATGGTTTTAAAGGAATGTGAAATTCATAATTACACGTTCATGATTTAGACAGAACATCCAATAAAAAAAGCTCAATTTTACTTCCATTATTAAAGGTGAACAGTATTTTTGTAATATGCACACTATCTGAGACACCCCCTCTTATTAAGCATGTGCGGCAGCTCGCAGTGTATACATATATGAGTGTACATCACAAACTCATAATGCTAATGAAACATTATGATAAAAATTACACAGAAGTCACATGACCAATATCTCCATAGAGTAGCTTGTGCTAGCATTATTATACTATCTGATGTGCATTTCTGCATTCTGATTACATCTCATTTAAATATTTGCCCTTA
This sequence comes from Bombina bombina, assembly GCF_027579735.1. Taxonomy (NCBI): domain Eukaryota; kingdom Metazoa; phylum Chordata; class Amphibia; order Anura; family Bombinatoridae; genus Bombina; species Bombina bombina. Next base: position 1,050,298,239 of record NC_069503.1, read on the forward strand.
ATTCAGTTTGACATTGGAATAATATGTAATTATCTAAGTGCAACATTCATTTTATTGAGTTTATTTGTATCATAGCTTATGCAAGGATAGTTTTATAGACCTAATGAGAATTGCAGAAAGCTTTCTATAATAGAACCAATCATTTCTGCAGCTAAACAATATCCTACTAAACATTTGCATTGTCTTCTGCCTGAAAATTAATTGTTTTTTATTGGTAAAATTAGGTGATTGTTAAATTAATCACAGAAAGACTTTCCTGATTTATTCCACACAGATAATTAAAATAAATACTAGCCTGAAAAGTGCAGAAATACTTTCCTTATCGTAGAGTATTTGACAAACAAAATATTTCACATGCCATAGAATTTAACACCTGATTTTTAGGTGGTTTTGTTATATAAAAACATTAAACTATATATTCCTTTTTAAATATGTTACTTGGGATTTTCCAAGACCTTACCTCACTTTCAAAGGAATGAGTCACAGAACCCACCTGTAGCTACGCCAACCTGTACACAAACATATTTTATAAACAGACTTCAAAGTGACTAAGAAATAAAATTGTCTTCCTTACAGTTTTAGTTTGTGCATTAGAAGTGTGTGCACAGTTCCAAGAACCTTGTGGTTTTTTAGTGTTGATTGATGGGTGCAGAATACTGGAAACCTTAGACATTACAATTTGAGCTACAGAAAAATGAGTACATTTCCAGTTACAAAGGAAACAATCGCTGTCTTTTCATTACAGACATATACCAACATTTCAAACTATTTTTAAAGACCATGCATATCTACACTTTAATAAGGATTCATATTTAAAAAAAATAAAATAAAATAAAAAATATTAAGTATATAACTTAAGAAGGCTTTAACACACTTTTGAAACATTTTTAACAGTTAAAATATAATAATCTGAATGTTTGTTTATTATTGCAATAAACATTTGGATGATATAAAAAATGTGTAATTATATTTTGACACAATATGATAGGAAAGGGTTTATGGTACCTTTTAGGAGATTACATAATTAGGAGACTGTACCAGTCTGCAATGATGCAAACAAGGTAGTCATTAGCAATAATAAATTAAAGAGACAGTGTAGTCAAAAATAAACTTTCATGATTCAGATAGGGCATGTAATTTTAAACAACTTTTCAATTTAATATCAATTTTACTTTGTTCTGTTGATATTCTTAGTTGAAAGCTAAACCTAGGTAGGCTCATATGCTAATTTCTTAGCCCTTGAAGGCTGCCTCTTATCTAAATGCAGTTTAACATTTTTTTTAACAACTAGAGAGTGTTAGTTCATGTGTGCCATATAGATAACATTGTGCTCATGTCCATGGAGTTACCTAGGAGTCAGCACTGATTGACGGAAATAAGGGGGCAATTTGCAGAGGCTTAGATAAAATGTAATTACAGAGCTAAAAACAATAAAAATTCTGATGTAGACTGTCCCTTTAATGTTTGATGATGTTGATGTGAAACATCTGCAAAATCTCCTGCTATACTATAGATATTTGCATATACAGTATATCCCATATGAGTGTACAGGAACTAAATGCTGCAGAATTACTACTGATGTATCTCAGGTAGCCTTACAAATAACTATATGAGGCAAGATTACATATGCGGCGTCGCTTTTGCGGGCAATGGCGGTTTTTACACGGTTTTGGTATCATATATATGGCACCGCATATAAATGTGGCACGTATATTTCACCCGTCGCCCGCAATTTTTACTCCCATAAGCTAACATAGAATTGCGTCGCAAATCGGTATCACATATTTAGAGCAAGGACTAACGCGACAAAAATGGAGACATTTTACTGAAAATGCTGAAAATGTGAGCACCGTAACTCTCGTAACTGCCTGAAAATATTAACTAACACCTAACGCAAGCGCAATATCTATCTTCCTGTCAACCACAATCCCCCACCTCAATAACCTACATTAACCCCTAATCCGCCATTAACCCACATTGCAATAAACCTAATAAATGTATTAACCCTTAATCTACCATTAACCCACATCGCAATAAACCTAATAAAACCCCTAATCCGCCATTCACCCACATCGCAATAAACCTAATAAAACCCCTAATCCGCCATTCACCCACAACGCAATAAACCTAATAAAACTATTAACCCCTAATCCACCAAACCAACACAATGCAATAATCCTAATAAATCTATTAACCCCTAATCTGCCAAACCCCCACAACGCATGTACCCTTATTAACCCCTAATCCGCCAAACCCCACAATGCAAATAACTAATTATATTACTAAGCCCCCTAACCTAACACCTCCTAAATTAACCCCAATTACCTATATTAGTATGAGAGCTACTGAAATCCTATTTGCTGTTCAAATCAGCCAATAGGATTTCAGTAGCTCTCATCCTATTGGCTGATTTGAATTTGAAGAATCAAATCAGCCAACAGGAATGCAAGGGACACCATATATAAACGCGTACTTTGAATTCACTATTCAGTGTACGGCGGCGATTGTACAAAGAGGATCCTCCACGCTCCATTTCTCTGCGGTCACCGGTCCTGCTCCATGCTCATCTCCGCTCCACGCCGGCTTGGTCCTAGATGAAGAAGGAAGTGGTCCCCGCTTGGAAGAAGAAGTCGGCCGCTTAGAAGATGACTTAACCCCCTGGAACAGGACCTTCTCTGCCGGACATCAGGAACGGTGAGTGCCTTTTTGGGGGTTAGACTTAGGCTTTTTTTTTATTTTTTGGGGGTTTGTTTTTTTTGATTAGGGATTTATTGGGCACTCTTAAAGGAGCTGAATGTCCTTTTAAGGGCAATGCCCATACAAATTCCCCTTTAGGGGCAATGGGTAGTTTAGGTTTTTTTAGTGTTAGGTTTATTTATTTTGGGGGGTTTGGTGGGTGGTGGGTTTTACTGTTAGGGAGTGACTTTTTTTTTAATGCAAAAGAGCTGTTTAATTTAGGGAAATGCCCTACAAAAAGCCCTTTTAAGGGCTATTGGTAAGTTTAGCATTAGATTAGAGGGTGTTTTTATGTTGGGGGGGCTTTTTATTTTCATAGGGATTAGGTTTAATTTTTTTTATTTTGGATAATTTTGTTTATTATTTTATGTAATGTTAGACTTTTTATTTTTGGTAATTTTAGATTAATTTATTTTAATTTAATCTTAGGTTTATTTTTCTAAGTACTGTTAGGATTTTTTTATTTTAATTATAATTTAGTATTTTATTATTTTATGTAATTTGGGGTTAATTTAATGGGTGTTAGGTTAGGGGGCTTAGTAATTAAATTAGTCATTTGCGTTGTGGGGTATGGGGGATTAGGGGTTAATAGGTTAATTAGGGTACTTGCGTTGTGGGGGCTTGGCGGATTAGGGGTTAATAGTTGTTTTGGGATTATTGCGTTGAGTGGGTTTGGCGGTTTAGGGGTTAATAGTTTTATTAGGATTATTGCGTTGTGTGGGTTTGGCGGATTAGGGGTTAATAGATTTATAAGGTTTGTTGTGATGTGGGTTAATGGCGGATTAGGGGTTAATCATTTTAAAAGGTACTTTGCGATGTGGGTTAATGGCAGAGTAGGGGTTAATACATTTATTAGGTAGTTTGCGATGTTGGGGTTGATGGATTTAGGGGTTAATACTTTTACTAGGTAGATTGCAATGTGGGTGAATGGCGGATTAGGCGTTGCTATTTAAATAGGCATATTGTGTTGTGGGGGTTGTCAGTTTAGGGGTTAATACTTTTATTATTAGTTGCAATGTGGGGAGATTGCGGATATAGGGGTTTTACGTGTCGAGTTTATTTTTGGGAGGCGTGTTAGACTTTTACGGGAGATTTGATCTTTTTTTTTTATTTTCTTAGGCACTTCTAAAGTGCCGTAAGTCACTGGCAACTCCAGAAATGTGTATTTACGCACATTTATGGACATCGCTAGTCTATCCGACTTACGGCACTTTATGAACTGCCGGCGCTGTATACGTGATACCCCGATGTGCGAGGGGAAATTATGGACGGCGCGGGTTTCAGCAGTTAAGCTGAAGCTTGAGCTGCATATGTAATTACGCCCATAAAATATAAAAAGCAGCACTCTAGAATAAATAATCTTCTCACTTTATTGTAGCATAATAGATACGAGGCAACATTCATGATTAAGATAAATCCTACAGTTTTATCAAGTCTGCTGCTTTCTCTTGGTATCCTTTGTTGAATGGGCAGCTATGCACTACTGGGAGCTAGATGAATGCAATGCATAAGCTAATGACAAGAAGCAGCTAGCTCACAGTAAGGCATTGCTGCTCCTAACCCTACCTAGATATTCTTTTTAACAAAGGATACCAAGTAAATAAAACAAATTAGATAATAGAAGAAAATTAGATAGTTGTTTAAAATTGCATGCTCTTTTTGAATCATGAAAGAAACATTTTGGGTTTTATGCCCCTTTAATGATGCACATACATCTATAAGTGCTGATTACTTACAAATAACTAGCCACACCCATTGGAATATGGCTAGTTGGTAACATCAAAAATCACTGAATTCAGAACTGAGATGATTTTCTAAAATTGTGGTTAAATAATATGCGTGTGAATTATTGGAGATACATTTTATTTCAGAACTTAAGGCAAAAGGATTAATTCAGAAGGAGATTGCAAGTGGTGCATGAAAGACATTGAGAGTTCCACTGATTAATAGAGATAGACCTAGATTACAAGTGGAACCCTATTGATAGTGCAGGTTGTGCTGTCAATATCGAGACCCTGCACTAAGAATAGTGCCCAATTTGGTATAAGACAAGGGTAAAAAAGATTTACATCGGAATCATAACGCAGCCAACAAGTGAGTAGGGTTGCCAGGTGACCAGTATTCAGTTGGACAGTCCAGTATTTTTGCAGGCTGTCCAGTAAAAGCTATAGAAAAATACTGGACACCTAAATATCCCGTTTAAATGCCTCCCATACCTCTATGAATGATAAATATGTCCATTTAAGCAGCAGCACTGCATATGTACTAATCTATATGTTAATTGCAGCCAAGTATGATTAAAAAAAATATATCTCTATTTTATGTATTCCTGGCAGTCGCAGGGGGTACTAAAACACTGCTTTGTTTGTGTTATATGTAGCTACTGGGGGAAAATCAGTAGCTAGTCTTGAGAAAGGCCTTGATATAGGCCGAAACGCGTAGACATACTGGTAAGCTTATTTCCTATTATCAGATAAGTGTAAAAACTTATTGCACCATTGTTTGTTTGTTTTCTTTTACAGGTCAAGAATTTTTATATTGGTTCCACCGGATACACATATCACATACCCTTTTAGACACTGAGGCCTAGATTTGGAGTTCGGCGGTAAAAGGGCTGCTAACGCTCCGCAGGCTTTTTTCTGGCCGCACCATAAATTTAACTCTGGTATCGAGAGTTTAATCAAATGCTGCGTTAGGCTCCAAAAAAGGAGCGTAGAGCATTTTTACCGCAAATGCAACTCTCGATACCAGAGTTGCTTACGGACGCGGCCGGCCTCAAAAACGTGCTCGTGCACGATTCCCCCATAGGAAACAATGGGGCTGTTTGAGCTGAAAAAAAACCTAACACCTGCAAAAAAGCAGCGTTCAGCTCCTAACGCAGCCCCATTGTTTCCTATGGGGAAACACTTCCTACGTCTGCACCTAACACTCTAACATGTACCCCGAGTCTAAACACCCCTAACCTTACACTTATTAACCCCTAATCTTCCGCCCCCGCTATCGCTGACCCCTGCATATTTTTTTAAACCCCTAATCTGCCGCTCCGTAAACCGCCGCAACCTACGTTATCCCTATGTACCCCTAATCTGCTGCCCTAACATCGCTGACCCCTATATTATATTTATTAACCCCTAATCTGCCCCCCTCAACGTCGCCGACACCTGCCTACACTTATTAACCCCTAATCTGCCGAGCGGACCTGAGCGCTACTATAATAAAGTTATTAACCCCTAATCCGCCTCACTAACCCTATCATAAATAGTATTAACCCCTAATCTGCCCTCCCTAACATCGCCGACACCTAACTTCAATTATTAACCCCTAATCTGCCGACCGGAGCTCACCGCTATTCTAATAAATGTATTAACCCCTAAAGCTAAGTCTAACCCTAACACTAACACCCCCCTAAGTTAAATATAATATTTATCTAACGAAATAAATTAACTCTTATTAAATAACTTATTTCTATTTAAAGCTAAATACTTACCTGTAAAATAAATCCTAATATAGCTACAATATAAATTATAATTATATTATAGCTATTTTAGGATTAATATTTATTTTACAGGTAACTTTGTAATTATTTTAACCAGGTACAATAGCTATTAAATAGTTAAGAACTATTTAATAGTTACCTAGTTAAAATAATAACAAATTTACCTGTAAAATAAATCCTAAGCTAAGTTATAATTAAACCTAACACTACACTATCAATAAAGTAATTAAATAAACTACCTACAATTACCTACAATTAACCTAACACTACACTATCAATAAATTAATTAAACACAATTCCTACAAATAAATACAATTAAATAAACTAGCTAAAGTACAAAAAATAAAAAAGAACTAAGTTACAGAAAATAAAAAAATATTTACAAACATAAGAAAAATATTACAACAATTTTAAACTAATTACACCTACTCTAAGCCCCCTAATAAAATAACAAAGCCCCCCAAAATAAAAAATTCCCTACCCTATTCTAAATTAAAAAAGTTACAAGCTCTTTTACCTTACCAGCCCTGAACAGGGCCCTTTGCGGGGCATGCCCCAAGAATTTCAGCTCTTTTGCCTGTAAAAAAAAACATACAATACCCCCCCCCCAACATTACAACCCACCACCCACATACCCCTAATCTAACCCAAACCCCCCTTAAATAAACCTAACACTAAGCCCCTGAAGATCTTCCTACCTTGTCTTCACCATCCAGGTATCACCGATCCGTCCTGGCTCCAAGATCTTCATCCAACCCAAGCGGGGGTTGGCGATCCATAATCCGGTCCAGAAGAGGCTCCAAAGTCTTCCTCCTATCCGGCAAGAAGAGGACATCCGGACCGGCAAACATCTTCTCCAAGCGGCATCTTCGATCTTCTTCCATCCGGAGCGAAGCGGCAGGATCCTGAAGACATCCAGCGCGGAACATCCATCCGGACCGACGACTGAACGACGAATGACTGTTCCTTTAAGGGACGTCATCCAAGATGGCGTCCCTCGAATTCCGATTGGCTGATAGGATTCTATCAGCCAATCGGAATTAAGGTAGGAATTTTCTGATTGGCTGATGGAATCAGCCAATCAGAATCAAGTTCAATCCGATTGGCCGATCCAATCAGCCAATCAGATTGAGCTCGCATTCTATTGGCTGATCGGAACAGCCAATAGAATGCGAGCTCAATCTGATTGGCTGATTGGATCAGCCAATCGGATTGAACTTGATTCTGATTGGCTGATTCCATCAGCCAATCAGAAAATTCCTACCTTAATTCCGATTGGCTGATAGAATCCTATCAGCCAATCGGAATTCGAGGGACGCCATCTTGGATGACGTCCCTTAAAGGAACAGTCATTCGTCGTTCAGTCGTCGGTCCGGATGGATGTTCCGCGCTGGATGTCTTCAGGATCCTGCCGCTTCGCTCCGGATGGAAGAAGATCGAAGATGCCGCTTGGAGAAGATGTTTGCCGGTCCGGATGTCCTCTTCTTGCCGGATAGGAGGAAGACTTTGGAGCCTCTTCTGGACCGGATTATGGATCGCCAACCCCCGCTTGGGTTGGATGAAGATCTTGGAGCCAGGACGGATCGGTGATACCTGGATGGTGAAGACAAGGTAGGAAGATCTTCAGGGGCTTAGTGTTAGGTTTATTTAAGGGGGGTTTGGGTTAGATTAGGGGTATGTGGGTGGTGGGTTGTAATGTTGGGGGGGGGTATTGTATGTTTTTTTTTACAGGCAAAAGAGCTGAAATTATTGGGGCATGCCCCGCAAAGGGCCCTGTTCAGGGCTGGTAAGGTAAAAGAGCTTGTAACTTTTTTAATTTAGAATAGGGTAGGGAATTTTTTATTTTGGGGGGCTTTGTTATTTTATTAGGGGGCTTAGAGTAGGTGTAATTAGTTTAAAATTGTTGTAATATTTTTCTTATGTTTGTAAATATTTTTTTATTTTCTGTAACTTAGTTCTTTTTTATTTTTTGTACTTTAGCTAGTTTATTTAATTGTATTTATTTGTAGGAATTGTGTTTAATTAATTTATTGATAGTGTAGTGTTAGGTTAATTGTAGGTAATTGTAGGTAGTTTATTTAATTATTTTATTGATAGGGTAGTGTTAGGTTTAATTATATCTTAGGTTAGGATTTATTTTACAGGTAAATTTGTTATTATTTTAACTATGTAACTATTAAATAGTTCTTAACTATTTAATAGCTATTGTACCTGGTTAAAATAATTACAAAGTTGCCTGTAAAATAAATATTAATCCTAAAATAGCTATAATATAATTATAATTTATATTGTAGCTATATTAGGATTTATTTTACAGGTAAGTATTTAGCTTTAAATAGGAATAATTTATTTAATAAGAGTTAATTTATTTCGTTAGATAAAAATTATATTTAACTTAGGGGGGTGTTAGTGTTAGGGTTAGACTTAGCTTTAGGGGTTAATACATTTATTAGAATAGCGGTGAGCTCCGGTCGGCAGATTAGGGGTTAATAAGTGTAGGCAGGTGTCGGCGACGTTGAGGGGGGGCAGATTAGGGGTTAATAAATATAATATAGGGGTCGGCGATGTTAGGGGCAGCAGATTAGGGGTACATAGGGATAACGTAGGTGGCGGCGATTTGCGGTCGGAAGATTAGGGGTTAATTATTTTAAGTAGCTGGCGGCGACGTTGTGGGGGGCAAGTTAGGGTTTAATAAATGTAATACAGGGGTCGGCGGGGTTAGGGGCAGCAGATTAGGGGTACATAAATATAACGTAGGTGGCGGTCGGCAGATTAGGGGTTAAAAATTTTAATCGAGTGGCGGCGGTGTGGGGGGACCTCGGTTTAGGGGTGCATAGGTAGTTTATGGGTGTTAGTGTACTTTAGGGTACAGTAGTTAAGAGCTTTATGAACCGGCGTTAGCCAGAAAGCTCTTAACTCCTGCTATTTTCAGGCGGCTGGAATTTTGTCGTTAGAGCTCTAACGCTCACTTCAGAAACGACTCTAAATACCGGCGTTAGAAAGATCCAATTGAAAATATAGGCTACGCAAATGGCGTAGGGGGATCTGCGGTATGGAAAAGTCGCGGCTGTAAAGTGAGCGTTAGACCCTTTAATCACTGACTCCAAATACCAGCGGGCGGCCAAAACCAGCGTTAGGAGCCTCTAACGCTGGTTTTGACGGCTACTGCCGAACTCCAAATCTAGGCCTTAATTTTTATCACAACAGTGTCACAGACTTATTGCCACTATTTGATTGCAACTCACTGTTTGCCGAATTATTTTGTACACACCTTTGTGGATTTTGGACACCCATTCACATATGGATTAATTTTGATTTGAGGAGTGGATATTATTAGAGACTTTTTTTGAGACTTATTTTTAAAGATCATCATTTTTAAACACCATCTTTTTTAAATTACCATCTTTTTGTATTCACATTTTTTTGGACTCACATTTGGATTTTTGGAGTATTTGATAACATTGGGACCCATTATTTTTATTGCACTGTTAATTTTATACTGTATTAACTATCAATTGTTTACCGTTATTGCTGCTAATCCGCTAAGATGTTTTAGGTCATTTTAGTGAGTCGTGATTTATTTGTCTTTTGATCTTATTTTATCTGTATCTTTTTAACGTCTGTACCATGGATCCATGCCTCTTTTAATTGTAATAATTGATTGTTATTATTGAATTATTATTGGATATATTAAATTTTTAACCACATATACACCATTTTAGCTACATGCCATTTGCTTCCTATTAAGCTTTAAGCGCTCCCTTCGATATTCACTGTTTTATTTCTCACAGTCCGCTAGGGGATTTCTTAGGAGGAGAGCTTTAGGACTATATAGCGCTTAGTTTACCACCCTATTCATTGCAGAGTGATATAACCTAATATACTGTACAATACTAGTGTAATCCATGGCCATCCGAATTTACAGAATAAATCCGAAGTAATTTGGATTTATTCGCGAAATTCAGCAGTATTTTATTTCGGAAATTCGGTTCGATCCGAATTTTCTGAATTTCCGAATTGAACCGAACCGAATTTCACATATCTAGTTATAACACTGATACCTATATAACACAGGCACCAGTGTTACAGAAGCTTGTGTCACAAGCTTCCTTATTGCTGGTCAAAGTGATGAATTGTCAGATACCACTGCAGTGTAGTGACTTAGAAATAGCAGAACTATACTGTTACAATTTGAGAGCTCTGCCCTGCAGATTTCCCTTTCCTGTAAATGTCTTGGTTTCCAAAGTGAAACCTGGAAATACCGCAACTCTGCCACAACTCATCCTGACTCCCAGGGTTTGCCCAACCACAACCCACAACACACCCACTGCTGCAGCCCTGCTAAACATCTCCCAGTCCCTATAGATATCTGGCAAAGGTTGGGAGGTATCAAATACCTATCTGTGACTATATAATACCAGGTAAAGTATGATTTAAGCACTAAAATGCTGTCACTATAATGAAAGGTTTTGGCACTTTTTTCATAGAATAGGTTAAAAAATGCAGATAAAGTATTTTCTTTACATCATCAACAAGCAACAGCCAATAACTTACCAATAAGACCCTAATATAGGTATCAAAATGTATCACTAATATGATAAGCTTTCTATGAATGCAAACACAAATAATATCATTATACTTTTTTGGGGAATTTTGGCAAGCAAGTTGTTCTTGAGTGCCACAATGATGCACAAATTAGTCTCTAATTAATCTTTTTTATATATATTAACAAGGCAATAAAAGGTTTACCTTGTTTATTGTCTGGAACAAAGCTTGCAGGAGATGCAGAATATGCATAGGTCAGGAACAGCCTAAGCTCATCACCAACTGAGCAGAACCAGATGTCAGCACACACAGGGTTAATACAAGAGAATAGTCAATAGCCAAGAATATGTTTAATACCAGAGTATACTTCAGGAATTGTTCCAGAGGTCAGTAGCCAGTAAATTGGTCCTTAGATCAGGGTGCAGGTTGCGATGAGGCTTGAGCTGTAAATCAGGACACAAGTAGGTGTCAAAACCAGGAAAAATTGCAAAGACAAGAACACCAGAACTTCCATAACCAAGCACAAGACTGTCAAAACCACTGCAGGCTCACTTCCAACATCCAGGTCACAAATAGAGCTACCTTTAGAGTAGGTATCATAGACAGTAAAGTAAATGGAAGAAGCCTGCAGCTCCTGTGTGCTAAACTTAGCATGCCCTTCCAGAACCTCTTCGGGCACTGAAATGCTCATAGCACAACTCACACTAACCCCAGCACTATGGTTTCTCTCTTCAGCGTGGCCCTGGGTTTTGGCAATGCTAACAGTCCTAACAGTATGAACCTGGACTCTGCTACAATGTTTAGGATTAGTGCAGCCCCTACCACACTTAGGTGACAATCTGAGACCCATACATAGTGCCCTCCTTAAGTGCAAACTCAGGGCGTGACCAGGACCAATTAGAGAAGGATGCTGCTGACAGAACTGACGTAGCAAACCGTTAGCATGCCAATTGTCCACTGGTTTCCAATAATTATTTTCCACACCATAACCCTTCCATTTAATCAAGTATTGCAGCTACTGGGCGCTAAGCTTATTGTGCAGTTCCAGAACCTCTTCAAGCACTGGGATAACCTTAGCGCACTAACCCCAGCTGTAAGCCATCTCTTTTCATCACAGTCCTGGACTCCAATAACAACCCCAATATTGCGAGTTTGGACTCTGCTACAGGGTTTAGGATTAAAGGGACAGTCCAGTCAAAATTTAATTTTCATTAATCAGATAGGACATGTAATTTTAATCAACTTTCCTATTTACTTTTATCATCAAATTTCCTTTTTTGTCTTGGTATTCTTAGTTTAAACTGAACCTAGGTAGGCTCATATGCTAATTTCTAAGCCCTTGAGGGCTGCCTCTTATCACATGCTTTTTAAATTTATTTTCAACACAAAGAGACTGAAAGTACACCTGGTCCATATAGATAACACTGTGTTCAGGCACAGAAAGTTATTTAAGATCTAGCACAACACAATGATAAATGCAAGACAATAGATAAGATAATAAACAGTCACAGTCATGTGATCAGGGGGCTGGAAGAAGGTTCTTAGATACAAGGTAATCACAGAGGTAAAAAGTATATTAATATAACTGTATTGGTTATGCAAACCTGGGAAATGGGTAATAAAGGGATTATCTATCTTTTAAAACAATACAAATTACATTGTAGACTGTCCCTTTAACACAACCTCTGTGATGCCTAGGTTAGAGTCTGAGACCCTTGCAATATAGGAAAAATTAAATCAACCTTTTTTTCCCCCAAGTCAAAGAGATTTGATCTCCATTTCCCCACTAAGGCAACCTTAAAGGGACACTCAATCAAAATTAAACTTTCATTATTCAGATAGAGCATGCCATTTTAAACAACTTTCCAGTTTACTTCCATTAAAAAAATGTGCACAGTCTTTTTATATTTAAACTTTTTGAGTCAGCAGCTCCTACTGAGCATGTGCAAGAATAAGTGTGTATGCATTTGTGAATGGCTGATGGCTGTCACATGGTACGTGTATGCATTTGTGATTGGCTGATGGCTGTCACATGGTACAGGGGGAGTGGAAAAAAACATAACTTTTAAAATTGTCAGAAAACAAATCTACTAGTCACTTGAAGTTCAGACTAAGTGCTATTGCTTTGTCTAGTTATTTTGCATTTGTTGATTATGCAAATCTACTGTGTTGACTGGTCCTACAATAGAAACAATTTGTTGTTTAAGGAAAATAAAGCTATCAAAAGTCTTCAAGATAACACTGATATAGTGATTAAAAATGCGGATAAGGGTGGTAGCATAGTCATTCTTGACAAAGATGCCTATTTTTTGGAGGCCCAGAGGCAACTGGGGGACACCAATGTCTATAGACAACTGTCTGGAAATCCTGTTTACATCTATAAAGAAAAATTGGAAAAATTGGTTTTATAGGGTGTGACTTTCGGTGTTTTTAGGGAGAATGATATTTCTAATCTTATACCTGATCACCCTCTTACCCCAGTGTTCTACCATGTCCCCAAGGTTCATAAGGACCCTGTCTCCCCCCCTGGTAGGCCCATTGTCTCGGGGGTGGGTTCCCTATTTGAACCATTGGGGGCATGGTTAGATGGAGTTCTACAACCCTTGGCACAAAAACAGTTGTCTTATCTCAAAGACAGTTTTCAACTTATTAAAAATTTGGATACTGTCACATGGAAAGATAATTTTTCTTGGGCAGTTATTGATATATGTGCCGTCTATAAATTTATCCCTCAACATTTGGGCTTAAAAGCTGTAGAGTTCTTTTTGAATAGAGAGATGGATTTGGCTGATAATGTCAAACAGTATGTGGGAGATGTTTTGATGTTTCTTCTCTCCCATAATTATTTTTGGTTTGATGGTGTGTATTAGAACCAAATTTGTGGCACCGCCATTGGGGCAAAATTTGGCACCGCTTTTGTTAATTTATATGTCTCGTGGTGGGAGCTTTCTCATATTTACAGTATTCAAAACCCATGGCTAGAGAATATTCTCATATACGTCCGCTATATTGATGACCTGTTGGTCATCGTTAAAAAGCCTTTGGATGACAGGGAGTTTGAGAAATTTATGGGTTACATTAACAGGAATTTGTTCAACCTCCAATTTACTGGTACATATAGTACTAATAGTGTCAATTATCTTGATTTAACCCTACAGATTAGCCAAAACACTATAATGACTAAGACCTACCGAAAAGAAACAGCTGGCAATACCATTTTACACGCTGCTTCTCAGCATCCTAAGCATGTGGTAAAAGCGATACCCCGTGCACAATTCATTAGACTTCGTAGAAATACGAAGTCTGATGAAATTTATGAGGCTCAATCCTTAGAACTTAAAAACAGGTTAATTAATATAGGATATAATGCGAAAAGAAGTCAAAAAATATTATTTAACATCAAAAGGTGTGAATAAAAACCCGAAATCCAACTTTAAAGATGCTAAAGTATTTACTACTGCCTATTCCAGAGAATATGATGAGGTGGTCAAAAAACTAAAAAAAAATTTTGCATATCCTGTCAGGTGATGAGGTTTTAAAACCATTTATTAATAATATTAGGTTTGTGCCTAAAAAATCCATGACCTTAGGACAAAAATTGTCACCAAGTTTAGTAACTAGAAGCAACATTCATAAACAAAATTGGCTATACAAAACTGGCAATTTCAGATGTGGAAAACGTAACTGCCATATGTGTGCACATATACAGGAGGGTAGTCAGTTCTCTAGTAGTAGCACAGGGGATGTTTATAATACACACTTTTATGCAAACTGTGGCACCACTTTTGTGGTTAACTTGCTTACCTGTAACTTATGTCAGTTGCAATATACAGGTCAAACCTCCAGGGAGATCCGCAAAAGGTTTAATGAACATACTAGGGATGTCAAGAATTACAATAAGCAGTTGCCAATCATTTCAATGGATATCACTTTACTAATGTAGCAAATATGAACATAAAACTAATTGATGTTGCCACTATTCCCATTAGAAGAGGAAACAAATTCAAAATATTGGAAAAGAAAGAGTTGTTTTGGATGCTTAAGTTGCATACTCGTTCCCCATCTGGTATGAATCGTGATTGCAACATCAATTATTTTATTGACATCTAATAGTTTTTGTATCAATGTTTATTTTTGTCTGTTTTTTTTTCATTATTTTTTGAATATTTTTTGTGTGTTATTTATTTTATCCCTTTTTCATATATTACCATACATATAGGTGGTATTAATTTATTTATGTATATGTTTTATGGTGCAAACTTATCCATGTTAGACATTTATTAACACTCTTATTATGTCTCACTGCAACACATATTGTAATGTTTATTTAGGTTAGGTTCTTTTTGTTTTTAACTTATATCAGTGGGTATGTAGTATATGTGGTTTAATTAAGGTCTATATAAGAAGCAACTGTTGGCTTAAAATGAGTATACTGATTAACCAATCATGAGCTGGCTTCCCCTTTTTAAAGTATCTACCTACCACATCCCATATGTCTATGAATAAGCATTGTGGGAAAATGTGAAACTAGTTAGACATCAGTGTCAGTTTGTCTACCTGCCTTGTTCACCTTTTTTTTTTTTTTTTTTTTTTGTGCACTCAGCGTATGTAGCTACTTTTTGTATTTTTTAATCTTTTTCATTACATTTTTTTTTATCTGGATTCCTGTGTGCAGAGCCTGCCTTTCTCCCTTTGCACTTATAACCATGTAAAACAACCCTGCAGATCTAAAATGACAGATTCATGCTATGTTTACCTACAATACATCCCTATTTATTAATTATTTATATTTAATGTAATTCACTGATAGGTGTACATAGGTAATTATATATATTCTGATTTCCCTACTGGTGACATATTGTAATATTTATTAAGTGCCCTTGACTGTCAATCCTGATCTGTCCATTTTGTGGTCAATATGGATAACTTGCGATTGGGTAGATTGCGATAACTAAGTCAATGCTGCCCATGCATCCTGTGGGTGAAGTTTCTGATATCTGCTTGGATTGAAACAATCTTTTTCAAATCTGAAATGGTGTAATTGTTGCACATTGCAGTCACTCTAATGATGAAAAAGACATATCAGAAGCCGTAAAACAGTCAATAACACATTTGGAAACAAGTGATCCTTTGTTAAATAGAAATACAGGGAGTGCAGAATTATTAGGCAAATTAGTATTTTGACCACATCATCCTCTTTATGCATGTTGTCTTACTCCAAGCTGTATAGGCTTGAAAGCCTACTACCAATTAAGCATATTAGGTGATGTGCATCTCTGTAATGAGAAGGGGTGTGGTCTAATGACATCAACACCCTATATCAGGTGTGCATAATTATTAGGCAACTTCCTTTCCTTTGGCAAAATGGGTCAAAAGAAGGACTTGACAGGCTCAGAAAAGTCAAAAATAGTGAGATATCTTGCAGAGGGATGCAGCACTCTTAAAATTGCAAAGCTTCTGAAGCGTGATCATCGAACAATCAAGCGTTTAATTCAAAATAGTCAACAGGGGTCGCAAGAAGCGTGTGGAAAAACCAAGGCGCAAAATAACTGCCCATGAACTGAGAAAAGTCAAGCGTGCAGCTGCCAAGATGCCACTTGCCACCAGTTTGGCCATATTTCAGAGCTGCAACATCACTGGAGTGCCCAAAAGCACAAGGTGTGCAATACTCAGAGACATGGCCAAGGTAAGAAAGGCTGAAAGACGACCACTACTGAACAAGACACACAAGCTGAAACGTCAAGACTGGGCCAAGAAATATCTCAAGACTGATTTTTCTAAGGTTTTATGGACTGATGAAATGAGAGTGAGTCTTGATGGGCCAGATGGATGGGCCGTGGCTGGATTGGTAAAAGGGCAGAGAGCTCCAGTCCGACTCAGACGCCAGCAAGGTGGAGGTGGAGTACTGGTTTGGGCTGGTATCATCAAAGATGAGCTTGTGGGGCCTTTTCGGGTTGAGGATGGAGTCAAGCTCAACTCCCAGTCCTACTGCCAGTTTCTGGAAGACACCTTCTTCAAGCAGTGGTACAGGAAGAAGTCTGCATCCTTCAAGAAAAACATGATTTTCATGCAGGACAATGCTCCATCACACGCGTCCAAGTACTCCACAGCGTGGCTGGCAAGAAAGGGTATAAAAGAAGAAAATCTAATGACATGGCCTCCTTGTTCACCTGATCTGAACCCCATTGAGAACCTGTGGTCCATCATCAAATGTGAGATTTACAAGGAGGGAAAACAGTACACCTCTCTGAACAGTGTCTGGGAGGCTGTGGTTGCTGCTGCACGCAATGTTGATGGTGAACAGATCAAAACACTGACAGAATCCATGGATGGCAGGCTTTTGAGTGTCCTTGCAAAGAAAGGTGGCTATATTGGTCACTGATTTGTTTTTGTTTTGTTTTTGAATGTCAGAAATGTATATTTGTGAATGTTAAGATGTTATATTTGGTTTCACTGGTAAAAATAAATAATTGAAATGGGTTATATATTTGTTTTTTGTTAAGTTGCCTAATAATTATGCACAGTAATAGTCACCTGCACACGCAGATATCCCCCTAAAATAGCTATAACTAAAAACAAACTAAAAACTACTTCCAAAACTATTCAGCTTTGATATTAATGAGTTTTTTGGGTTCATTGAGAACATGGTTGTTGTTCAATAATAAAATTAATCCTCAAAAATACAACTTGCCTAATAATTCTGCACTCCCTGTATAATTCTGGTAGAATTGTATGTTATCATTTGGAGCCGTACCATTTTTGGTTCAGACCTGGGTAGCGCTTGCTGGTTGGTGGCTAAATGTAGCCACCAATCAGCAAGCACTACCCAGGGTGCTGAAACATAAACGGGCTGGGTCCAAAGCTTACATTTCTGCTTTTCAAATAAAAAAATAAGAGAATGAAGAAAAGTTGATAATAGGAGTAAATTAGAAAATTGCTTAAAATTGCCTGCTCTATCTAAATCATGAAATAATTTTTTTGGGGTTTAGTATCCCTTTAATGACTGGAAGGTGGACAGCAAGTGGACAGAATTTTTTTTGTTGAATTTCAGTTTTGGGGAGGGGAGCTAAAGGTTTGCTTGTGGAATGGAAAATTAGTGAACAAGAGTGTACATTCCCACAAATGTTTAAGTTAATACATCAAAAGTATTGCAGTAAATACTAATAGCTTTAAAGGGACAGTCTAGTCAAAATTAAACTTTCATGATTCAGGTAATGCGTGCAATTTTAAACAACTTTCCAATTTACTTTTATCATCAAATTTGCTTTGTTCCCTTGGAGGTATTTTTGAAAAGTTAAACCTAGGTAGGCTCAAACTGATTTCTAAACCGTTGAAAACTGCCTCTTTTCTCAGAGCTTTTTGAAAGTTTTTCACAGTTAGACAGTACTAGTTCATGTGTCCCATATAGATAATGTGCTCACTCCCATGGAGTTATTTAGGAGTCTGCACTGATTGGCTAAACTGCATGTCTGTCAAAAGCACTGAGATAAGGGGCAGTCTGCAGAGGCTTAGATACAAGGTAATCAAAGAGGTAAAACATAAATTAATATAACTGAGTTGGTTATGCAAAACTGAGGAATGGGTAATAAAAGGATTATCTATCTCTTTAAACAATAAAAATTCTGGTGTAGACTGTCCCTTTAACTATGCTAACAATGCAAATTTAAAAGAATGTTTATAAGATTCCTATCAATCCCTATTAAATAGCTATGTATGGGTGGACCACTGTCCCAAAATCTCTAGGGCTATATTATATAATAACCCGATAAGTAAATGTGTGCTAGGCCTACATAACATCAAATTGTACTATGAAGCAACCATGTTGACTCACATCACTGAATGGGGAAACTCAAAAGAAAGACCCAGGTGGTACGATATAGAACAAGCCTCACTAACGTACTATTTATATCTTACGGATCTGATCTGGACCAGAAAACATTGTATCTCTTCACTGTTCATTGTTAATTACATTTTTAGTGATTGCTTAGAATTCTGGCATAAACTGTGACATTTGCAGATGGTGGCCCCCACCCCTCACCAATACACAAATTTAGATGCCGTTAAAAAGTTCTCCCGGAATCTAACCTTAGAGCCTGGAAAAAAAAACAAGATTGAAGAATTATATAATGGAACTGATTGGCTTTCCTACCCAGAGTTGATACAGTCCTGCAATGTCCAACCTAGGCTTCGCTTTGAGGCTCTGTGTTTTAGGGCGCTACAGATTAGTTGGGGCTTCTTTAAAAATAAACTGAGGCAGCCATCTTTTTTGGAGGCTTGCTGGAAGGCAGGGGTGCAGGGATGGAGACCTCTCTCTGTACACTACCAATGTCTATTGGATTGCCCAAATTTACAAAAGACACTTGCGTAGGAAAGAGACCTGGGCAAAACCTAGATATCAAACAATGGAGCATAGCTATAATATTACTATAAGGCGGTACATTGCATTACTCTATAATATATCATGATGGCAGCTAAACTATCCCTTGTTAGACACAAGTCAGCCCCAACATTCAGAATAGTCTGTGAAATATATTAAATCCATGGAAGAGAGTGTTTTCTTAAACAAGGGAACCCAAGACCTTATATTGTGCAATATAGGGAACCATGGAATGCTACAGCCAGTACACCTAATTGATAATCTATGACCAGGGGCCTTTTTGATTGACTATCCATAACCCTACAATATATCCAAACCTGTTCAGACGAGCAACCTGAAAAGCTAATTTAGGTGGTCATGCTACTATTGTAGCTTTAAAGATTGATGTGCAAGATATTTCCATGTAAAAATAGTCTAGGACCATAGTCTCATCTCGCTCTTCATAGACTGACCTAGTGGGGTTATGTGTACCATTTTATGCAATAGAAGTAGTATTTGCTCATTCCCTATAACCTTCAACAATTAATATTGTAATTTTAATTATGTTTTTTTGTTACGCACTAAAACAAATGTTTGAAAAATTGAGGTTTATTTATACCTTTGTCTGTCTTTCTTTACTGTTCTTTCTTTGGAACATTGTGTATATACTTGCACCAATATTTGACTCAGACATATGTTTATTGTCATTTAAAAGGAAATTATTTGTATTGAATGCTTTCTTGTAGTTTATGCTTTGGAATCAAACTTTGTACTGTGCATATTTTACCTCTATAAAAAGTAAAATAAAAAAATAAAAAAAAAGAATGTTTATAATACTACTTACTGCAATGCACGTATGGTTTTGGCATCTGACTCCCTGGACTAAATGGTTCACATACTAGTCAGAATACTGTTTCGCTGTAGCAGCATTACAGCATCTTTGTGCTCTGTAAAACATTAATGTCACTCAGTTCACAGGGCAACAGTACATAAATTCCAGCTTGCTGAATGACGTTATTAGTGAATACAGACTGACTCATCCTATTGCCTTTCACAAATAGTATTCCTAATACCATTTGTAAAATATATAAATCACATACATATTCATTAAAATTATATACATCATAAAAATGTTGTTCACTATAATATTTACATATAAAAAGGAATCTATAATTATTAATATCACCTACCTGTATTTTACATCTGAAATATAAAAGTTTCAAAGTGGAGTCAAAAAAGAAAAGAAAACTTATTTGACAAGAAAGTATGCACTGTTATAGCACTTCTGTCTCCCCTGATATGAAGAACATCATTTTCCAGAAAGTAAATAGTTTGTTCCAGATTAAAACATAACTTTTATTAAAAATGTACTGTAATAAAAAAAACACTGTGAAATTAAAACCACAAAGAGAGTTAAAAGATACTTTATCATAATGTGTTATAAGCACATCTGGTGATTAACTGAGTACTATAGAGAAAAATCTAGTTCAGAGTACCACAGCTTAAATGAATAAATAAATAAAAAGTAAAGGTGGATATGGAGCCTATTACCATATAGGACTGAATCCAGATACCTATAAATATTGGGACTCTCTCTACCTAATATCAAGAGGTTGTGTATTGGGAATATTCAGATTGACCAGCTTGTTACAGCAGTATGATATCACCCTAGATTGTATAGGTAAAATTATAAAGAGAGTACAAAATGATACCTGAAATAGCGGAACTGGCAAATTTATTCCATGATAAATTTGTGTGCAACACTGTGTGTATTCATATTTACGTCCAAGCTACAACAAGGAATGAATATTGTATATTTACAGGTACTCCTCTATTGTAACAATTAGGGGCTTGTAGCGCTGTTGCAATATCCCTTGAAGTTAATACATGCTAGAATTTCATGTGAACATAAAATGCAGATTATGTGCTTAAATTTTAGATCAAGTAGGTAATCAGGGTGTCACACTGTGTAACCAGTATGGATAACCCTCTGTTCAATAGATATTACTATTGAAGTCCACACCAATAAAGGCAGAATAATATTAGGGTAGATACAGTATATGAGTTTCTATATTGTAGCAATTAGGGGCTTGTAGTTGCTGTTGTTATATCTTACAAACAAACTTGAATAATGCTTGAATTTCAGTGAGCATTGAGATGCAAATTATGTGCTTGAGCTTTAAATAAAATACATTATCTAGGACACTAAGGGGTCGATCCCGATATAAATCGTCGCCCGCAAAAGCCGGCGACGCCCATATTTGTGCGGTTTGGTATCACATATACGAGCTAACCTAGAAGTTACGCCCGTATAATTCTGCCGACGCCCACAGTTTTTTGGGCCATAGGCAGGTATACCAAACCCGCGCAGTTTGGTATCCAATATGCAGCGTAAGGACTTACGTGGCGAAAATGGAGAAAAACTTACTCCATTTTCACCTCGCCACAAAAAGCAGCCGTAAGAAGCCTTACGCTGACTATTGGAGCCCCGTAACCTCCCTAAACTAACTAGAAAATAAACCCTAACACCTAACGCATTGCCGCATTGTCTATCTCCCTGTCAACCGCGATCTGCTAAAATAAACCTAACACCTAACGCATGCGCAATGTCTATCTCCCTGTCAACCGCGATCCCCCCCCCCCCCCCGAAATCCCTAATAAAGTTATTACCCACTAAACCGCCGCTCCCGGACCCGCCGCCATCTACTTAAACTAACCCCCTACTGTGAGCCTCTAATACCGCCGCCATCTACCTTATCTATCCCCTAATCTGACCCCTTACACCGCCGCCACCTATATAAAAATTATTAACCCTAATCTAAATCCCCCTATAACCCGTACCCCGCCCAGCTATATTAATATTATTAACCCTAATGTAAGCCCCCTTACAACCCCAGCCGCCATCTCTATTAAAATGATTAACCCCTATTTTAATCTACCTACCCCCCGCCGCCAGCTATATTATCTATATTAACCCTAAGTATATTATAGTTAATATAGTTATTACATTATATATATTAAACTATATTAACCCTAATTATATTAGGGTTAATATAGTTAATATAGTTACTATAGTATTTATATTAACTATATTAACTCTATCTAACCCTAACACCCCTAACTAAATTTATATTAAATTAATCTAATTCATTTATAAACTAAAATATTCCTATCCTGATCGGAACAGCCAATAGAATGCGAGCTCAATCTGATTGGCTGATTGGATCAGCCAATCGGATTGAACTTGAATCTGATTGGCTGATTCAATCAGCCGATCAGATTTTTTTAACTTAATTCCGATTGGCTGATAGAATCCTATCAGCCAATCGGAATTCGGCGGACGCCATCTTGATGACGTCATTTAAAGGGTACCCTCATTCCAAGTTCAGCAGTCCCGGCCGGGATGGATGCTCCGCGGCGGCGGAGCGAGAAGAAAGAAGATTGAAGATGCGCCGGGAAGAATGAAGACTTTGCTGCCGCTTGGAGAAGAATTCTTCTTTGCCGCTTGGAGGATGACATCGCCGGAGGAAAGAATTCTTCTTTGCCGCTTGGAGGAAGGACATCGCCCGGACGGATCAGGAGTTCGGGCCCGGTGTGGTGAAGACAAGGTAGGGAGATCTTCAGGGGGGTAGTGTTAGGCTTTTTTAAGGGGGGTTTGGGTGGGTTTAGAATAGGGGTATGTGGGTGGTGGGTTGTAATGGGGGGGGGGTATTGTATTTGTTGTATGCAAAAGAGCTGAATTCTTTGGGGCATGCCCCACAAAGGGCCCTTTTAAGGGCTGGTAAGGTAAAGAGCTTTGAAATTTGTTGAATTTAGAATAGGGCAGGGAATTTTTTTTATTTGGGGGGTTTATTATTTTATTAGGGGGGCTTAGAATAGGTGTAATTAGCTTAAAAATCTTGTAATCTTTTTTTTATTTTTTGTAATTTAGTGTTTTTTTTTTTGTGTAATTTAGTTTAGTTAATTTAATTGTATTTTTAGATAGATGTTTGTAGTTTATTAAATTTATTGATAGTGTAGGTGTATTTGTAACTTAGGTTAGGATTTATTTTACAGGAAATTGGGTAATTATTTTAACTAGGTAGATATTAAATAGTTAATAACTATTTAATATCTATTATACCTAGTTAAAATAATTAACAATTTACCTGTAAAATAAATATTAACCCTAACATAGCTACAATGTAATTATTAATTATATTGTAGCTATCTTAGGGTTTATTTTATAGGTAAGTATTTAGATTTAAATAGGACTATTTTAGTTTATCAATGAATTAGATTAATTTAATATAAATTTAGTTAGGGTTAGATAGAGTTAATATAGTTTAATATAAATACTATAGTAACTATATTAACTATATTAACCCTAATATAATTAGGGTTAATATAGTTAATATATATAATGTAATACCTATATTAACTATAATATACTTAGGGTTAATATAGATAATATAGCTGGCGGCGGGGGTAGGTAGATTAAATTAGGGGTTAATCATTTTAATAGAGATGGCGGCGGTGTAGGTGGCTTACATTAGGGGTTAATAATTTTAATATAGATGGGCGGCGGTGGTTAGGGGCTCACTTTAGGGGGGTTATAGATATAATATAGCTGGCGGCGGGGGTACGGGAGCGGCGGTTTAGGGGTTAATAGCTTTTTATTGTTAGGCTAGTGAGGGGGGGATAGCGGATAGAGGGTTAGACAGTGCGGGCTATGTTAGGGAGGCGTGGTTAGACAGTGCGGGCTATGTTAGGGAGGCGTGTTAGACAGTGCGGGGTGTTTTAAACTTTAGTCAGGTTTTATAGGCGCCGGCAGTTTCTAACGTGCCGCAAGTCACTGGCGACGCCAGAAATTTGTACTTACGCAGATTTCTGGACATCGCTGGTTTGTGAGACTTACGGCACGTTAGCATCTGACGGCGACTTATATGGGATGGCTCGAGGTTCCCTCGCTTGCGCCGCAAACTGCGATCGATATCGGATCGCGCCCATAGTATCACTAATATTGATATAGTAATTGATTCACCCTCTATTAAATTGATACACTGTTCACATAGTATCAAAAGCTTGTAAGCTGCTTGTCTAGGACATAAAATAATACTGGTATTAATATGGTAGTTGATTCGCCTTCTATTCAATAGATATTTAGCTCATATAGTATCAGAAGCTTGTCAGCTAAATTCATAATTTATTTGATTATTGCTCCAGTGCAATCTATTGAACAGAGGGTTATCCATACTGGTTACACAGTGTGACCCTGATTACCTACTCAATCTAAAATTTAAGCACATAATCTGCATTTTATGTTCACTGAAATTCTAGCATGTATTAACTTCAAGGGATATTGCAACAGCGCTACAAGCCCCTAATTGTTACAATAGAGGAGTACCTGTATATATATAATATTCATTCCTTGTTGTAGCTTGGACGTAAATATGAATACACACAGTGTTGCACACAAATTTATCATGGAATAAATTTGCCAGTTCCGCTATTTCAGGTATCATTTTGTAGTCTCTTTATAATTTTACCTATACAATCTAGGGTGATATCATACTACTGTAACAAGCTGGTCAATCTGAATATTCCCAATACACAACCTCTTGATATTAGGTAGAGAGAGTCCCAATATTTATAGGTATCTGGATTCAGTCCTATTTATCCAATGGTAATAGGCTCCATATCAACCTTTACTTTTAGTTATTCATTTAAGCTGTGGTACTCTCTGAACTAGATATTTCTCTATAGTACTCAGTTAATCACCAGATGTGCTTATAACACATTATGATAAAGTATCTTTCAACTCTCTTTGTGGTTTTAATGTCACAGTGTTTTTTTAATACAGTACATTTTTTAATAAAAGTTATGTTTTAATCTGGAACAAACTCCTTACTTTCTGGAAAATTATGTTCTTCATATTAGGGGATAGAGAAGTGCTATGACAGTCCATACTTTATTTACTTTAATATAAGCCAAATAGGGCATCCCCTCATAATCTGTGTAGTGCTATTGCTATTCTTTTGGTGTATACACGAAATATAAAAGTGCCTAAGGGAACAGAATTTCAATAAAATGACCCTAATTGTACAAAGTCAGCAATAAAAAATAAATATAAAATTAAAATATAAAAAATATAAGTGATCTCCAAAAAACACAAAGGCCTAGTTTCCATTGCTGTTGTAAAATATTACTAACATAAAATATCTCAATAGTCATTCATGGAGATTCGTACACAGTTTACAACAGCATTGGAAAGTAACTAGGCCTAAATGTTAAATAGCTGTCCCTTTAAATGCAAAGTCTCTTTAATTCCCGTGTAAAGAAACCTAAAAGGTCTCTCACACAGTTTCAGATGATTGTTTTGCTAGTAATTTATCATTGCAAAGTGTGTGTGCAATGGGTCGTTCTAGTGTTTCCATAAGGACACAGATGAATTAGCTGTCATATTTTAATTTTCTTTCATATAGGTGGCAAGAGTCCACGAGCTGTTAAGTATGGGATATACATTTCTACCAGGAGGAGACAAATTTCACAATCCTCAAAAGCCTATGAATACCCCCCCCCCCCACCCATCTCACACAAACCTCAGTTTTTAATCTTTCTTTGCATTCTTAGGAGGTGGTTAAAGCATGATGATGTGCTTGATTTCTTCAGTGAAAGGCGCTTTAGACCATATTGAAGCCTAGTTCCCCTTGTGCTTGTCAGAGGGATGAGAAGGGAGTACTGCCTCATGACACAATGTTTTCACCTAACAGGAAATCTTTTCCTGGGCTCTCTGTAAATTTGGTCGCAGGGATTCATCTTCTGCCACTCTTTACAGATCGACTTCTATTCCTTTACCTGTGCTGATATGTTTAGTACTGGCTTGTCTGTCTGCTATTAGTGGACAAGTGTCTATGGGTAAGTATATTTTGTATTTTTTTATCTAGACACTCATAGCTTTGGGTTGGGCTTTTTTAACTATGTTTAAGAGTTTAACTATGTATATATATGCGTATGTGTGGCCTAGGGACAGATTCTAACTATTCCCCTTGCGTATTATTTTATTCGTGCCCATATAATTTTTCTTGCAAACTCAAAGATTTGGCGCAATTTTTTTTTTAACATACAGGTGTCAAATTTGACGCATATTTATGCATCGGGCTCACGCATCATTGTTGTCTCTTAGCTGAATGCACTTTGACAGTTTTTCACCACTAGAGGGCATTATTTCATGTGTGTCATATAGATTACACTGTGCTCATGCATGTGTTGTTACCTAGGAGTCAGCACTGATTAGCTAAAATGCAAGTCTGTCAAAAGAACTGAAATAAGGGGGCAGTATGCAGAGGCTTAGATGCAAGGCAATCACAGAGGTAAAAAGTGTATTATTATAACTGTGTTGGTTATGCAAAACTGGGGAATGGGTAATAAAGGGATTATCTTTGTTTTTAAACAACAAGTGTTGACTGTTCCTTTAAGGGATGCTACAAAAAATGAAAACATACTTAACACTAATCTTTTTACAGAGGATAAGGTTTTGTTAGCATTATCAAAAATAAATGTAAAAAACTCAGTGGGTCCTGATATCATTCATTTAACTTCAGTAGAAGGAAAATGAATGGAAAGTCTCTTAAAAGAATTATGACTTACATAAAGACAAACACGTTAGAGGACCAAAGCCAACATGGTTTTACTTCAGGAAGATCATGTCAGACTAATCTATCTAACTTTTTTAATTATGTAACAAAAGTATTAGACCAGGGGTAGAGCAGGTCGATGTAACATATCTAGATTTGAGCAAAGCATTTGACACCGTCCCACACAACAAACTAATTCACAAACTGTATCTCCTTGGTCTAGACTCAGAAATTGTGAACTGGAACTAACAAATGAGGAAAGGGACTTGGAGATTATTATTTCAGATTATTTAAAATTTAGTAAACAATGTAGTAATGCAGCGAGTAAGGCTAGCAGAATGCTTGGAAGTATTGGTAGAGGTATTTGCCGCAGAAATAGTAAGGTTCTTATACCACCTTACAGATCATTAGTTAGGCCTCATCTTGAGTATTGTGTGCAGTTCTGGAGGCCATATCTTCAGAAGGATATAAACAAACTTGAATCTGTGCATGGAAGGGCTACCAAAATGGTGAATGGTCTAAAAAATAAAACTTACAGGATAGGCTCAATGACCTAAATATGTTTAGCTTAGAGGAGAGAAGGGGAAAGAGGTGATATGATAGCAACTTTCAAGTATATTAAAGGGCTTATTAAAACTGTGTCAGTGAGTATTTTACATTAAAAAAGAGGTCATGATCTCAAGCTAAAGGGTAGTAGATTCAGGAGTAATTTGAGGAAGGACTTCTTTACAGAAAGAATGATTGATTTATGGAATAAACTTCCTCAAGAGGTAGTAATGACAAACACTGTTGGGGACTTTAGGAATGTCTGGGACAAGCATAAGGCTATCCTACGAACTAGATAGATTATACTTTTAGGAAATATCAGGCAGACTTGCTGTGCCTATGGCTCTTATCTCCCGTCAATATTTATGTATCTATGAAAGGTCTTCAGGCAGTTGTCCTCAGTTTGATAATTGTGCCTATAATTAGAGTTTTTTGTCATAAAAGACATTGTTTTGGTCTTTGGATTAAATTTGTCAGCGAAAAAAGCTGTTTTTATATTATCCTTTCCTTTATTGTTACTTGTGGACTTCCACATCTTGGGTATTATATCCCATACATAACAGCTTGTGGACTCTTGCCACCTATATGAAAGAAAACAAAATTTATGTAAGAACTTACCTGATAAATTAATTTCTTTCATGGTGGCAATGAGGGCCCCACCCTTTTGGGGTTATTTTTTGTTTAAAGCACACTCTTTTTTTACTGATCCTCATTATTGGCTTTTACTACTTAATCCCCTCACCACTTTACTATTCTTAAAACAGAGGTATGTGTGAGGTGGGAGGGGTATTTAAGGACATTTGAGGTTTCGGAAACTTTGCCTCCACCTAGTAGGAATGTGTATCCCATACGTAACAACTTATGGACTCTCGCCACCATGACAGAAATTAATCATGTAAATTCTCACATAAATTTGGTTTTTTATCAGCTGTGTAAAGAAAGTTTGTTTAACCCTAATAAAATGGCCACTACGAATATAGGCAGAGAAGCACATTGTTTTCTGTTTATTTAAATAAATCGTTTTCTCAACCTTACATTATATTTTTACACGTGCTGCTGCCTGTATATTTACTTTATACCATTTTACCAATGGTTATGACAGGTACAAGGGACTCTGGGCTCCATTATTAAGCAGTGGCCGCTGCTTTGTAGCCCATAGTTTAGGTGGCGGACTGAAATCATCCCGATTTGATACGATCGGGTTGATTGACAGCCAGAAATGCTTGTGCAATGATAAATGCGGACAGCGTATGCTATCTGCATTTAGCGATGTTGAACAGACATGATTCCCTATAGCGAATCATATCCGCTCGACATTTAATAAATCTACCCCTATTTGTGTTTTTTGTGTCATTCTCTTGGAGTTGTTTGTTGAAGGAGCAGCAATGTAATAATCTGATGAACGCATTTGGCTAGATTACAAGTGGAGCGCCAATTTACAAGTGGCTGGTTATTGCTATCGCGAGCTCACGGTAGCAATTAGCGTTTATAAAATTAACCAGAGATCAGATTATTGTGAGTGGGCGGTTATCAAATAGTTGCTATAGCGTAGACAGTAGGCAGCAGACTTAGTAACCTGACACAGGAGTATTAAAACACACAATGTACTTGATAACATTTGACAGCATTTAATAAAGATTTCGTATACTAAGATGTAGACATCTCTTAAGAAGGTGATCAACAAACAGCTGGACTCTTAGGCTTACCTGCTAAGGGGGTTCAGGGGATTGCAATGGAGGAGAGGAACTGGTATAAATAAAGGGTCTTTAGGGAGCACTTGAAGCTTTTAAAACTAGAAGAGAGTCTTGTGGAGCGAGGCAGAGAGTTCCACAAGATGGGAGCCAGTCTGGAGAAGTCCTGTAAACGGGAGTGTGATGAGGTGACAAGAGAGGAGGAGAGTATGTATGTATATAAATACATTTATATTTCAATGTGGCTTTTTTAGACATGTGTAGAAGAAGATATGTGTAGGAAAGAAGATAAAAGTGTCTGGAATTGTAATAGTATAAATGCTAATATACTGTTATGCACTAGGAGGAAATATTAATATGAAATGTTATTATGTTGCTTGTGTTTTTTAATTGTTGATAAGAGTGTTACACTATTGCACCGGGTGAGTCACCATTTGCTGACAGGATATAAGGTTCTGACCGTGTAACTATATATCTCCTAACGTAAGCCGATCTGATAAGGTGAAGCTTGGAACTGACTATATTGCCTGATATAAAATCAGTCCCAGTCCTAAACCACTGACTTTTTGAGAAGAACTAATACTTCAAAAAAAGGGCATTTTATATGACATTTTATGAATATGTTTTAATATACCACTTGTGGTTTTAATGTATATACTTATTTTCTAATTAAAGATTTTGAATAAAGGATATTGAATTTACCCATCCTCTACTGTTGTCATGGTATAACTGTATAGTGCACGTTTTTTTTGTTGTTGTTTTTTTTATATATACAATAGCCTTTTCTTAAGGTTACAGTAAAGTTATTTTGAATTAACGCCATTGCTCACTGGGTAAAGAGGAATGTTCATTTGCATGTGTGAGATTAACCTTTTGTAATCTGAACCCATTCACTGCTAAACAATATGAATGCCCTTTGTATCTAGACATGATGAGCATACTGGGCATGTTTTCTCAATGGCTATATTAAAGAGATACTGAACCCAAATTTTTCTTTCATGATTCAGATAGAGCAGTGATTTTTAAACTTTTTTTTGCTGTGGCACACTTTTTTACATTAAAAAATCCCGTGGCACACCACCATCCCAAAATTAAAAAAAAAAAAAATCACACATTGTAGCCTAATATATATATATATATATATATATATATATATATATATATATAAAACCCCATC
Source organism: Bombina bombina (assembly GCF_027579735.1). NCBI lineage: Eukaryota > Metazoa > Chordata > Amphibia > Anura > Bombinatoridae > Bombina > Bombina bombina. Next base: position 1,050,328,402 of record NC_069503.1, read on the forward strand.
AGTTGTACAGTGTTACCCTCCAATGGTCATCTGCCTGGGTGCCAACATGCAATTAATATTCCGGAAAAATAGTCGCACTCTCAGGTCTTTTGGTGAAAATCGTAGATAATTTTAATGAAACGTTTTCGGGGTATTCCTGCTGATGATGGGGAGGAATACCCCGAAAACGTTTCATTAAAATTATCTACGATTTTCACCAAAAGACCTGAGAGTGCGACTATTTTTCCGGAATATATATATATATATATATATATATATATATATATATATACATATACATATACATATATATATATATATATACACACACATACACACACACATACTGTATGTATTGTGCTGTTATGCCATGCCTCCTACAAACTACCCCTGCACTGGGAGTAAAAAAACAAGCAAAGTTTAAAAAATATGTCACACTGTTATCAGTCTGCCGCGGCACACCTGAAGATCTCTCACGGCACACTGGTTGAAAATCACTGAGATAGAGCATGCAATTTTAAGCAACTTTCTAATTTACTCCTATTATCAATGTTTCTGGATTTAGCCACCAATCAGCAAGCTGTACCCTTGCGCTGAACCAAAGATGGGCCAGCTCGTAAGCTTACATTCCTGCTTTATCAAATAAAGATACCAAAAAAACAAAGAAAAATTGATAATAGGAGTAAATTAGAAAGTTGCTTAAAATTGCATGCTCTATCTGAATCATGAACTTTTGGGTTCAGTATTCCATTGAAACTTTTAAAATTTTTAATTTTTTTTGTTTTCTAATATTTACTTTTATTGATTTTCAAAGTGGTTTGGCGTGATCTACTGTACATCTGAAAACTAGAAGAAGAATACTGGCTTCTATTAGATGGACTTATGTCATCTTCTAAACTGGATTTTAACAGTACTGAAGCTGTAAAATGTTAAACCCCTCCATTGCAGTTTGAAATATCGTAGACTCAAAAAAGATTGCACCTTTGTGAATGTGTATACCGTCTTTGACAAGTATACTAACGACACATTTAGGAAAACAAACTAGTACTTAATAGTGAGGAAATATGGTTATATATGACGTGTGGCTAAGTAACACATCTCTTATATGTTTATGAGGATTCGCTATGTTTATCATTGGCTAGACATATGAATAATATGTTACTTTACTTATTATTACGGTAGTGATCTATGTAGTATATAGCCGGTTGATATATTTTCCATATCCTAACGAGGATTTACAATATGATGTATGTATCATTATCAACCAATGAGACACAAACGAATGAAACAGAATGAAGAGGGATATGTTCCCAATCTTAAATATGTAGAAATAACTTGATCTCATGCCATTGTCACGGAATGACGGAGTGTAATGACTGATTGCCGTTACCGTGTGTCAGTGGTAATTTATATGTCCCATGACTGGCATACTCACAGTGTTCATAACATTGCAGAATATGTTAGTGGTTTATTAATAACTCATGGGAGAATAACTATCCAATCATACTGACCGACTTTGTGTGACAGACTATGATACGCCCCTTACTTAGATTGTCAGACACGTTTGGATTTATATTTAAGAGATTAGCGGCTCGCTCTCATAAAAAATTGCATGGAATATTGTGACAAGTGGATTTATACTGAATAACCAGAAATGGCAAAGAATGAAATGAACTATTGCTATATTCATTACATGAAATTATACTAACAATATTGACTTAACCTAAGTGCATATCATACGCAGCACAACAACATGTGATAGGAGTGACGAGCCAATGAGGGCTCAACTAATGATGTAAATATAAACAAATACGCCCATGCATGGTAATGAGAGAATAACTAACCAATTCTAGGGACTGTTTCTAAATGACGTACAGCAACACACCCTTGAATGGGATTGTCAAATACGCTCCTGTTTACTCCCATTTATAAACGTATTGCTTTTACAGATCAATAGTATATGACAACTCTTTATATACTTACTACCTATCTCTTAGTAACAACAATATTAGAAAGAGCAATCGTTATTATTTTGTTATTGTTATTTCAAGTATTTTTTACTTTACACTTGTGTAACTAAAGTGAATATGTCATAAATTATGATAGACCATTCTGTTAATTCAGCCGATAATTTCGGAAAGAAATGGTTCACGCATATACACATAGTTACAAAGCGACATTATGAGGATACACCATATGATCAGCGTGAGCATCCAATGAGGGTCTAAGCAATGACGTGTACGTAAACATACACGCCCATACATGACAATGCTGTTCACATCAGTACCCAACACCCCTTATCTTATCCTATCAGTGCTTTTCTTTTCTGACTGACATGTTTTATGGCCAATCAAAACATCCAAAACGACTTACAGGCTTATCCAATCCGTAACAAAGGAGGGTCTTACAGACCAATAAATATCACAGTTTAGCAGCGGCTCGCCACCCCTCTGAGGAAGCGTTTTTTGTGAAACGTACGTCAGGGGTTCTCTGGGATAAGCTTTGTCTTTCCCTTTTTTAATTTGCTCACCCTCGTTGGCCTGGTAAATTGCAGCTTATAAATATTACTGGTAAAACTAGACTTAATCAGCCCTCGGATTGTAAGGGCTTAGCCTATACTTATATACATGCTGCATGATACCCTATATGCTGATTCCAGAATAATTCTAAAATATAGTTCAACTTGGGTGTAGTGTTTTTAATTTTTAGCTCTTGCTAAATGTATGTGTGGTTAAATATATTTACTTAATAAACTTTAGCGTATGAATGGAATAGTAAAAATATTTCTCTTTAAAATAATTCAAATCTATCTCTGACTTTGATAGGGCTCAGTTGGTGAAATTTTATTTCACACAGATTTAAGTTACCTATTCTTATTTGTAAGTCTATTTACAATTACTTGCTAGTTGTACCTTGCTTTTAACTTCAAATCTGTGGCAGGAGGTATTAGTGGTTAGGAGAATATAAAACTCAAATTTGGCTATTTGCCTTTAACCACTAACCTCTTGTATATATTATACTCAGCCCTACCCCCACCGACTCTTATTGTAAACTGTTCAAAACAAGGAGAATATACCCAGGTCTCTTATTCTGGGTTTAGCCTTTTTCAGGGGGAATTAATTACACAAATTATGAATATTCAAGGTGATATAGCTAATCGCCACCAAAAACGATTACAGGAACTAAATTCACTTTTTAACATACCTAATAGTGATAATATAAAAATCAATGAAGAAGAGTTGAATAATGTATTGTGCAAACTACATCAGACCTTACACAAGCAGTCTAAAAGGTGGTGGAACTGGCATTTTTTCGAAAAATACGCCGAAAAAAACTTAATACCCAGAGGGTTAAGAATTAAAGTATTCCCTGCCTTTACTCTAAACAATGAAGATCTGGTGAACCAATGGGAAACTGCTTTGACAGAATGTTCTCTAAAACTAATCCAAATTCTAATTAAACATGACAAACTAGAGCTCACCAAATTAGACACTGAAATAGAGGAATATAACACTCAATTGTCTAAATTTGATGAAAAAATTGACTATAAAGCAAAATATGATAAATATCAACAGGAGCTAGACAAATTAGAATTGGAAATAGTAGCAAATAAAAAACAGAAACTCCAACGAGATATTGAGGATTTCCAAAATCAGAGAATATACCGTTGGCGTAGCAGTCATACATCCAGATACAGATCTAATAGATATATAGTACAACAAACTGACAGTAGTACTGAGAGTGAATCTGACGTCTCTGATAATGAAGTAGAGATGGGTAATCTCAGCCAGCATACCTCTGATAATGTTTCCCAATCCACCAGACCTAAGACACATAGGCCTAGATTTAGAGTTCGGCGGTAAAAGGGCTGTTAACGCTCCGCGGGTTTTTTTCTGGCCGCACCATAAATTTAACTCTGGTATCGAGAGTTCAAACAAATGCTGCGTTAGGCTCCAAAAAAGGAGCGTAGAGCATTTTTACCGCAAATGCAACTCTCGATACCAGAGTTGCTTACGGACGCGGCCGGCATCAAAAACGTGCTCGTGCACGATTCTCCCATAGGAAACAATGGGGCTGTTTGAGCTGAAAAAAAACCTAACACCTGCAAAAAAGCAGCGTTCAGCTCCTAACGCAGCCCCATTGTTTCCTATGGGGAAACACCTCCTAAGTCTGCACCTAACACCCTAACATGTACCCCGAGTCTAAACACCCCTAACCTTACACTTGTTAACCCCTAATCTGCCGCCCCCCGCTATCGCTGACCCCTGCATTACACTTTTAACCCCTAATCTGCCGCTCCGTAAACCGCCGCCACCTACGTTATCCCTATGTACCCCTAATCTGCTGCCCTAACATCGCCGACCCCTATGTTATATTTATTAACCCCTAATCTGCCCCCCACAACGTCGCCGACACCTACCTACACTTATTAACCCCTAATCTGCCGAGCGGACCTGAGCGCTACTATAATAAAGTTATTAACCCCTAATCCGCCTCACTAACCCTATCATAAATAGTATTAACCCCTAATCTGCCCTCCCTAACATCGCCGACACCTACCTTCAATTATTAACCCCTAATCTGCCGACCGGAGCTCACCGCTATTCTAATAAATGTATTAACCCCTAAAGCTAAGTCTATCCCTAACACTAACACCCCCCTAAGTTAAATATAATTTTTATCTAACGAAATAAATGAACTCTTATTAAATAAATAATTCCTATTTAAAGCTAAATACTTACCTGTAAAATAAATCCTAATATAGCTACAATATAAATTATAATTATATTATACCTATTTTAGGATTAATATTTATTTTACAGGCAACTTTGTAATTATTTTAACCAGGTACAATAGCTATTAAATAGTTAAGAACTATTTAATAGTTACCTAGTTAAAATAATTACAAATTTACCTGTAAAATAAATCCTAACCTAAGATATAATTAAACCTAACACTACCCTATCAATAAAATAATTAAATAAACTACCTACAATTACCTACAATTAACCTAACAATACACTATCAATAAATTAATTAAACACAATTGCTACAAATAAATAAAATTAAATAAACTATCTAAAGTACAAAAAATAAAAAAGAACTAAGTTACAGAAAATAATAAAATATTTACAAACATAAGAAAAATATTACAACAATTTTAAACTAATTACACCTACTCTAAGCCCCCTAATAAAATAACAAAGCCCCCCAAAATAAAAAATTCCCTACCCTATTCTAAAATACAAATATTACAAGCTCTTTTACCTTACCAGCCCTGAACAGGGCCCTTTGCGGGGCATGCCCCAAGAATTTCAGCTCTTTTGCCTGTAAAAAAAAACATACTATACCCCCCCCCCCAACATTACAACCCACCACCCACATACCCCTAATCTAACCCAAACCCCCCTTAAATAAACCTAACACTACCCCCCTGATGATCTTCCTACCTTGTCTTCACCATGCCAGGTTCACCGATCCGTCCTGGCTCCAAGATCTTCATCCAAGCCAAGCGGGGGCTAGACATCCACTGAAGAAGTCCAGAAGAGGGTCCAAAGTCTTCCTCCTATCCGGCAAGAAGAGGACATCCGGACCGGCAAACATCTTCTCCAAGCGGCATCTTCTATCTTCTTCCATCCGATGACGACCGGCTCCATCTTGAAGACCTCCAGCGCGGATCCATCCTCTTCTTCCGACGACTAGACGACGAATGACGGTTCCTTTAAGGGACGTCATCCAAGATGGCGTCCCTCGAATTCCGATTGGCTGATAGGATTCTATCAGCCAATCGGAATTAAGGTAGGAATTTTCTGATTGGCTGATGGAATCAGCCAATCAGAATATAGTTCAATCCGATTGGCTGATCCAATCAGCCAATCAGATTGAGCTCGCATTCTATTGGCTGATCGGAACAGCCAATAGAATGCGAGCTCAATCTGATTGGCTGATTGGATCAGCCAATCGGATTGAACTTGATTCTGATTGGCTGATTCCATCAGCCAATCAGAAAATTCCTACCTTAATTCCGATTGGCTGATAGAATCCTATCAGCCAATCGGAATTCGAGGGACGCCATCTTGGATGACGTCCCTTAAAGGAACCGTCATTCGTCGTCTAGTCGTCGGAAGAAGAGGATGGATCCGCGCTGGAGGTCTTCAAGATGGAGCCGGTCGTCATCGGATGGAAGAAGATAGAAGATGCCGCTTGGAGAAGATGTTTGCCGGTCCGGATGTCCTCTTCTTGCCGGATAGGAGGAAGACTTTGGACCCTCTTCTGGACTTCTTCAGTGGATGTCTAGCCCCCGCTTGGCTTGGATGAAGATCTTGGAGCCAGGACGGATCGGTGAACCTGGCATGGTGAAGACAAGGTAGGAAGATCATCAGGGGGGTAGTGTTAGGTTTATTTAAGGGGGGTTTGGGTTAGATTAGGGGTATGTGGGTGGTGGGTTGTAATGTTGGGGGGGGGGGTATAGTATGTTTTTTTTTACAGGCAAAAGAGCTGAAATTCTTGGGGCATGCCCCGCAAAGGGCCCTGTTCAGGGCTGGTAAGGTAAAAGAGCTTGTAATATTTGTATTTTAGAATAGGGTAGGGAATTTTTTATTTTGGGGGGCTTTGTTATTTTATTAGGGGGCTTAGAGTAGGTGTAATTAGTTTAAAATTGTTGTAATATTTTTCTTATGTTTGTAAATATTTTATTATTTTCTGTAACTTAGTTCTTTTTTATTTTTTGTACTTTAGATAGTTTATTTAATGTTATTTATTTGTAGCAATTGTGTTTAATTAATTTATTGATAGTGTAGTGTTAGGTTAATTGTAGGTAATTGTAGGTAGTTTATTTAATTATTTTATTGATAGGGTAGTGTTAGGTTTAATTATATCTTAGGTTAGGATTTATTTTACAGGTAAATTTGTAATTATTTTAACTAGGTAACTATTAAATAGTTCTTAACTATTTAATAGCTATTGTACCTGGTTAAAATAATTACAAAGTTGCCTGTAAAATAAATATTAATCCTAAAATAGCTATAATATAAATGTAATTTATATTGTAGCTATATTAGGATTTATTTTACAGGTAAGTATTTAGCTTTAAATAGGAATTATTTATTTAATAAGAGTTAATTTATTTCGTTAGATAAAAATTATATTTAACTTAGGGGGGTGTTAGTGTTAGGGTTAGACTTAGCTTTAGGGGTTAATACATTTATTAGAATAGCGGTGAGCTCCGGTCGGCAGATTAGGGGTTAATAATTGAAGGTAGGTGTCGGCGATGTTAGGGAGGGCAGATTAGGGGTTAATACTATTTATGATAGGGTTAGTGAGGCGGATTAGGGGTTAATAACTTTATTATAGTAGCGCTCAGGTCCGCTCGGCAGATTAGGGGTTAATAAGTGTAGGTAGGTGTCGGCGACGTTGTGGGGGGCAGATTAGGGGTTAATAAATATAACATAGGGGTCGGCGATGTTAGGGGCAGAAGATTAGGGGTACATAGGGATAACGTAGGTGGCGGCGATTTGCGGTCGGAAGATTAGGGGTTAATTATTTTAAGTAGCTTGCGGCGACGTTGTGGGGGGCAAGTTAGGGGTTAATAGATATAATACAGGGGTCGGCGGTGTTAGGGGCAGCAGATTAGGGGTACATAAGTATAACGTAGGTGGCGGTCGGCAGATTAGGGGTTAAAAATTTTAATCGAGTGGCGGCGATGTGGGGGGACCTCGGTTTAGGGGTACATAGGTAGTTTATGGGTGTTAGTGTACTTTAGGGTACAGTAGTTAAGAGCTTTATAAACCGGCGTTAGCCAGAAAGCTCTTAACTCCTGCTATTTTCAGGCGGCTGGAATCTTGTCGTTAGAGCTCTAACGCTCACTGCAGAAACGACTCTAAATACCAGCGTTAGAAAGATCCCATTGAAAAGATAGGCTACGCAAATGGCGTAGGGGGATCTGCGGTATGGAAAAGTCGCGGCTGAAAAGTGAGCGTTAGACCCTTTAATCACTGACTCCAAATACCAGCGGGCGCCCAAAACCAGCGTTAGGAGCCTCTAACGCTGGTTTTGACGGCTACCGCCGAACTATAAATCTAGGCCATAGTGCAGCACAATCATCCAATACACCTTCCTCTTCTTTTTTAGTCAAAACCCCACACAATCCAACTCCTCCTATAATGCAGACCAATCAGACAACATCCAACTCACTGGGGAACAAACGGAAATTCACAGGTCCAACACGGCAATCCACCAGGAGGAGGGAATTGAGTCCCTTCTCCAAAATCAGGATGACAAACTAAGGGTCATCAACTTATCAGATCATGTACTGAGTCAAGATCATATAGCTGTACTATCAAAGGGATTATCTTTTTGTCCTGTGAATTCTCTCAATAAGTTTGAACTAATAAAAGATATACACTTATTTTCACGTAAGTTGATGTTAAAAAAGATATATGCCTACAATCCCAATATTTTAGATACTGCAGATTTAAGCACAGTTGAACTATTAGAACAACTCAGTAATGAGGATATTATTAATCCTAATGATGTAACCCTGTCTAATTCTAATACGTGGAGAACTACACTCAAACCAAAATCCACTTACATTGCCTCTATGTCTAATTCACCTGAAATTCAGGTATTTTGTAAAATGGTCTGCAACCAAATTGAACAATTGCCTGTTACTCGAAAGAATCACAATCTAACAACATCAGAATTCAAAGCTCTGAATGAGATTGAATCTTGGAAAGATGTCACCATAAAACCGTCTGATAAGGGCGGGAATGTGGTATTATGGCCATCTAAAATGTACACAGATGAAGCCTTTAGACAGTTAGCCAACTCCACATGCTATAAACAATTGATTTTCAACCCTCAAAGCTCATACCTGATACAATACAATAACTTAGTTAACCAAGCCTGGGCAAATAACATCATTACAAATACTGAGAAGAAGTATTTACTCACAGATCATCCGAAAATCGCCACATTATATTTTCTGCCAAAGGTGCATAAGAACTCCCAAATACCCCCTGGTAGACCTATCGTTTCGGGGAACGAGAACTTAACTGAAAATGCCAGTAGATACGTCGACCTAAGGTTAAGAGAGTATCTAACCACATTACCTTCATACGTCCATGATACTATGGAGGTATTACAAATATTACAAAACATACAGCTATCTGAGGATATGTGGCCTGTCACTGCAGACGTTGAGTCACTTTACACAAATATAAGACATACAGATGGAATAGCAGCCATCAAGTATTTTTTATGATCTAATACCAATGATAATGAAGATCATAATAAATTTGTGGTCCAACTACTGCAGTTTGTTTTAACACACAATTTTTTCACCTTTAACGATAGATACTACTTACAGACGCAATGTACCGCAATGGGTACAGCTTGCGCACCTACGTACGCCAACTTGTTTTTGGGGCATTGGGAGCTCTTTGATGTTTTTTCAACTGAACTACAACAATATACTGATCATATCCCGTTATGGATAAGATACATTGATGATGTCTTATTCATATGGGAAGGGACATCACAGGAACTAGATCAGTTTATGATGAAAGTAAATATGAATAACAAAAACATCAAATTAACCTACCATGCTGATCAGCACAAAATCTCCTTTCTAGACATAACCATATTCAAGAAAGAGGATGGCTCTATCAATACTACTATCTATCGAAAGGATACAGCGACTAACACTCTGTTACATAGATCTAGTGCTCATCCACCATGCACCCTTAAGGCTATCCCTTTTGGGGAATTCTTGCGTCTTAGACGTAATTGTTCTAGTGTCGACATATATCTCACAGAAAGCAAAGCCCTAATGGACAGACTAATAACACGAGGCTACAGTAGGAAAGTAGTCAAACGAGCCAAATACAAGGCCCTGAATATTAACAGAGATAATTTACTTGTCCCAAGGGTCAAAAATACAAGTGAATCCAATCCAAGATTAATTACTTCTTACAACCCACAAATGCCAGAAGTAATCAAAATAATTAATCAACATTGTAAAATATTACAAAATGACCCCTCTTTGAAAGAAACCATTGGTGACAGAATCTCTATTGGGTATAAAAGACCTACAAATCTAAGGGACAGACTTGTATCCAGCCATTATGTGAGATCAATCAAGAAAAAGGATACTAACCCAGGGATGTATCCCTGTGGTACCTGCTCTGCCTGTCCATATGTAATGAAGTCCAAAACCATTCAAGACAAAGATGGCTATTCATATAATCTAACTTCCCACTTTTCCTGTAGAACCATTGCGGTTGTATATGCTCTCTTTTGCCAATGCAAAATGATTTACGTTGGCATGACAACCCGTGAGATCAGGGTACGTATTCTTGAACATGCCAATAATATAAAAAATGCTAATAAGGATGAAGCACGTGGTAAAAAGTTAACATCAGTCGCTAAACATTTTCAAATACATCATGTGTTCCACTACCAACCTGAAATACATGGTCATTCAAAAAGCCTCGTTAGGAATACGAGGAGGCAATCTTGAGAAAACCTTACTTAAACTCGAATGCAAATGGATCTATCGTTTAAATTCAGTAAAACCAAATGGCATGAATGATTTTAATAATTATTTTGTATACCTGTGAGTGCGGCACTTTATCACTTATGGTAATAAATCTCTTCCTTTACTCTCATCACCCCTTAATGATCTATGGCTCACACCACTACTCACTTATATTTACCTAGAGACAACTTTATTCACATTTTCAATTTTTATGTTATCATACCCTTCACTTTATTATCTAGTTTTAATTTTTCTATATATGTAAATCATCACATTTTTACAAATTCACTGCTACAATTTTTCACACAGTGAGATGTGTACGTATCTTATATTGGTCTCTTTTTTCACTATTTTTACGTATCAATTTTTTGTTTATTCACCAGCATACCACCAATAATATGTTTCAACATATTTATCACTAATCCCACTGATTTTAGAATTACACCACTCATAAGTATGAAATACATGTGATCTTTATAGTAATCATTTAGTAAATCTGCCATTCAGAGCACTTATAGTATCCAGTTTAAGTATAATGTAATCTGAAATATGTATACCGTCTTTGACAAGTATACTAACGACACATTTAGGAAAACAAACTAGTACTTAATAGTGAGGAAATATGGTTATATATGACGTGTGGCTAAGTAACACATCTCTTATATGTTTATGAGGATTCGCTATGTTTATCATTGGCTAGACATATGAATAATATGTTACTTTACTTATTATTACGGTAGTGATCTATGTAGTATTTTGCCGGTTGATATATTTTCCATATCCTAACGAGGATTTACAATATGATGTATGTATCATTATCAACCAAAGAGACACAAACGAATGAAACAGAATGAAGAGGGATATGTTCCCAATCTTAAATATGTAGAAATAACTTGATCTCATGCCATTGTCACGGAATGACGGAGTGTAATGACTGATTGCCGTTACCGTGTGTCAGTGGTAATTTATATGTCCCATGACTGGCATACTCACAGTGTTCATAACATTGTAGAATATGTTAGTGGTTTATTAATAACTCATGGGAGAATAACTATCCAATCATACTGACCGACTTTGTGTGACAGACTATGATACGCCCCTTACTTAGATTGTCAGACACGTTTGGATTTATATTCAAGAGATTAGCGGCTCGCTCTCATAAAAAATTGCATGGAATATTGTGACAAGTGGATTTATACTGAATAACCAGAAATGGCAAAGAATGAAATGAACTATTGCTATATTCATTACATGAAATTATACTAACAATATTGACTTAACCTAAGTGCATATCATACGCAGCACAACAACATGTGATAGGAGTGACGAGCCAATGAGGGCTCAACTAATGATGTAAATATAAACAAATACGCCCATGCATGGTAATGAGAGAATAACTAACCAATTCTAGGGACTGTTTCTAAATGACGTACAGCAACACACCCTTGAATGGGATTGTCAAATACGCTCCTGTTTACTCCCATTTATAAACGTATTGCTTTTACAGATCAATAGTATATGACAACTCTTTATATACTTACTAACTATCTCTTAGTAACAACAATATTAGAAAGAGCAATCGTTATTATTTTGTTATTGTTATTTCAAGTATTTTTTACTTTACACTTGTGTCACTAAAGTGAATATGTCATAAATTATGATAGACCATTCTGTTAATTCAGCCGATAATTTTGGAAAGAAATGGTTCACGCATATACACATAGTTACAAAGCGACATTATGAGGATACACCATATGATCAGCGTGATCATCCAATGAGGGTCTAAGCAATGAAGTGTATGTAAACATACACGCCCATACATGACAATGCTGTTCACGTCAGTACCCAACACCCCTTATCTTATCCTATCAGTGCTTTTCTTTTCTGACTGACATGTTTTATGGCCAATCAAAACATCCAAAACGACTTACAGGCTTATCCAATCCGTAACAAAGGAGGGTCTTACAGACCAATAAATATCACAGTTTAGCAGCGGCTCGCCACCCCTCTGAGGAAGCGTTTTTTGTGAAACGTACGTCAGGGGTCCTCTGGGATAAGCTTTGTCTTTCCCTTTTTTAATTTGCTCACCCTCGTTGGCCTGGTAAATTGCAGCTTATAAATATTACTGGTAAAACTAGACTTAATCAGCCCTCGGATTGTAAGGGCTTAGCCTATACTTATATACATGCTGCATGATACCCTATATGCTGATTCCAGAATAATTCTAAAATATAGTTCAACTTGGGTGTAGTGTTTTTAATTTTTAGCTCTTGCTAAATGTATGTGTGGTTAAATATATTTACTTAATAAACTTTAGCGTATGAATGGAATAGTAAAAATATTTCTCTTTAAAATAATTCAAATCTATCTCTGACTTTGATAGGGCTCAGTTGGTGAAATTTTATTTCACACAGATTTAAGTTACCTATTCTTATTTGTAAGTCTATTTACAATTACTTGCTAGTTGTACCTTGCTTTTAACTTCAAATCTGTGGCAGGAGGTATTAGTGGTTAGGAGAATATAAAACTCAAATTTGGCTATTTGCCTTTAACCACTAACCTCTTGTATATATTATACTCAGCCCTACCCCCACCGACTCTTATTGTAAAATGGACATACACTGTGTCTCTCCTCCTCAACATGTTTCACCCAGATCATAGACAGGCTTTCTCAAGAAGAAACAAGGAATCAAATAGAAGGAACTCCCCATTTGCAGTTCTTATATAATAATTTCCATGCGCCCCCTACTGGGGGGCTAGTTTCCCTCTATCTTAAAATCATCATTAGTAACAAAGTGTCGGCATAGTAAAATATTAGATGATATTTAATACTTATAAACACCAACTAATAAAATATCCCTAACTTATAAAAAGCTTATACAATTTTATTTATTTTTATATATATATATATATATATATATATATATATATACATACATATATATATATATATTTGTATATACATACATACATACACACACACACACACAATTTCATCTATATGAATAAGTGAATAAAGACCTTTAAAAGCCATAACAGTTACAAAACATTACATTCATAATTAATTCATAAGTAAATAAAACTAATAAGAATTCTTATAGATCAAATAAAACTCATCACAATTCAAATCTAAATATAGTATTTTCCTTTTTAGCAACATATCTCCATATGCATATTGTGGAAACATATATACTCCAAATTGATAACATATGGGCCTGTATATCTAAATCTACATTTAGCCTCCTTGGGCGTAAGGACTCTTACTTGTAGATCCCAAAAGTCTCTTGTTGTCTCAGCTTTAATAACCTGTTGTTTTCAAAGGGAGGAATTCAATCAATGATCTGTATGGACAAAGACATTGGATTACTGTCATGGCATTCAAGATTATGCCTTAGGGGACACACTATGTTTCAAGATGTTCTTCTTGATGCTATACAGGGGTTCATTAACTCTCTTTCTACCCTTTCGTTTTGTGCACCCCACATAAAGTAGACCACACCCACATTTTAATAAATAGACCACATAGGGGGAATCACAATTACCTCTTACACTGATATAAAATACCGTAGATTTATTAGAATTTAAAAAGTTAGGCGACCGATCCACATGATTGCGCGCATTACATGGCTTGGCACAACGAAAAGTGCTTTTTTGTTGTATGTAGCCAGCCAACTCTCTCAATTTTACAGGGATTAGATTTTAAAGGGATATGAAACCCTAAATTTTTATTTCATGATTCATATAGAGCATGCAATTTTAAACAACTTTCTAATTTACTCTTGTTATAAATTATTTTTATTTGTTCTTTTGGTATCGTTTGTTAAAAATTAGGGATGTATGCTTAGGAGCCTGCCCATTTCTGGATCCCTATATGGCAGCAGTTTTGCAAGAATTTTATCCATTTGGAAGAGCACTAGATGGCAGCACTGTTTCCTGCCGCGTAGTGCTCCAGTCACCTACCTTGGTATCTCTTTAACAAAGAATTTCAATGGAACAAAGCAAATTTGATAATAGAAGTAAATTGTAATCTTGAGGTGATTTCCCTAACTCTTATCCCAATTACATTTAAGAAAAGTAAACATTTTACAAATATCCTGTCACCGAGTAAATTAAAATCTAATCCCTGATAGGGGTATTTTCTCTGTTGTTTAGTTTGATAGAAGTCCAAACCCAATACCATCGACAACCCCCCATCTATTTTGGACATTGGTTGTGTGTGGAGCATTTTCTAAACTACTATTAATACTACAACCCTTATTAGTCATTTGTATATACAATTATTAGCCCCCCCAGGTGAATTCTTATGTCTCATTGCACAATTAGTCTCCGCCCCCCCTCCCTTCCCCCCCCCCCCCCCCGTTAAACATCCTAAAGTACTCTGGTATTTTCCAGTAGCTACTTCTGTGGTTTTCCTTGTACTATACCGCACTTTTTCCCCTTTTTATATTAAGCTATTACATATGCTTTAAAAATATTTCTTTAGATATTTTATATATTGGTACGTAAAGAGTTAAATTTGATGGTAGCTAATTTTTGCATTTTTCTCAAATACTCTTTTATACCTTGACAATGGAGCTTTCTTTAACCTGCCAAATTATTAAAAAAATATACTGTTTAATCAGATCCTATCCTTTTCAGATATATCTTTACTGATGTGAATTTCCTTTGTTTTATGATGTTTAATTGTCTTCAGTAGTATGTATGGTTCTTTATATTTTATATGCTCTCTGAGGATTCAATGTTTATGTTGGATGGTTCTGTTTTTTTTTAAAAACCTAAAAATATAGAAAATGTGAGGTTTACTATTCGTGTTTTGCCTAAATGTGTCGTAATGGTTATGTCTATATGTTAAGGCGCATTGACTGCCATGATTCTTTTTTTTTTCTGTAATGCAAATGTGTTTGTAATGCAAATGTGTTTATTGTATCACATGTTTAACCTGAATAAAACATTTTTTGAACAAACAAAAAAAAAAATCTAATCCCTGCACTTTTGCAAAAACGCTGTCAGCCTCCATCTTTGGCATTCATTTCCTCATTAAATAACCAAGTGCACATAACTAGTAAATGACATTAAAAACTTATTTTAATAAAAAAATATAAACACTTACTGCAGATGAAGATGCAGAGAGAGCGGAGACTGTTGTATTTTTTCTGGGTGTCAATTCCAGTGTTTGTTGATCTTTTTTAAGGGTGCTATTATTGGGAATTGGAGATCAAATCTTCTGGCAGTTACCAGGCTCTGCTTTGTTCGACTCAAAAGGATTGTGATCACTTTGATTAAAAAAACAATCCCACAATATAGAATGAAAAAATTAAACTGTAAAGATTGCAATTGTCACAAACATTGATGAACCCTGCACCAGACCCTTTTATTTTCAAACAAATTAAAAATAAAATTCAGTGTATATATGTAACATCTGCATGACATAAATTTTATTCTAATTGCTTTGCGGTTACAGAAACATAACATTCAATAGTCAACTTACAAATCAAATATTACAACAAACATTCCTCTTACATTTTGTTTGTAAACTACACAATAATTAAAATCACTTTCAATGAATTAAAACATTCTTAAAAGCTGAAATAATATAATAATAATATCTCAACTACTGGTTTTCTGAAAATAAAATTATTTGCACAAAACAGAAGCCACATTACACAGAGAATCTTTCTTTTTATAGGGAAGAGAGAGAGAAAAAACATTTTTTTTGGAAACAAGTTTGCATGGGGAGGAAAGATGCCAAAATACCAAGACTACTGTAATAGTAAGTTATACTTTTCATTTGACTAACTGCATTTTAAACAGTTTGATTTGATTTTTTTTCACACGCTAGAAGTAAGCTTTTTGCGCAGTTACCCAATGCGCGCAAAAAGTCAAACTTTGAATATCACAACTGCGTTAGCATATTCCCCCGTAGACTTCAATGCAGCGCGAAAAGTGGAAAAAAAACACCCAAAAATTTGCACAAACCCAATCAGGTTTTCTCAAGTGCGCTAACTCGACATGAAATATTAATATTTCACATTTCAATGTTATTTACATAGAAGAAGAATATGTTCTATTTATTCTTAAATACATATTTTATATATATATGATGGTTTGGCAATATATATATATATATATATATATTTATAAATCAATAACATAATTTTTGCATAGGAAATTAGCACATCTAGGCAAGTATCCCGCTTGCTTTTCCTAGTAAAACACCATTCTGTCTAGCAGTGATTTCTGTATTTGCTGCAATCACCCTATTAAGGGATTGCTGTGTTATGCAAAATCTCAGACTTTTTGCTTCAAATACTGTTATATCTAATTTGCATATCTTACCCAGAATCCTCATGTGCATTGGTAACAATGTATATGGTGTTTTACTCAGGAAAAGCAAAAAGGGATACTTGCCTAGATGTGCTAATTTCCTATGCAAATATTATTTTATTGATTTACTTTTGAGAAATGGAGGTTTTTAATTTCAAACTTTTATCTCCACCATAATTTTAATGAATTTATATATTTATATACATATACATATGTACACAGTTAGGTCTGTAAATGATTGGTCATTGACACAAGTTTTTTTCAGCTGTTAATTAATGTGGACTTAAAGTGCAGTCTCACTGCTTTGATTTCAGGGTATTCACATCCAAATTGGAGGAAGGGTTTAGGAACCACAGCTCTTTAATATGTAGTCCCCTCTTTTTCAAGGGACCAAAACTAATTATACAACTGACTTAAAAGCTGTTTCATGCACAGGCGTGGGCTATTCCTACATTATTTCATTATCAATTAAGCAGGTAAAAGGTCTGGAGTTGATTCTAGGTGTGGCATTTGCATTTGGAACCTGTTGCTGTGAACCCACAACATGCCTTCAAAGCAGCTCTAAATGCAAGTTAAAGAGGCCATCCTTAGGCTGCAAAAAATAAAGAAATCCATCAGAGAGATAGCAGGAACATAAGGAGTGGCCAAAGCAACAGTTTGGTACATTCTAAAAAAAGAACACACTGGTGAGCTCTGCAACACAAAAAATCCTGGACGTCCACAGAAGACAACAGTGGTGGATGATCATGTGATAATTTCCATGGTAAAGAAAAACCATTCACAGCATCCAGCCAAGTGTAGAACACTCTCCAGGAGGTAATCATAGTCATTATCTACCATGAAGAGAAGACTTCGCAAGCAAATACAGAGGGTTCACCACAAGGTGCAAACCATTCATAAGCTTCAAGAATAGAAAGGACAAACTAGACTTTGCCAAAATATATCTAAAAAACCTAGTTCAGTTCTGGAATAGTATTCTTTGGACAGATAAAACTAAGATTAACCTGTACCAGAATGATGGGAAGAAAAAAGTATGGCGAAGGCTTGAAACGGCTCATGCCACATCATCTGTAAAACACGGTGGAGGCAGTGGGATTGCATGGACATGCATGACTTCCATTGGCACTGGGTCACTAGTGTTTATTGATGATGTGACAGAAGACAGAAGCAGCTGGATGGATTATGAAGTGTATAGAGATATATTGTCTGCTCAGATTCAGCCAAATTCAGCAAAGTTGATTGGAAGGTTCTTCACTTTAAAGATGGACAATGACCCAAAACGTACTGCAAAAGCAACCCAGGCATTTGCATAAGGTCAAAAAATTTGCCTTTCAGCCACAGCACAAAAACATATTTCTTTGCGTAAACATAACTGCTGGAGAACTGTGTCACATACCCCTATATCTTTTTTCTTATTGTAACTACAGTTGCCCAAGCACAGGATGCTAAGAACTGACAGAGCCACTTGTGCACTTACTATGGTGTCGCTGGCCAGCACTGCTGTGCATGTGCACACTCTGGGGCCCATTTATCAAGCTCCGAACGTCCGTGTTTCTGGCGAGTCTTCAGACTTGCCAGAAACACCAGTTATGAAGCAGCTGTCTAAAGACCGCTGCTCCATAACCCTGTTCACCTGCTCTGATGAGACGTACAGGAATCACCGGAAATCAACCCGATTGAGTAAGATCGGGTTGATTGACACCCCCTGCTGGCGGCCCATTGGCTGGTGCAATGCTGCTGGTGCAATGCTGAATACGGAGAGTGTATTGCTCTCCGCATTCAGTGAGGTTTTGCGGACCTGATCCACACTGTTGGATCAGGTCTGCAAGACCTTTGATAAATAGGTCCCTTTGGCTCTCCTGCACTCCATCTGCATGGCTGATTGTTGCTTTTCATCAGCTGTAGGGATTACAGTCAGAACCTAAATGGGGTGTGCAGATCTCGCAGCGGTGTCCTGTGTAGAGCTTGGGGGTGCAGAGTGTTGGCCATGTTGACCAATAACAATATGCAGATGAGTAATACTAAATAATTTTTCCCTCTTACTTAAAAGGCAGTTAAACTTGCAAAAAGAAAATGCTGGAATGCATTAAATCATTGTGTATGTGTACTCTTGCTTGTATATAACTGTGTTTAACTCCTGCAAAGGAGTTAAACACATAGATAATGTCAGCTCCAGAGCAGCAATGCGATACTGGGAGCTAGCTAAATATCTGGTGAGCCAATACCAAGAGAAAAATGTGTGTAGCCACCAATCACCAGCTGGCTCCCAGTAGTGCATTGCTGCTCCTGAGCCTACTTAAGTATGCTTTTCAATAAAGTATCCTAATATAACAAAGTACATTTGATAATAGAAATTAATTGAAAAGTAACATAAAATGACATGCTCTATTTGAACCATGAAGGTTTAATTTTGACTTTCATGTCAATTTAATTAACCTATTGTCATTCATCCTTTGTTTTGTGTGTGTTGCGTGTTTTGACAATATCCAGAAACTCTCTGATGCAGCTGTATATGCAACATGCCCGTGCTTAACCCTTAAAATTAGCACAATTTAACCTAAGTCACTACCTGTTTCAAGGAGCTACAGGTGTGTGTTATCAAATAGCAAACAGTTCAGATGTAGGCATTTGTATGCATGATAAGTCATAAATGATGTGAATGTAAATTTTCACCACTTTTATCCAGTTTCAGCATAATAGCCATTACAGGTTATTTCATAAAAAACAATCTTCTCCATAGAAAACATTTAGCCCATCCAGTTCTCGTTAGTAAAACATAGCTTTTATTTAAAAATTTGAAAACAAAAATGTACAGACCTGGATTGAGTTCTATTAGTTGTACCTTGTACAGTAATAAATACCTCCGACCCTCAGTGATGCGTCACTAGACGCGTTTCGCCGTAGCTTTATCAATAGTCACTATTGATAAAGCTACAGCGAAACGCGTCTAGTGACGCATCACTGAGGTAATTGAAGCCTTTTCCGCCTACAGAAAAACCTCTCATTTGCAGAAGTATTTGCCACTTATAGAGTAATGTTTTTAACCACATAGACAAATCAACTAAATTTGTGTTGCATTTGTTTTTATTAAATGATTGGTCGATTATCATTTTTAGATAAAGATGTAAAAATAAGTTTTTTACATTCCTTGGAATCCAAATGCTCCTGTCTAATGTTTATCACCCTTTAAAATGGTTAAACAGTATTCACGTCTGCACTCCTGGTATGCCCCATATAAGGATATGTTTACCAGAGAGGTAGGAAAACAGCACACTCAGTCTCTTTTCTTCTTTTCCAAATGGGGCAAGGAATAAAGGATTTGCCAGGTCCCAAATACTCCAATATACAAAATATATTCCAGCCACCAAGAATTCTTTAAAAGAACCTTTATTTCACATAGGGTTCTCAGCAATAGACATACAACGTTTCAAGCCTCAGCAGGCTCTTAGTCATGTATAATTGAACATACACAGGTAAATGCCTTTATATACCCTCACCGGTTATTCATCTTCCTGTGCTGAATTGATTGCACAACAGTGCCATCTTGTGGATACAAAGAATTCAATGTATTACAAATTCAGCACAGCGGGTGAATACAAATTCACACAAAACATTTCCTTTAAAAAAACATCATTTAAAACCCATGTACATATAATTAAAAAGAGGTAATATGCACAACCACTATATAGTACATTTGACACAACTCTATGTTATTTAAACATGTCAATCCAATAAGTTTATCTTTATGGTATACAATTTTCTTCTAGAAAAACAGACTCCAATCAAAATCTTTGTTCATTCCTTTTGGCTTCATTGATTCCAATTTATATATCCAAAACATTTCCCTGGTTTTTAGTAACTGCTCCCTATCTCCACCTCGTCTGGGCTTATCAACCTGCTCTAAGATTTGAAACCTAAGTTGGCTAATATTATGACCCATAGAGAGGAAGTGAGAGGAAACTGGAGCTTCTTTGTTCTTACATCTCATGTTAGATTTATGTTCAGTTATCCTCTCCCTTACCTCTCTACAGGTCTCGCCAATATAAATTTTGCCACAAGGGCATTTGATAAGATAAACACAGTATGTAGACCTGTAGGTTAAATATTTGTTAATGTTAAATTTTTTCCCATTAGTGGGATGGTAAAAGTACTCCCCCTTTATCATAGAGCTACAGTTGCTGCAACTCAGACATGGATAGCAACCATATCTTTTAGGGCCAATAGTTCTTTGGCTTTCTTGTCTTTGGCTACCAATGTCTGAATGCACCAACATATCCTTGATACTCATATTTCTCCTATAAGCTACCATTGGGGACTCCTTAAATTCAATAACTTCTGGATTGCAATCCCTCAAAATATGCCAATTTTTCTTTAAAATGCCCATTATTTTTATTTCTAACAAAAATTATACAATTTGATTCTTGTTTTTGTGTTTTCTTTACAATGTCAGTGTCCTTAATAATAGCATCCAATTCATTCATGTAGGTGGATAATTTCTCTCTATAAATTTATTAGCCATCTGTCCTAATCTGTATTTACATTGATCCTTATCTGTTACAATCCGTTTGACTCTAGTAAATTGACTTTTAGGAATTGCTTTAAATATACTTTCAGGATGGTAACTACCATATTTTAGCAAATTATTCCTATCAGTAATCTTGGTGTAAAGATCTGTGTTTAAAAATCCTTCTTTATTATACACAAATGTATCCAGGTATTCAATACCTATTTCATTCATATTTAACGTGAATTTGAGTCCTGTAACTGAATTGTTTAAATCCTGTATAAAAGACAAGAGGCTACCAACGTCGCCCCCCCACACACACACGTCAAACACATCATCAATATATCTCCACCAGGAGGCGCCATAGCGTTGAAACAAAGGATGTGTATATACATAGTATTCCTCAAAGCTATTCATGAAAATGTTGGCGCATGGATATGGCCAGTGATTGAAGCATATGTAGGTATGCCTGCATCTTATTCATTCACTAGTTGCTTCTTTATCTGGAGAGACACAGGAACACAAGTTTGACTATATATGTTATGCCTATGCAAGTGTTAAACAGATAGGGGCCTATTTATGAAATGTCTGTCCGAAATGATCCGATCATTGGATCATGTCCGACAGACATCGCTGAATGCAGAGAGCAACATGCTCTCCGCACTCAGCATTGCAACAGCAGCTCTTGTAAACTGCTGGTGCAACGTTGCCCTCTGCAGATTCATGTCCAATCGGCCGCTAGCAGGGGGTGTCAATCAACCCGATCGTATTTGATCGGGTTGATTTCACGCGATCTCTGTCCGCCTCCTCAGAGCAGACAGACAGGTTATGGAGCAGCCGTCTTTCTGAAGGCTCGCCAGAAACATGGCCCTTTAAGCTCCATACGGAGCTTGATAAATGGGCCCCATAGACCTAGATTACAGGTGGAGCGCAATTGTAAATGCGGGAACTGAAAATGTGATTTCAAAGTCACAATATTTTTTTTTACCACTAGAACCCATATTGCAAGTCTTGCATGAAAAACAAATATTATGAACTTGCATGAAATCGGTCTCTACATTGAGAAATTACAGTTTTGATCATTAGCTTCAATGGTAGAAATGGTGCCTTTTTAAAAAACAACATTTTACAGTGTGAGAAATTATTAAAAGCTCATTATTGTTAATGGGAAAAACTGTGGCATTTTTTAAACGAAATATTAATATCCCATACTGTTAAAAACTTGTTTCTAGACCTTGTTTTTTTGTTTGTTTATTTACAATAAACAAACGTAGAAAAATGTATAAGGAGCCATTTGAATGTAAAATGCATATAAATTACACATCATACACAAGTGTACTGTTTACCCATAATTGCCCAGCTCAATCTATGATCAGGTTAATTTTACACATGCAAATTGCTATTGTCATTTCACACTGTACAACATTAACAATGTAATTGTATTGTAAGGGACATACTTGCTGAATAGCCATTGTATTAGTGATTTGCATTTGTAGAAGGAGTGCAGGTAGGTTTCTGGTTGCAATGGGAATCACAGTTTACTTTCAGCTCTTGAACGATACTAATGCTCACGTGAGAAAACTTTACTTACATCTTGTCATATAACTACACAGATTCTTGAGATATACTCGTGGTAGCAGTTTCACTGAAGCACAATTTACGCTAGAATCTTGTGCAAAATACTTGTATACTTATACACTTGTAATCTAAGCCATAGTAAATAAAGGAATTAGTTTATGAAATAAAGCTTTTTTATTTCTGCTGTAGATTGGTCTTTTAACTTAAAGGGACACTGAACCTATTTTTTTTCTTTCATGATTCACATAGAGCATGACATTTTAAGCAACTTTCTAATTTACTCCTATTATCAATCTTTCTTCGTTCTCTTGCTATCTTTATTTTAAAAGCGGGAATGTAAATCTTAGCAGCCAGCCCATTTTAGGTTCAGCACCATGGATAGCGCTTGCTTATTGGAGGCTTACATTTACCCACCAATAAGCAAGCATAACCCAGGTTCTCAACCAAAAATAGGCCGGCTCCTATGCATCACGTTCCTGCTTTTAAATAAAGATAGCAAGAGAACAAAGAAAAATCTATAATAGGAGTAAATTAGAAAGTTGCTTAAAATCACATGCTGTATCTGAATCATGAAAGAAGAAAATGTGGGTTTAGCGTCCCTTTAAAATTTATATTGAAACTAATTGAAAGTGAATTTTTTTGTGGGCGGTTTAGTGGCTAATTAGGGCAACTGCTACAGCTCTATTGGTAGACATACAACACACAAACACTAAATCATATATATTTTTATTTAGCCTTTACAAAAACAAACCAACAACAGCAACAACACATTTTCTAATGCAGCAATGGAAAAAGCTCTTTAATTTCTGGTCTAAAATGTGAAACATGAAAAACCTATTTTGAAAAGCATTCTCTGAATATAGCTATATTCAAAACATATATTATAAATGAAGCACTTGGTAAAACGTTAAAAATACATCACCCAAAATGAAAAGAAAAAAAACAAAAAACTGAGAATTTTTTCCTTAAAATAGATTCATCTGATTTTCCGTGTGAAACAAATTATTTCTCCATTTTAATATTTTTAATTATAAATAATCTTCATAAGTCTATACAATTTTTATTGAATCGGATGAATTGTTTATGTACTGTTATTTTCTCAGCCTAAATATTTTTCTTTTTTGTCAAAGTTTATTCCTTACAAATTATTTGTGCCAGAATCACAAGTGTTCTGCATGCTGAGAAATAAAAAGAGGCTCCTTTCAAATGTGTTGGCAACAGAATGTTGTCAACATTGCGCTGCAGCTACAAGCTGGATTTGAATGTGAGAGAACACTGGAGCATTATTAAGGTAGGTTTGCTGCTACCATTATTAATATACAGGGCAGGGTAAATCATCTTCATTAACCACCTACTATTTGACTGTAATCTATTAACCTCCTGTTACTTTGTCATGTAGTGCATTATACTAGCTACACTCATTATAAGGTACCATTTTATTGTTTTCTGTCTGCTGCACAGTAGCCACCAGTAGCAGCTATAGTATAAGGCTGAGGGGGGCTCTTCATTAATTATTGTATCATCTCCAAGCCTCAAATGTGTCAGCTTCTCTAAATGTACAAGGTAGTGACTATTTTTACATATCCGGTGCTCTATGTTGGTCAAGGAGCCCAATGGTCTAAAGCTCTCCGCCCAGACGAGATGATCTAAGTCTTTTCAGTACGGTGAGGTTCTTATAAAGAACTTTAGGAACATATATTTACCTTGAGAGATGTTTATCTTACTATGCAGGGTGTTGTGTGTGTAGGAAAGACTCCTAAAATATAAGGTCTAAATAAATATCCCAATGATTTTGTGTGATTTCTTTCCATGGCAGTGAGTTTTTGATCAACAGGCCAAGGAAAGAAGTAAAGAAAGGAGACCGGATATTCAATATAAGCAAATGCAGGGGGACACATCTCTCAAAGATCTTAGATCTTGAAAGATTATTGTGGGTTGGGAGGTCTACCCATTGTAAATGCAAATACCCTGGTTTTCAGGGACTGTCCTGGCCACATCCACTGCACTCATTGGCTCATCTCAACCCCGCCCATGATATGACACTCCATCCACTTCACACCCCCAAACCCCTGATCCTGTTACTGCTCTGCCCACAAAACACCAGTGGAGCACCTACCTCAGACCTTCTGGATATGTTGGGAGGTTTAAGAGTCTGGAGTAGTATAAGATTAATTCCTCCACCATTACACTCGGCATCTTTGTTATATGGATTTGTGGTCAGCTTTTTGCACCCCCTCACAGTGATACATATTTTTTTTATTTAAATGGACATGAAACCCATTTTTTTTAGAGCATACAACTTTTATCACGTTTCCATTTAATTTTTTTTATCAAATTTGCTTTATTCTTTTGGTATCCTTTGTTGATGGAGTAGCAATGCACTACTGGGAGCTAACTGAACACATCTGGTGAACCAATTACAAGAATCATATATGTGTAGCCACCAATCAGCATCTAGCTCCCAGTAGTGCATTGCTCCTCCTATGACTACCTAGGTATCCTTTTCAAGAAAGACTATTAAGAGAACAAAGCAAATTAGATTACAGAAGCAAAGTGAAAAGTTATTCAAAATTGCACAATCTCTCTGAATCATGAAAGACATTTTTTTTTTTGTATTTCATGACCCTTTAAGAAAACATGCAGTGAAAAAAATGAGAGGCTTAAAATGAAAATACACATTTTTTATCACACATCTAAATAAAGGGTAATATGAGAGAGGATATTTGTTAAAGTGTTAATGAAGTGATGCTTTAAATTTAATCCATCATTTACATTGGAAAAGGAATGTGGTTTTATATAAAAATAATCAATTGTGCACATTTATTTGCTTTATATTTGCTTAAAACATATAGGGCCAGATTACATGTGGAGCGGTATTTAACGCTTCTGCTCGAGCGCTAACTATGCTAGAATTAAATCTTTTGCATGCATCGTGTATCGCATGTTTCCCAAGTTAAAAGTAAACTATTTTTTTAAGTCGCACGCTAACCTAATGTGCGTAAAAAGACAAACTTAGAATATTGCGCGCGCGATAATGTATTCCCCATAGAAGTCAAGGGAGAAAAAAAAAGGGGGAAAAGCCTAGCATCCTACTTGCGCGCAAACCAGATCACATAATCTCAAGTGTGCTAACCCGACATGAAAATATGAATATTTCACATTACAATGTTCTTCACATAGAATAATATGTTCTATTTATTCATAAATACATATATATATACAGTATATACAGTATCTCACAAAAGTGAGTACACCCCTCACATTTTTGTAAATATTTTATTGTATCTTTTCATGTGACAACACTGAAGAAATGACACTTTGCTACAATGTAAAATAGTTAGTGTACAGCCTGTATAACAGTGTAAATTTGCTGTCCCCTCAAAATAACTCAACACACAGCCATTAATTTCTAAACCATTGGCAACAAAAGTGAGTACACCCGTAAGTGGAAATGTCCAAATTGGGCCCAATTAGCCGTTTTCCCTCCCCGATGTCATGTGACTTGTTAGTGTTACAAGGTCTCAGGTGTGAATGGCTAGCAGGTGTGTTAAATTTGGTGTTATCGCTCTCACACTCTCTCATACTGGTCACTGGAAGTTAAACATGGCACCTCATGGCAAAGAACTCTCTGAGGATCTGAAAAAAAGAATTGTTGCTCTACATAAAGATGGCCTAGGCAATAAGAAGATTGTCAAGACCCTAAAACTGAGCTGCAGCACGGTGGGCAGGACCATACAGCGGTTTCACAGGACAGGTTCCACTCAGAAAATGCCTCGCCATGGTCGATAAAAGAAGTTGAGTGCACATGCCCAGCATCATATCCAGCGGTTGTCTTTGGGAAATAGACGTATGAGTGCTGGCAGCATTGCTGCAGAGATTGGAGGGGTGGGGGGTCAGCCTGCATGGCTGTGGTCCCAGAAGGAAGCCACTTCCAAAGATGATGCACAAGAAAGCCTGCAAACAGTTTGCTGAAGACAAGCAGACTAAGGACATGGATAACTGTAACCATGTCATGTAGTCGATGAGACCAAGATAAACTTATTTGGTTCAGATGGTGTCAAGCGTGTGTGGTGGAAACCAGGTGAGGAGTACAAAGATAAGTGTATCTTGCCTACAGTCAAGCATGGTGGTGGGAGTGTCATGGTCTGGGCCTGCATGAGTGCTGCTGGCACTGGGGAGCTACAGTTCATTGAGGGAACCATGAATGCCAACATGTACTGTGACATACTGAAGCAGAGCATGATCCCCTTCCTTAGGAGATTGGGCCACAGGGCAGTATTCCAACATGATAATGACCCCAAACACATCTCCAAGATGACCACTGCCTTGCTAAAGAAGCTGAGGGTAAAGGTGATGGACTGGCCAACCTTTCTCCAGACCTAAACCCTATTGTGCATCTGTGGGGCATCCTCAACTGGAATGTGGGGGAGCGCTCTATGATGTCATGGAGGAGTGGAAGAGGACTCCAGTGGCAATCTGTGAAGCTCTGGTGAACTCCATGCCCAAGAGGGTTAAGGCAGTGCTGAAAAATAATGGTGGCCACACAAAATATTGACACTTTGGGCCCAATTTGGACATTTCCACTTAGGGGTGTACTTACTTTTGTTGCCAACGGTTTAGACATTAATGGCTGTGTGTTGAGTTATTTTGAGGGGACAGCAAATTTACACTGTTATACAGGCTGTACACTCCCTACTTTACATTGTAGCAAAGTGTCATTTCTTCAGTATTGTCATATGTAAATATATAATAAAATATTTACAAAAATGTGAGGGGTGTACTCACTTTTGTGAGGTACTGTACATACATGATTATCAGATAATAAATTGTGCATATTTTTTATATTTATAAATACTTAGAACATATTCCCCTACATCACAGTAAATACACAGTATATGAAATATGAATATTGCATAAATATGCTTTTACATGTTTTCATCTACTTAACTGAAAAAGGCTCCAAAGCACTTATATATATGTCTATGGGGCCGATTTATCACGGCCCGAAAGGGGCTGTATACACCTGTTTCCGCACGAGCCTTCAGGCTCGCCGGAAACAGAAATTAAGAAGCAGCGGTCTTAAGAGAGCTGCTCCTTAACTTGTCCGCTACCTCTGTGGCGGCGGACAGCAATCCGCCCGATCACATACGATCGGGTTGATTGATTGACACCCCCTGCTAGCGACCAATTGGCCGCGAATGTGTAGGGGCAGCATTGCACAAGCATTTTACTAGAAATGCTTATGCAATGATAAATGCTGACAGCCTATGCTGTCGGCATTTATCAATGTGCGGCAGACATGATCCGCTACAGCAGATCATGTCCGCTGCACTTTGATAAATCGACCCCTATATATGTATATGTAGGTATTTATGTGTTTATATGAGTATTTACTGTATGTCTGTAAATACATATTTACACTTATAAATATATAAATACATATGTACACACATACAGTATATATATATATATATACAGTATATACATACAAATACATGTATGTATCTCAATGTGAAATCCCTTTGTCTGCCTTTTTTTCTAACACCTGAGACCTTATATCTTTGTGCCCTTATAACTTTTTTGAGCAATATTTGTTTTTAATCATTTTTATTAGATGGTGTTCATATGAGTATACTTTGTAACGTATTTTTGATATGTTTTGTGACACTTGTTTGTTTGCGAATCAGTTAACCATAGCTTTGTGAACACAGAAATCCTTCTAGCGTAAATAGCGGTTGCATTCACGCATTCGCGTTTACTTTTGACTTGTAATACGAGCGGTAAACCCGACACGCGCAATCACCTGCGATAAAACCCTTTTTGATCATGAGCCACTTGTAATCTGGCCCACAAACTGAACTTCAGTGTTTGTTCCTAATCCTATCCCCACAATCTGTTTCTCTTCTATTTACACAGGGATTCTCTGGATTAGCTTATCAGAGGCTGCATAGGGCTGCACTATGTGGCTTATATAACTTCTGATTGGCTGTTTGGAGCCTGAGTGGGGTGTCAGGATAAGAAACAAAAATTGTGATAAATTTGCATTTTTTTTTACAGTGCCCTCCATAAATATTGGAACCTTGGTAAATATGAGCAAAGAAGGTTTGAAAAATTGCCTTTATTGTTTAACCTTTTGATCTTTTGTTAAAAAAAATACACAAAATACTCTGCTCTCATGGATATCCAGCAATTGCAAACACAACACAGGTTGGGACATCCTAAAACATTTAATGTGAAAATGGCTTAATGTAGCTTAATGAGTAAAAAAGTGGCCAAATGTTAATCAATTGCTGCATAATTTTGCACAAACTAAGATTTCCACTATCCAAGCCTATCCTAGAAGTTTCATGGTATTTGGTTTCCCACAAGGCAAATGAGTGACATTAAGCTTGTTTCTTGCGGAGCTTAATGTGGCTTAACGTACAAAATTGAACTTAGATGTTAACCAATTTCTCCCAAACTTACTATAATACTTTAATCTATCTATTCAAACATATTCTGAAAATTTCAGGACATTTGATAAAACATACCAAAAGTTATTCGCATTGAACAATTTTTTTTTACAATCCTAAAACATTTAGAGGCCTATTTATCAAGCCGTCAACTGCAAATGCGCTGGAATTCTGCAGCGAAATTGTGGCTAGCCTGATTCGAAATATTTATCAAAGCCTACAGACCGGCAAAAGTTGAAATATGTGACGTAACATACGATCCGCCGGTCTCAGTCCGACACAGATCGATGCTTACTTCATTACAGATGTTCTGAATACAAATTTGGCACTATTTGACAACTTTTGCCATTTATCAAACTTCTAACAGGTACGCACGCCACTATTCCAGCCCAGCGTACCTGGTTTTCAATCCACCACCCTGGAGGCCGCGGATGCCATAGGAATCAATGGGAGTTTGAAAGCAGCGAAAGCTTATGTTCAATGCTGCCAGATATCCCATTGATTTCTATGGTAGAAACAAATTACACTTACACCTAACACCCTAACATATACCCCGAGTCTAAACACCCCTAATCTGCCGCCCCTGACATCACTGCAACCTACATAATGTTATTAACCCCTATTCCGCCGTTTCCCGACACTGCCGCAACTAAATAAATGTATTAACCCCTATCCCGCCGCTCCCGGAGCCCACCGCAACTAACCAAAAGTATTAACCCCTATCCCGCCACTCCTGGAGCCCACCACAACTAACTAAAAGTATTAACCCCTATCCCGCCGCTCCCGGAGCCCACCGCAACTCTAATAAAGTTATTAACCCCTATCCCGCTGCTCCCAGACCCCTCCTCAACTAAATATATGTATTAACCCGTAAAACCCCTGGCCTCCCACATCACTACCACTTACTAAATCTATTAACCCCTAAACCGCCAGCCCCCCACATCGCCATAAACTAAATTAAGCTATTAACCCCTAAACCTAACAACCCGCTAACTTTACATTAAATATTAACTCATCCCTTTCTTATAATAAATTTAAACTTACCTTTAGAATTATATTAAACTATAAAATAAACTACCCTAACTATTATACTACAATTACATTAAACTATATTAAACTATGAATTAACCTACCCTAACCATTATACTAAAATTACATTAAATTATATTAAACTATTAATTAACCTACCCTAACTATTATACAAAAATTACATTCAACTACAAATTAAATTAACTATATTATATATTTAAAAACCTAACCCTACTAAAGTTATTTAAACTAAGTTACACAAAATAAAAAACACTAAGTTACACAAAATAAAAAATAAATTATCAAATATTTAAACTAATTACACCTAATCTAATAGCCCTATCAAAATAAAAAGCCCCCCCATAAAATAAAAAACCATAGCCTACAATAAACTACCAATGGCCCTTAAAAGGGCCTTTTGCAGGGCATTGCCCCAAAGAAATCATCTCTTTTCCCTGTAAAATAAAATACAAGTACCCCCAACAGTAAAACCCACCCCCCACACAACCAAACCCCCCAAATAAAAACCTATCTAAAAAACCTAAGCTCCCTATTGCCCTGAAAAGGGCATTTGGATGGGCATTGCCCTTAAAATGGCATTTAGCGCTTTTTCCGCCCAAAGTCCCTAACCTAAAATTAAAACCCACCCTATAAACCCTTAGAAAAACCTAATACTAACCCCCGAAGATCCGCTTACAGTTTTCGAAGACCCGACATCCATCCTCATCCAAGCGGCAGAAGTCCTCAGCGAAGCTGGCAGAAGTCTTCATCCAAGCGGGCTGAAGTCTTCATCCAACTGGGCAGAAGTCTTCATCCAGACGGTATCTTCTATCTTCATCCATCCGGTGCGGAGCGGCCCCATCTTCAAGACATCCGGCGTGGAGCTTCCTCTTCTTATGATCGCCGCCGAAGAATGAAGTTTCCTTTAAATGATGTCATCCAATATGGCATCTCTTACATTTCGATTGGCTGATAGAATTCTATCAGCCAATAGGATTTAAGGTGGAAAAAATCCTAATGGCTGTTGCAATCAGCCAATAGGATTGAGCTTTCATCCTATTGGCTGATCCAATCAGCCAATAGGATTGAGCTCGCATTCTATTGGCTGATTGAATCAGCCAATAGGATGAAAGCTCAATCCTATTGGCTGATTGCAACAGCAAATAGGATTTTTTCCACCTTAATTCCTTTTGGCTGATAGAATTCTATCAGCCAATCAGAATGTAAGAGACGCCTTCTTGGATGACGTAATTTAAAGGAAACTTCATTCTTCAGTGGCGATCGTAAGAAGAGGATGCTCCGCGCCGGATGTCTTGAAGATGGAGCCGCTCCGCACCGGATGGATGAATATAAAAGATGCCGTCTGGATGAAGACTTTTGCCCGGTTGGATAAAGACTTCGGCCCGCTTGGATGTAGACTTCTGCCAGCTTCGCTGAGGACTTCTGCCGCTTGGATGAGGATGGATGTCTGGTCTTCGAAAACTGTAAGTGGATCTTTGGGGGTTAGTGTTAGTTTTTTAAGGGTGTATTGGGTGGGTTTTAATTTTAGGTTAGGGACTTTGGGCAGAAAAAGAGATAAATGCCCTTTTAAGGGCAATGCCCATACAAATGCCCTTTTCAGGGCAATGGGGAGCTTAGGTTTTTTTAGATAGGTGTGTTTTACTGTTGGGGGGTTGTTTTTATTTTATTTTACAGGTAAAAGAGCTGATTTCTTTGGGGCAATACCCCGCAAAAGGCCCTTTTAAGGGCCATTGGTAGTTTATTGTAGGCTAGGGTTTTTTTTTTATTATGGGGGGGCTTTTTAATTTTGATAGGGCTATTAGATTAGGTGTAATTAGTTTAAATATTTGATACATTTTTTTTATTTTGTGTAACTTAGTGTTTTTTAGTTTGTGTAATTTAGTGTTTTTTATTTTGTGTAACTTAGTGTTTTTTATTTTGTGTAACGTAGTTGTTATTTTTTTGTAACATTAATTTTTTATTGTAGATTTAAATAACTTGAGTAGGGTTAGGTTTTTAAATATATAATATAGTTATAATAGTTAGGGTAGGTTAATTAATAGTTTAATATAGTTTAATGTAATTTTATGTAATTTTAGTATAATAGGGTAGGTTAATGAATAGTTTAATATAGTTTAATGTAATTTTGGTATAATAGTTAGGGTAGGTTAATTAATAGTTTAATATAGTTTAATGTAATTTTAGTATAATAGTTAGGGTAGGTTAATTAGTAGTTTAATATAGTTTATTTTAATTCTAAAGGTAAGGTAATTTAGTTTATGGTGATGTGGGGGGCTGGCGGTTTAGGGGTTAATAGGTTTAGTAAGTGGTAGTGATGTGGGAGGCCAAGGGTTTAGGGGTTAATACATTTATTTAGTTGCGGTGGGCTCCGGGAGTGGAGGGATAGGGGTTAATACATTTAGTTATTAGCGGTGGGCTCCGGGAGCGGCGGGATAGGGGTTAATAACTTTATATAGTTGCGGCAGGGTCCGGGAGCGGCGGGATAGGGGTTAAACATTTTAGTATAGTAGCAGTGTTTAGTGACAGGGTATAAATAAAGTTGGGAAAAAGCCGAATAGCAGCGAGATCAATGACTGTTAGTTAACAACAGCCTGCTGCTCATCACCCCGTTCTTGGTGCGTGGCTTTTTGACAGCTTTTTTAATAAATAAGGAGAGTGAATTCAGGTCCGCGGCCGCGATGTTAGGCGATGTTAGGCGAGCGTACTGTGCCGGCGAATGCAGCATAGTTGACAGCTTGATAAATAGGCCTCCATATGTGAGCAGCTTAATGTAAGAAGAGCTTAATGTATCAAAATTCACCTAAACATTTTCACTTTCCAAACTTATCCTAGAAGTTTCATGGATTTTGTTTTCCCACAAGGCAAATGAGTGACATTAAACTTGTTTTTTGGGGAGCTTAATGAGGCTTAATGTACAAAATTGAACTTAGATGTTAACCAATTTCCCCCAAACTTACTACAATACAATAATCTATCTATTCAAACATATTCTGAAAATTTAAGGCCATTTCATAAAAAATACCAAAATTTATTTGCATTTAACAATTTTTTTACAATCCTAAAACATTTAGGTGCCTATTTATCAAGCTCCGAACAGAGCTTGATGTCCCGTGTTTCTGGCGAGCCTTCAGGCTCGCCAGAAACACAAGTTATGAAGCAGCGGTATAAAGACAGCTGCTCCATAACCTGTCCACCTGTTCTGAGGAGGCGGACAGAACTCACAAGAAATAAACCCGACCGAATACGATCGGGTTGATTGTCACCCCCTGCTAGCGGTCAATTGACCGCGAATATGCAGGGGGCAGTATTGCACCAGCTGTTCACAAGAACTGCTGGTGCAATGATAAATGCTGAGAGTGTATGCTTTTGACATTTATCGATGTGCAGCGGATATGATCGGCTATATCGGATCATTTCCGCTCACATCTTGATAAATTGGCCCCTTAATGTGAGCAGCTTAATGTAAAAAGAGCTTAATGTACCAAAATTCACCTAAACATCGATAAATTGCCTTGAAACTTTGCACAAACTCAGTTTTTCACTTTCCAAACCTATCCTAGAAGTTTCATGGTATTTGGTTTCCCACAAGGCTAATGAGTGACATTAAGCTTGTTTTTTTGGGGAGCTTAATGTGGCTTAACGTACAAAATTTAACTTAGATGTTAACCAATTTCCCCCAAACTTCCCGCAATACATTAATCTGTCTATTCAAATATATTCTGAAAATGTCAGGAAATTTGATAAAATATACCAAAAGTTATTCACATTTAACTGTTTTTTTACCATCCTAAAACATTTCATGTGAATGGCTTAATGTAAACTGAGCTTAATGTACCAACATTTGACTGAACATCACTCAATTGCCTTGAAACTTGGCACAAACTCAGTTTGTCACTTTCCAAACCTATCCTAGGAGTTTCATGGATTTTGGTTTCCCACAAGGCAAATGAGTGACATTAAGTTTGTTTTTTTGTAGAGCTTAATGTGGCTTAATTTACAAAAAAAGAACTTAGATCTTAACCAATTTCCCCCAAACTTCCCACAATACAATAATCTATCTATTCAAACATATTCTAAAAATTAACGGACATTTAGTAAAACAAACCAAAAGTTATTGACATTTAGCTTTTTTTTTACAATCCTAAAACATTTCTTGTTAGCAGCCTAATGTAAAAAGAGCTTAATGTACCAAAATATGCTTAAACGTCAATCAATTGCCTTAAAACTTGGCACAACCGCAGTTTTTCACTATCCAAGCCTATCTTAGAAGTCCCATGGATTTTGTTTTCCCACAAGGCAAATGAGTGACATTAAGCTTGTTTTTTGGGATCTTAATGAGGCTTAACGTACAAAAAAGCACTTAGATGTTACCCAATTTCCGCAAAACTTATACAATACAATACTTTATCAAATCAAACATATCTGGAACATTTCAACATGTTTGCTAAAACAAATCAAAAGTTATTCACAATTAACTATTCTTTTTACAATCCTAAAATTAATGTGAACAGCTTAATGTTGATTTTGATCAGGTTGATTTCTGGTGAGTTCTGTCCGCCTCCTCAAGGCAGGAGGACAGGTTACGGAGCAGCTGCTTCATAACTGGTGTTTCTGGTGCTTGCCAGAAACACGGCCCTTCAAGCTCCATACGGAGCTTGATAAATGGGCCCCTAAATGTTTTAGGATTGCAAAAAAATAGTTAAATGTGAATAACTTTTGGTATGTTTTATCAAATTTCCTGAAATTTTCAGAATATGTTTGAATAGATAGATTAATATATTATGGGAAGTTTGGGGGAAATTGGTTAACATCTAAGTTCAATTTTGTACGTTAAGCCACATTAAGCTCCCCAAAAAACAAGCTTAATGTCACTCATTTGCCTTGTGGAAAACCAAAATCCATGAAACATCTAGGATAGGTTTGGAAAGTGACAAACTGAGTGTGTGCCAAGTTTCAAGGCAATTTAACGATGTTTAGGTGAATATTGGTACATTAAGCTCTTTTTACATTAAGCTGCTCACATTAAATGTTTTAAGATTGTAAAAAAATAGTTAAATGCGAATAACTTTTGGTATGTTTTATCAAATGTCCGTACATTTTCAGAATATGTTTGAATAGATAGATTAATATATTATGGGAAGTTTGGGGAAATTGGTTAACATCTAAGATCAAATTTGGGTGTTAAGCCACATTAAGCTCCCCAAAAAACAAGCTTAATGTTACTCATTTGCCTTCTGGGTAACCAAAATTCATGAAACTTCTAGGATAGGTTTGGAAAGTGACAAACTGAGTTTGTGCCAAGTTTCAAGGCAATTGATTGATGTTTAGGGGAATTTTGGTACATTAAGCTCTTTTTACATAAAGCTGCTCACATTAAGAGGCCTTTATCAAAGGTCTGGCGGACCTGATCTGACAGTGCAGATCAGGTCCGCCAGACCTTGCTGAATGCGGAGAGCAATACGCTCTCCGTATTCAACATTGCACCAGCAGCTCTACTATTTTACAGTATACTGTCCCTTTAAATATGGTGGTGGCTTTTTAATGTTTTGGGGCTGACTGACTCTGCCAGAAATCTTAAAATGGGCCGTGGTTGGATCTTCCAGCAGGACAATGATCAAAAACATTCATCAAAATCAACACAGCAATGGCTTACTGACAATAAAATCAAGGTCCTAGCATGACCATCCCAGTCCCCTAACTTGAGCCCCATAGAAAACCTGCGGAGTGAACTGAAGTTGAGAGTCCACCAGTGTAGACTACGAAATTTGAAGGATCTGAAGAGATTCTGTATGGAGGAATAGTCACAGATCCTTTGCCGTGTATTATCCAACCTCATCAGGCATTATAGCCGAAGAGCTGTTATCTTGGTAAAGGGAGGTAGCACAAAGTATTGACTAAAATGGTGTCAATAATTTTGGCACACATATATTTAGCAAATATTTATTTTTTTAGAAATTTGTGTTGTGTTTGCAATTGTTTGCTATCCTTGAGAGCCGAGTATTTTTGTGGACTTTTTGAACAAAAAGGTCAGAAGGTTAAAAAATAAAGACAATTTTTCACTTCTTTGCTCATATTTACCAAGGGTGCAATATTAGTGGAGGGCACTGTAAATATGTTAGATTGTTGTTGTAAAGTTAAAGGGACAACATGCTCAAAAATAAAAAAGTGAATGTGATAGAAGACCCAAAAGTATCCCTGACTTTACATTACAGGTATGGAGAACATCTCTGAGTGAGCCTGTGTTTGCTTGGAATTAATAGCTTAGGAAGAAAATTTATTTGGACCTCCTTGTCATTTTTCATGTTTGTGCTATCTATCAGTGTATATTACAGGATGTCATCACATGCAATAGGAAAGCTTCCAACAACAGAGGCATTTGCTCATCATGTGTGATGTCCTACTTACTTACAATGACCTAAAGAGATGTGCACTATCTTTTAAAGGGACATGAAGCCCACTTTCTTTTTATGTTTCAGACAGCGCATGCAACTTTAAACATCCTTCCAATTTATAGAAACAGAAAGGGGTGTGGAGCGCAGCCAAGGGAAAACACACAGATCTAAGTGCAGATTAAAAAACACCTTTTCACTTTATTCAAAACAATAAAAACATCAGGATTTACACTTACAAGCTTCACCCTCAAACATATGAGGTATGTGCTGACACTCTGTATAAGTTGTCCAAAACACGGATAAACTGGATACTGTATGTTCAAAAAGTGTCTGTGTCCCACTGTGAGATAACCACTTGAGCCCACTGTGAATGTATAGCTGACCGGGATAAGTGTGTCCCTTTGTATCTGGTAAATAGCACTGAGAATCAAAGTCCCAATATCACAGTGCAGATACAGGTAGGGCCGTGATGCAACTCAAGGGAACAAACTGTAAACGTTGGGAGGCGGTAGATACAGTGGCAGCGCGGCCCTATGATAGTAGCCGGCTAAAGGAAACGCCGCTGCACACAATGCTAACCTGATCCTCCGTCAAAGAGATGGGCGTGGCCTTACGCGTTTCGCTGGGCTCCTCCCAGCTTCGAAGGGAGCTGCACCGCAAACACACGCATTCAGACAAGGACTCTCTAAAAGGGAAGTTTGAACTTCTTGTTACTTTCTCATATATTGTAATGACTTTCTAAAGGGGACTTTATCATTTGATTCATATGATTCTCTGACTTTTTATTTATTTTTTATTTTTTTATTTTTTATTTTTCATTTATTTTTTGATTGATTGTCTATTTTTTTGGATAACATTGTGAATTGCTTATCTATTACTACATTGTATTCATACAGTGTTTTTGCTCATCTATATTCATTGCTGTGTGGCGCTACCTTAATATTGTATTATATACAGTATTTCTTTGGTGATCCTTCCAATTTACCTATATTATCGAATTTGCTATATTCTCTTGTTATCATTTATTGAAGGAGCAGCAATGCACTACTGGGAGTTAACTGAACGCACCAGTTAAGCCAATGACAAGAGGCAACCAGCAGCTAGGTACGAGTAATACATTGCTCAGCCTACCTAGGTATGCTTTTCAATAAAGGATACCAAGAGTATGAAGCAAATTAGATAATAGAAGAAAGTTGTTTTTTGAATTTAAACCTCTATCTGAATCATGAAAGTTTAATTTTCGTTTCACTGTCTCATTAAGATTAAGGCACACACTGTAAAAATGCCAATCATCTTGTACATAAGACACACAAAACGTAAATACATATTTCTATATATATCTGTATTTACCTATACCTGTATATCTATTCCTATACACATAAAGGTATAGATATCTATTTTACATTAATATTATCAAATATATATTTAATAATAGAAATTCATTTATTTTTCTGTGTGAAAAATATAGGAAAGTAAAAATATGCGTACCATGCATCGGGGTTTGCTCCTTTGGTCTAACGATGTGTCGGGTTAGTGCACATGAAGAATTACTAATTTTACATCATGTTATTGAAATATTAAACATAAATTATTATTTTTTTTACTTCTTATAGATACTTTAAACAATTCTAAATAATCTATAGAATATAGATATATTTTTTACAGTATCTAGAATATATATATATATTGGCTACGAATAAAGAGGAGGACAAATGTATAGGGTAAAGATCAGTCAAGAACAAACATGAAGCTTACATACTTATTAACTGAGGAATCAATGAAATGACAAGGACATTGTTGGATTATTTTTGAAAAGTGTATATTTGAAGCTGTTCTTTAGAGTAACGATTTTAACTTTATGAGCGAGTCATTTTTTTTTTTTTTTTCTATCAGAAAGACTCACTGCATCCACTAATTAGCTGTATGACTTTATCTGGGCCCTGGAGATTTTCTCTTGCTGTAACCTTTAGCTGGGGCTAAACAAACAAAGCACAGAAATATAAAAACATAGGAACAGTGATCTTTAAAACCTCCCAACTGGATCCTGCTGGGCTTTCACAGGTTAGGAGGTCTGGCCCACTTTCTGCCTGTTGCTACTTTGGTTCCAATTTTTAAATAAATGCCCCAGTTCCACCCAGGAAACACCATGTCCCACCTGACCATGTCCACAACATGCCACAGCCCTGCCCACCTCCCACAGACATCTCTTCTGTCAAAACCTTGTCCACAAAATGTTTTTAGGCCACTGTTAGGCCCCATCCTGGAAAGCTTCTGGAAAATGTTGGGGGGGGGTATGTCTTTTTAATGGTATATAAAACCAGAAGGCATATCATGTCATTATGTGTAACACACAGGATACCCAGCAACAGACCACATGTATAGGACAGCTATATAAGCTTGTAATATCGTGGGTGCAAGCTATGAGTGGTGGAACCAAACCACCATTCACAGGTAGCGTAGAAAAATAGTGGCACTACAAGCTCAAATAAAATTCCCAAATTTTATTAATCCATATTTAAAATAGATACAAGGGGTGTCCATTATGTTTAACCTTTATCAGTTCTTAAAATGGCATTGTGAACATTTTAGCCATTTTTTAAATCCTATGCAGCCTTTGTCCTTATCATATCTACCACAAGGTTCTTCCATGAATTAACCACACATTTTTTATTCTTCAAAAAGTCATGGATCAAAAAACACAAATAAACTGCTCTATAAATATAGTGCAGGTTATTTTTCTAACCTCCTCTTTAAGGTTCTGTTAAATAATCACATTGCATTTATGGAAAAATGAATTATCCAGCAAAGTAAAAATACCTTCAGGGAGACATATATAGACAGTATCTGCCTTTTAAATTTAACAGGCAACATTGTACCCCCAATAGATTGTCTCCCATCTGAGACCACTCATTTTCCTGAAGTCTCATTGATACATATACTCATCAATCTCTCTTAGTGTTTGTGCTGGATGACATATGACAGTCACTGGTACAAGTGTGCTTGTTTTAAATAGAAAGATAACCTCAAGTTGTATTTACTGGCTGTGAAAAATTGTATCCAGTGACAGAAGAATCATAAACATTACGGAGAATACTTTCATCTTTATTTAGTGTTGTGCCACAGGGAGTTCCCCTCTGGTGGTCAGCAGCAAATTGCTTTGGTTTCCTGAAGCTAAGTGCCACAATTCAGAGGGATTACTATAACTTGTAACTAAAAACTGGCTCCAAACAACCCATTCTCTCAAAACAAAATGTATTCATTTCTTATGTGTGGTGTGTTTAATTCCTCAGAGTAGCCTTGTTGTTTTCTATTCATCAGTAAAATCACCTTGTCACTGAACAAGTCTGCTAATTTAAAGCATGAGAAATTGTACCATGTGTCTATGCCTTTATTTTTAAACTATTTTTTTTTCCTTTTTCCATCTGTTTATAGTAGGGTCCCTAGGGCCACAATAGATGTTGATGTGGTTTCAACTCATTCTATTTCTTAACCCTATTTCCATCATGTGGATGGGTTTTACCCATTACCTAGCTCATTTATCTCCTTTCTGGGAAATACTAAACTGCGTCTCTGTGTGTTTATGTAGGTTATAGAACTTACCTTGCTATGCAATTTAATTTAAAGGCTATATAGAAATATATACTTTTGGTTAAAAATAATACATTGATGCCATTTTAAAAAGATGTGTTTACTGGCTCTCCAAGTAATACAAAATGCATGCACATTCTGGTGACCTCTAATTCTCCATAATATCACAAAACATAGGGGCCGATTTATCAATACTTCAACTGATAATACGCTGGAATCTCGCATCAAATTAGATGCAAAGTTGATCCGCCATAGTCAACAAAGGGTCAAGATCGTCAAATGTTGAAATTTGTGACGTAATATACGTTCCTGCGACATCAGTACGATGCAGATTGATGCTTGTGTTATTCGAGCGGAATACTGATCATCCGTCATCACATTCGACTCTATTTGACCCTCTTGCGACTTTATCAAACATTTAACAGGTACGCTTGCGTCTATTCCGACGCAGCGTACCTATCATTCAAATCGCCACCCTTGAGGTCGCGAATGCCATAGAAATCAATGGGAATCTGAAAACAAAGAAAGGTTATGTTCGATGCTGCAAGACAATAAAGCATATTAGATAATAAAAGTAAATTAGGGATATATTACCCTACTTATGGATTATGTTACATCTTTGTCTCTTATTACAAAGCAAGGGGATATTATTGCTCCAAATTTGGTGCGAAGTATTGCTCCAAATTTGGTGCACTAGTAGATATAGGGATACAAATGAAATAAATACATTGCTACTTAT
Source organism: Bombina bombina (assembly GCF_027579735.1). Taxonomy (NCBI): domain Eukaryota; kingdom Metazoa; phylum Chordata; class Amphibia; order Anura; family Bombinatoridae; genus Bombina; species Bombina bombina. Next base: position 1,050,369,545 of record NC_069503.1, read on the forward strand.
GGATTATGTTATATCTTTGTCTCTCATTACAAAGCTAGGGGACAATATTATTGCTCCAAATTTGGTGCGAAGTATTGCTCCAAATTTGGTGCACTAGTAGATATAGGGATACAAATGAAATAAATACATTGCTACTTATGGATTATGTTATATCTTTGTCTCTCATTACAAAGCTAGGGGACAATATTATTGCTCCAAATTTGGTGCGAAGTATTGCTCCAAATTTGGTGCACTAATAGATATAGGGATAAAAATGAAATAAATACATTACATAATATAGCCAACTTCCTTTTTTTGGAAAAATCTATTTGCACCATGTTTAACGCATGTAATACAAGTCCCACTCTCCACATCGCACCAAATTTGACGAAACATTTTTCGCACCAAATGTGACGCAATACTCAAACTCATAAACAACCCACAAACTGGTAAAGTTTTCCACAGCTTCTTATTGGTAATTGCATAATCAAGTGATTTATGAAATCAGCCAATCTGATTGAAATATAAATTTTCTACTATCACTAATGAATCAAATTGCTGTATACTTGAGTCATTGATCACTCATCAGAACTTGTAAGTGCCATTTGTTACATTGTGTATTGTACTTTGAAAGAATGTACATGTGAAATTAGTATTAAAGATAGACATTGATGATGACATTAGGCCACACAGTGTAATATTTCTGACAATGATTTTAATAATCAAATGATGTTTGATTCAATATAATCTTAAACTGATAGCTCAAAGGGATAGTCTACCTAACATTAAACTGTCTTGAATCCGATACAACAGAAATTAAAATCACCTCTTTACTGTCATGCTATTTTCAGTGTTTTTCTTCCATCTCTTGAATTTCATTTTCATTAAGAAATTTCATCTTAAATGCCAGCCCATTGTTTAAACCTGTGTAGGGGTGGTGTTAGTTTAAAACTAGACTGCAATCAGGAAGGGTTACACTGGTGCAGAGAGAAAACTGGCCCAGCTCTTAAAATATCCATTGATTGCAAATAAATACATATGATACCCTGATTACACGTTATATTTGCAATTATTCTTGCTCAGAACAATTAGATATTTACACTATATACATATAGTGGTGTAAATAAACACATAGATATGAAAGACAACATTGTATAGAACAAAAAAAGGAATTTAGGAACATGTAAATATGTTTGCAAAAGATTTATATATATATATATATATATATATATATATATATATATATATATATATATATATATATATATATATATAGGACAATTTAAAAGAAGAATATAAGAAGGATGAGTAATTCCTTCTTGATAAAGAAAGGGAATTCAGCACTCTTTTATATTAAACATAATTTATTTTATTGTTCAATAAAACAACCAAAGAAGTCTCTTTGCTACACATTCTATAAAAGTTACTTGCAATCCCATTTGTACATTTCTTAGTATTTAGAAACATATTAGACAACTAATGTTTCACATTAAACCACCTAATGTTGCAATCTTATATGAGCCGTATAAAAAGCCTCTAAATTCAACAGTATAGTACAAAGTGTCCCGCATTAATAAACGTCCAAGTTAGATGATTAATATAGCGTGTTTCCGCGAAAATAAGACAGTGTCTTATATTAATTTTTGCTCCCAAAGATGTGCTAGGTCTTATTTTCAGGGGATGTCTTATTTTTCCATGAAGAAGAATACGGTACACATTTATTGTTGAACAAAAAAAAAAGGAAATTTATTGCCTGTATACGGTACGGTAGAAAATGTAGTCCTCCGGTGTCATTTTGATTCCCCCCTCTGATCCTCCTGTTTTTATTTTAAATGACTCCTCTCCCCCACCCCTTTATCAGACATTTCCCCCCTACCTCAGTCACCCCTGTGTGTCCACACAATGTGCCCAACTCCTGCCCCGCGCGACTCACTGTTTATTTGTGAGTCAGTCAGACTCCGTCAGGGTAGAGCGAGCAGCAGGTGGCAGCTTGTCCTGGCGGCGGCGCGGGCTCTCTGATTAAAAGAGACCTCGTACTTCCTGTCTGCTTCGGCTGGGCCTTATGTTCGGGGGAGGCCTTATTTTCTGAAAGGTCTTATTTTCGGGGAGGTCTTATTTTTGGGGGGATGCCTTATATTTCAGCGAGAGGCAAAACTGTAAGTAGGTCTTATTATCGGGGGATGTCTTACTTTCAGGGAAATACAGTAGCCATTACATGCACAGAATCATAAAGTAGATGTCCACTCTTTCCGGTATGCACAACTGCGGTTATCACCGCACTCTATGTTAAACCAGACTGTGTTAGAGCTAGCAAAGTCAGTATTGTAATGCTTATGTGACCAAAGTGTTAGAAGCGGCTTATATTCCCCTCCTGGGACTCCCTTTCACAGGAGCTCCTACACACACGAGTAACTTGAATCCATCTGTTAAGCTCTCCTACTTCTCTGACATCACTAGACAGCGTGTACAGAACTCCGGTGTAACGTACACCAAACTAACATGTATTCTAGAGGCACTGCTCAGTGGGAGGTAAATAAACGAAAAAAACTCTTTTCCTCTCAAGGGGCCATCTCCCATTAGGGTGCCAAAACAGGGTAAAACCAAATCCAGTACAGTCCCAGTATATGTTCACACCAGCATTCAAGTGAAGTTATACTTGATCACCATTTACGGCTTATACGAATCAAATGCATTTAGGGTATTGCATTTAAAAGATGTCCAGACTCAATCTGTATTGCAGCATGATACAAAGCCTTTTTGCCAACAGCATATGTATTTCACCCCTAAGGCAGACTCACACTGGGGCTTTGTCAGGGCTGTAATCTACTAGACTCAAAACAGCCTTTTTAAACCGTAATTGGCCCAGCCTACTTTGTGCAGTTTTACATGTTGCTCTTAAAGGTTCATATCAAAATTATTCTCACATGCTAAAAAAATCATATTTACATCCTACTATTTCAAAAATTGGAAAAACCTAAAAACTTCTCATAGATTATGGTGCACACCTCAAACTAGATACCATTCATTATAACCTTTTTTACCTTTTATGTCATATAAGAAAAATTGTATTACAATGTCAAAAGACCCACAGAATTAAGTATATATCCTAGATCTCATCTAACAACGATAGAAAGCAGACATAATCTACTTTATCATTAAGGCCTAGTGTAAATCTTGTCTTTAGCACAAATATCCACATTGCTTCATTTTGAATTAGATTTTTTTCCACATCACCCCCTCTATTGCTTAAATCTCCCTTATCAATGGCAGTAAACTTTAAAGAACATGGATCTCCTGCATGATACTTTTTAAAGTGTCGCACAACATTGGTATCTCTTTTATAATATATATCATCCCTATCTTCCTGAATCCTATCTTTAAGGACACGTTTTGTTTTCCCTACATAGAACAGGGGCGCCAAAGTGTAACAGATACACCACCCCCACTGAATCACAATTCAGAAAATACCTAATGTCATATTCTCTATTCCCATTACCGGAGAGCCTATGACTTCTTTCCATATAGGGACAATACACACACTTCCCACATGGAAAGCTTCCTTTAATACCCCTATTCTTCCTAAGCCAATCAGCTGAAGAGGGACTTTTAACAAAGTTACTAATTACCAATTTATTTTTCAGATTAGGGGCCCTCTTGGCTGTGAGAAGTGGGTAATCTACCACTACCTCTTTTACCTTATCATCTAGTTGTAGAATATGACAATTCTTTTTGAGGGTATATCTTAAATTATTCCATTGATCATTATATGTTGTTATGAATCTTATTTGCTTGTTGTTTTTTTTTTGTTTACATTTATAAAGGAGGTCGTCCCTACTACTATTCTTAGCTCTAGCATAAGCTTTGCTTATACATTTATTTGAGTATCCTCTCTTACTGAACCTATCCTTCATCAGTACTGCATGCTCAAAGCCAGCAATGTCATCATAAAGCCAGCGGACAAGGGTGGGAATTTGGTTCTTATGGATGAAGCTAGTTATGTTTTTGAGGTCAAAAGGCAACTAGGGATACCGGAACAATTTGCAAAGTTAAGTAATAATCCAACAAAATCTATACAGTCTAATCTGTTTAAAATCTGAGTAAAGCAAAGAGAGAGGGACTTATCTCCCAGCGAGAATTTAAATTCCTCTATCCAGATTTTCCAAAAGTGACAGTTTTCTATACGATTCCCAAAGTTCAAAAGAGCATGACTAAGCCACCAGGGAGACCTATTGTCTCCGGTATTGGTAGTTGTACAGAAAACCTAGGATTATTTGTGGATTATTTTTTGCAGCCTTTCCTCACTAGCCTCCCCTCATATGTGAAAGATACTGGTGATTTGTTTAAAAAGCTTGATGGCATTACAGTCTCTGAAAATACCCTACTCGTGTCCCTTGATGTAGAAGGACTCTATTCCTCCATCCCACATGTAGTGGGTTTGGGAACAATAAGAACCTTTTTGGAGACAAGAGGCCCAACTTTTGAGAAACACACAGATTTAATATGTAAGCTATTAGAATTTATACTCCAAAATAATATTTTCACTTTTGATGGAAAATTTTACAGGCAAGTGAGAGGCACAGCTATGGGGGCAGTATGTGCCCCCACCTATACGTGTCTCCATTTGGGAGCATGACATTTTTGACGTATATAGTGAAATGTTTGAGTCCTCAGTCCTATTATGGATAAGATATGTGGACGACATTCTATTATTGTGAGATGGCAGTTATGAAGACTTACAAAGTTTTATTGGTAAACTAAATGAGAGTGATAAGAATATTCTCTTCACTAGTAAAGCTGATAAAAAAAGAACTATCCTTCCTAGACATAAAAAATTAAGAAGGAAGGGGTATCTATAGTCACAGAGAATTATAGAAAAGCAAATGCTACCAAGAGCATTTTGGAAGCAAATAGAGCCCATCCACAGTCACTTATTAAAGGTATCCCTGTTGGTCAATTTCTAAGGTTGAGACGAAATTGCTCATCATTAAATAGATTTGATGAGCATGCAGTATCGATGAAGGATAGGTTCAGTAAGAGAGGATACTCAAAGAAATGTATAAACAAAGCTTATGTTAGAGCTAGGAATAGAAGTAGGGATGGCCTCCTTTATAAAAGTAAACAAAAAGATACCAACAAGCAAATAAGATTCATAACAACATATAATGATCAATGGAATAATTTAAGATATACCCTCAAAAAGAATGGGCATATTCTACAACTAGATGATAAGGTTAAAGAGGTAGTGGTAGATTACCCACTTCTCACAACCAAGAGGGCCCCAATCTGAAAAATAAATTGGTATGAAATAATTTTGTAAAAAGTCCCGCTTCAGCTGATTGGCTTAGGAAGAATAGGGGTATTAAAGGAAGCTTTTATGTAGTAAGTGTGTGTATTGTCCCTATACGGGAAAAAAAGCTATAGGTTCTCCGGTAATGGGAATAGAGAATATGACATTAGGTATTTTTTGAATTGTGATTCAGTGGGGGTGGTGTATTTGTTACACTGTGGCTGCCCTCGGCTCTATGTAGGGAAAACAAAACGTGTCCTTAAAGATAGGATCGAGGAACATAGGGATGATATATATTATAAAAGAGATTCCAATGTTGTGCGACACTTTAAAAAGTATCATGCAGGAGATCCATGTTCCTTGTTCAGAGGAGTGGCTGCACCTCACTGACGAGGCCCATAGGAGGCTGAAACGATCATCTGGGGTTGTCATGTTCCTTGTTAAGAGGAGAATTGCCTGGTATTTTGGGGCTGGACTGACCTTACTTGGCGGGATCAGACTGATATACTTAAGGAAAGTTTTCCTCTGTGAAAAGCACACTGGTCTAAAAGAGGCTGCTTCCGGGTGGTAAATTGCCATAAAACTAGCTGATTAGCTGTTGTTCGCTCCTGGTAGAGCGCTTCAAATGCAAATTAAAATGAGCCCTGGGGAAGTCTCACTGTGGGTGATGGGGGAAACCAGACATGGACTCCTTGTCCAGTGTGCTTAGAGAAATGTGGCTGCACCTCACTGACGAGGCCCACAATAGGCCGAAACGATCATCTGAGGTCGCTTCTCAGGCCTTTGGCTGGGATCAAGTGCAGTTTTCTGTGCTTGGTCTTGGTTGAAAGATTTGCTGCCTGGAGACCTGCTCCTTCAGCCAGGGGTCCTCTCCCTTCGGGGTTTGGGCTCCTGCTGCTATTGGGGGGGTGGCTACTCCTTAGGCGTAGAGCAACTGGGTAGTAGGGCCATCCCCTTGGCCATGTCGCATCGTCCCTGGACTTCAGCCACATGCTGCTTTTGGGGGGTGCTCTGAAATCCAGCCTAAAGAGGCAATAGGACAATTCCGGCTACGGGTGTTGATTTCTGAGGACTTCCGAGAGAAGATTAGTTTGGCTCATGTCCAGCAGGTTGTTTTGGAGGGTGTTTTGAAGATGCCAAGAGCAAGTTTGCATAGTGTTCAATCTTTCCCTTCAAGAGGGATTTTTGATGTGGCTTTCACCGATGAACATCATTTACAGACCTGCTATCAACGGACTATTGATATGGCTGCTGCTCCAGAGTTGGTGGGCATGAGATTTGTTGCCTGTGTGCAGAGGGAGAGAAGAATCCCGGTGACAGCACATATGTGCAATCCTAGGGTCACTGATGTGGAAATTTGTCTGTTTCTTTGTCGCTACTTTAATGATGTTCAAGGAGGTAGCAAGCTAGAGAATCAATTTGGGACTTTCAATGGAAAGCGCAGGTTCTGGGTGCGGTTTGTGTCAGATGAATTAGGTATTGGTGGAAACACCCTCCACAGACTTTTGCCATTGGTGGAAATAGAGGTTTCCTATACTATGATGACATGCCTCTTTTTTGCCATAGTTGCAACTTGTTTGGTCACATTGCTGAAAATTGCCCAGGTGCCAGATGTCGAAATTGCAGTGAGGAGGATCATCTTGTTGCCCACTGTAGTAAACGCCGGACCTGTGACCTGTTTGGTTCTTCAAGTCATCTGTGCAGGATGTGTCCTTTGATGATGTTGCAGGAGCTTGATAGAGTAAAGCCTTCCTACGCTGATGTTACAAAAAAAAACATCTTCAGTTACAGTTGAGCCATCTGTGAATGAGGAGGAGGTCTCTGATGAGGCATTAATCTCTATATTACCTCTTTTGTGTAAGAAAACTGCAGTTGGGGTCCCTGTCGGAGAGGTGTCTGATGCTCCTGTGGTGGTTCCTGTGGCTGAGAAGGTGGAGTAAGCTCAATCTAATCTTCAGGAGGTGGAACTTGCTGCATATAATGTGATAGCTGCTTCCAATGTTCTTGAAGCCCTGTTGCCCAATTCTGTGGATGATACTGTTGCTGTTCCTGGGACAGATAATTTTTCCTTCACTGAGTCATCTTGTGATCCTGCTCCTGATGCTGTTCTTGGTGAAGGGGAAAACATTGATTGGTCTGCTGTTGTATCCTCTGGTTCTGAGGAGGATATGGACACTGCAGGGAAAATTTTTGCCTCCAAGCGGAAAAAAGGTGCGGATTCTGATGGATGGGAGAGTCCTGATTTGGATCTACCAGTAGTTAAGAGTGTAGATCCAGATACGGCAAGTGATGCTGACTCTTTAATTTCAGAGTTTCCTTCTGTCTCTACTAAAGACGTTCCCTCTGACTGAAAGCCAGTGTATACTTGCTGAAGTTACTCGTGATGAGGCTGGCAAGGGGGAGCCTAGGAGGTCGGCACGTCACAGAGGCAGATTTAAAGGATCTCCTTTGAGTCCTAAGAAAAAGAAAGAAAGGAAGAAGTCCTGATGTTAATTTTTTGTTTTGTTTTTCTTTAATTAATTTTTTTGATGTTTCTGACCATTTCTCCCCTTAATGTCAGGTTTATGAAAACTATAGCAAGGAGAGCTGCAATTTTTAAGTTATTATCTGTATGTTCTGCTAATATTTTTTCTTTGCAGGAATGTGGTCTCTCTGAACATCCTAAATGTACTGACTGGGAATATGGTCCTAAAGTATGGTCTTGTTCTTCTGATAGGAATGGGGGGGTGGAAGTTTTGTTTAAGGGGTTTTGTTTTTCTATCCTTAATGTAGTTCATATTGTCCCAGGTCGGGTTCTTTTGGTTAGTTTTAGTTTTTGTGGGACTGTTTTTCATTTGTTTAATGTATATGCTTCTCCAAATAGGGTAGAACTTTTGCTTAATTTTGAAACATTAAAGTTTTTTCTGCTAGGTCGAGAGGCAACTTTTTTGGTTGGGGATTTTAATTGTATTATTAAGAATGGGGACAGAGAGGGTGGGAGTGATTGTAGGGTGGATAGCTCAGGGAAGTTTTTTTTTTTGATCTGCTTAAATCTTTCGGTTTGAAGGATGCCTTTGGGTCCGTTTCATTTTCAGGGGAGGGTTTTACTTTCTTTAGTGATAGTGGTGGGATAAAATCTTGAATTGATTTTTGTTTTTTATCTAAATTTCTATGTGTTGATGATGTTTCTTGAAAGCGGATGCCCTTTACGGATCATGCCCTTTTGATGTGTAAGGTGAATTGTGATTTGAAGATCAAGTATGGTAAGGGTGTTTGGAAACTGAATGTGGATTTGTTAGAAGAAAAGAAGATTAAGGGTCAGTTTGTTTGGATGTATGAAAGGTGGCATGAAAGAAAGTGTGATTTTAGTAATGTGCTTATGTGGTGGGAATGGTTGAAGGTGGAAATAAAGAGATTTTTAATTAAGAAAGGCTGTAAGAAAGCTAAAATGGAAAGGGAATTGTATGATAAATGGTATCTGGGGTTGTTGTATTTGTATGAATTGCGAAATTGTGGTATTGATGTGCATGAGGAAATTGCTGAAGCAAGAAAGAAAATTAAAAAGTGTATGCATGAAAAAGGAAAGAAAATTGTTTTTATGGCAATATTGGAGAAAATGGAAAAGGATAAGTCTTGTAGTAAATATTTTTTAAAGAAAGCTTTTGAAGGAAAGACTGGTTTTGTTGGTGTTTTTGATAAGGTTGAGTGTGAAATTGATGGTACGGATGGTGTTTTGCGTGAAGTTCCTGAGTTTTATAGTGAGCTGTATAAAGAAAAGACAAGATATGTTTTATTGGAAAAGGAGTTGTTGGAAGACATTGAGGTTAATTTGGAAAAATATGATAATGATTTGTTAGAAAGGGATCTAAGTTTGGATGAGATTGCAGAGGTTGTTAGGAGTTTTAAGAATGGGAAGTTACCTGGTTGTGATGGTTTGCCTGTTGAATTTTATTTTTTAACTTGTTTTTGGAATTTGATTGGGGTGGATATGTTGGATGTTTGTAAGTTTGTTTTTAGAATGAATGTTTTGCCTGTTTCAATGAGGAAAGGTTGGATTGTTTTGTTATTTAAAAAGGGTGATAAGAGAGATTTGAGGAAATGGAGGCCGATTGTTGAATGTTGACTATAAGTTTATTGCAAAGGTGCTGGCAAATAGAATACGTGGAGTGATTGGTAAGGTTGTGGGTAAAGAGCAAGTGTGTGCTGTTCCCGGGCGTCAGATTTCTGAAAGTTTGTTGTTACTACGTGATGTACTGTGGTATGTGAGGGAAAGGATGAGGTCTGTTGCTGTTGCTATTGTGGATTTTGAAAAAGCGTATGATAGGGTAGTGCATGATTTTATGTTTCATGTTTTAGAACGTTTAGGTTTTTCTGGTAAGATTATTGGATGGTTTAAATGTTTGTATTGTGATATAGTCAGTCAAGTTCAGGTTAATGGCTTTTTGACTGAGGAATTTTGTGTTAAATCTGGAGTGCGTCAAGGATGTACTTTGTCTCCTGTGTTATTTGTATGTGTCATTGAGCCATTGTTAACTAGTTTGAGGAAGGATAAATTAGTTAGAGGTGTGAGTGTTCCTGGTAGTGATGGAAGGTGTTTAAAAGTGATTGGGTATATGGATGATGTGAGTGTGGTATGTGAGACTGGTTTGAGGAGGGTGAAAACTTTAGTTGAATGTTTTTGTATGGCAAGTGGTTTCAGAGTTAATTGGAATAAGTGTAAAGTGTAAAGTTAAAGTAATGATAGGGAGATTGATTCCTGTGGATGGCCTGTGACTGACGGTGCAATTGAAGTGTTGGGTGTGAAATTTGATGTGAATTTGAAAGGCTTGGAAAGTTGGGAGAATGTTTTTGATAAAGTGAGTAGAAAACTTCAGTTTTTGTCTTTAAGAACTTTATCTTTGGAAGGAAAAATGTTAGTTATTAATGTTAGTTATTAAAAAATCGCTTTTCCGCCTCCTGAGAGGATTTTTCAGATAATTTTGAGAGTGTTGTTTTCTTTTTTTCTGGAGTTCTGGTATGGAGCGTTTGAAAAGAGATGTTGTTAAGAGTAAGAATGTTGGTGGTAAGGGTTTTCTAAATGTGGAGAGATTTTTGGCTGTGAAATATGTTAGTAGGTGTGTGGTTCTGAGTGGTAAGGATAGCATGGCTGGTTGTATGGTAAAGTATGCTTGTGGAAATGTTTTAAGACCATATGGTTTGTTTGAGATTGATAGAAAGAAACCGGTATATTTTGCTGTTCCGTGGTTTTATGTAAGGGTGGAATGTTGGATTAAAAAATATGGTTTGGAGAATGTTAGTAGGGAGATGTGGTGTGCAAACAAAATGGTGTTGAAAATGTTGGAGAAGAAGGAAGGTCTTGAGTTGATTGGGGGTTTGAATGAAAATGATAGTGTGTTGGTATGGAAAAATGTGTGTAGTAAGTATTTGATGAATAGGCAGAAAGATATTAGTTGGATGAGTGTGCATAAGTGTTTGCCGACAAGGGATTTTCGGAGAATGCTTCGTTTAGTGGCTTCAGAAGTGTGTCCTAGAGATGGTTGTTGTCAAAGCGAAAGTGTTATTCATTTGTTTTGGAATTGTGAGTATCCTAGAGATGTTTGGAGAAGTTTGAAAAAGATGATTAAGGGTCTGACTGAAGTGCAGTTTTTTACTTTTAATATGATAATGTATGGCTTGTGTGGAAGTGGTGTGGAAAATGAGAAAGCAAGATTGATATGGTTGTTGGCATGTTGTGTGAAGGAGGTGTTGTGGGATGTGCGTAATATTTTGATTTTTAAGAAAGAGGTAGTTACTTTAGGTAATTGTGTGGGCATGATCCGTGGGAAGTTGTTTTTGTATTTTTCTTTTGATAGGAGGTGATATGGGGAATTAGATTCTGAAGGCATCTGGAAGACAAAGAAGTGGAAGGATTGGATTATTTAGTTTTTAGGTTTTTTTTTCTCTTCAGTTTGTTTTTGTCTGTATTTGAAATATGTTTAGTTTTATTTTGTGTGATTATTTAAGTTTTATGTTTGCATTTTGATTTTTTTCTGATGACAAAAATTTGGGTCAATATTTCAGTTGTTTTGTAACAAGAGATATTTTGTTTGAATTTGTTATTATGATTTTATTTTGTATATATGCATATATGATTATTTTTCTAATAAAATAATTACGAAACAATAGTCTGGGGTTGTCATGTTCCTTTTTCAGAGGAAAATTGCCTGGTATTTTGGGGCTCGACTGACCTTACTTGGCGGGATCAGACTGATATACTTCAGGAAAATTTTCCTCTGTGAAATGCACACTTGTTTAAAAGAGACTGCTTCCGGGTGGTAAATCACCATAGAACTAGCTGATGAGCTGTTGTTCATTCCTGGTAGAACGCTTCTTTCTTTGAATGCAAATTAAAATGACCCTGGGGACGTCTCCCTATGGGTAATGGGGGAAACCAGACGTGGACTCCTTGCCCAGGGTGCTTAGAGGAATGTGGCTGCACCTCACTGACGAGGCCCATAGGAGACTGAAATGATCATCTGGGTTTGTCATGTTCCTTGTTCAGAGGAGAATTGCCTGGTATTTCGGGGCTGGACTGACCTTACTTGGCGGGATCAGACTGATATACTTCAGGAAAGTTTTCCTCTGTGAAAAGCACACTGGTCTAAAAGAGGCTGCTTCCGGGTGGTAAATCGCCATAGAACTAGCTGATGAGCTGTTGTTCATTCCTGTTAGAGCGCTTCTTTCTTCGAATGTTCTTTAAAGTTTACTGCCATTGATAAGGGAGATTTAAGCAATAGAGGGGGTGATGTAGACAAAATTCTACTTCAAAAAGAAGCAATGTGGATCTTTCTGCTAAAGACCAGATCTCCACTATGCCTTAATGATAAAGTAGATTATGTCTGCTTTTTATAGTTCTTAGATGAGATCTAGGATATATACTTAATTCTGTGGGTCTTTTGACATTGTAATACAATTTTTCTTATATGACATCAAAGGTAAAAAAGGTTATAATGAATGGTATCTAGTTTGAGGTGTGCGCCATAATCTATGAGAAGTTTTTAGGTTTTTCCAATTTTTGAAATAGTAGGATGTAAATATGATTTTTTTAGCATGTGAGAATCATTTTGATATGTACCTTTAATTGCAACAGGTAAAATTGCACAAAGTAGGCCGGGCCAATTAAGGTTTAAAAAGGCTGTTTTGAGTCTAGTAGATTACAGCCCTGACGAAGCCCCAGTGTGAGTCTGCCTTAGGGGTGAAACACATATGCTATTGGCAAAAAGGCTTTTTGTATCATGCTGCAATACAGATTGAGTCTGGACATCTTTTCAATGCAATACCCTAAATGTATTGGATTTGTATGAGTCGTAAATACAGAGTATGGTGATCAAGTGAAACTTCACTTTGATGCTGGTGTGAACATATACCGGGACTGTACTGGATTCGGTTTTACCCTGTTTTGGCACCCTAATGGGAGATCGCCACTTGAGAGGAAAAGAGTTTTTTTCTGTTTATTTACCTCCCACTGATCAGTGCCTCTAGAATACAAGTCGGTTTGGTGTACGTTACACCGGAGTTCTCTACATGCTGTCCAGTGACCTCAGAGAAGTAGGAGGGCTTAACAGATTAAATAAAGTTACTCATGTGTGTACAAGCTCCCATGAAAGGGAGTCCCAGGAGGGGAATATAAGCCGCTTCTAACACTTTGGTCATGTAAGCATTACAATACTGACTTTGCTAGTTCTAACACAATCTGGTTAAACCTAGAGTGCGGTGATAACCGCGGTTGTGCATACCGGAAGAAGTGGGCATCTACTTTATGATTCTGTGCATGTAAAGGCTATATTAATCATTTAACCTGGACGTTTATACACCTACCATTACTCTGCCTAATGTATTAATATAATGCAAGACACTCTGTACTATACTGTTGAATTTAGAGGCTTTTTATACGGCTCATATAAGATTGCAACATTAGGTGGTTTAATGTGAAACATTAGTTATCCTATATGTTTCTAAATACTAAGAAATGTACAAATGGGTTTGCAAGTAACTTTTTATAGAATGTGTAACAAAGAGACTTCTTTGGTTGTTTTATTGAACAATAAAATATATGATGTTTAATATAAAAGAGTGCTGAATTCCCTTTCTTTATCAAGAAGGAATTACTCATCCTTCTTATATTCTTCTTTAAAATTGTCCTATCTCTTTATTAGGGCCTGTACCATTTCCTTTTAACAAAAGTCTTTGAACACTATTTACCAGGTTGTAAGATCCTGGTTAGGGACATAAGATTTTCTCTCTCACTTTAAATTATATATATATATACACACACAAAACACAGAAGGGGACTGCACTCTCATACTGGACCGGGTATGCATCTCATGACCCTACAACATGCTCAGCACTGGGTGCTCACTGGCACTCACAGGGAGCTGTGCTGTCCCCAGAGTCACAGGTCTGGGTGCAAGAACCATAGGGAAAATTACAAAACAAATTAAAACAACACACAGAGAATATCCAGCACTCACTTACAAGCTCTCAGCTAAGATTTAAAAGCAAAAATGGAAAGGTTAGTTACCGCATCTGGCCAAATCGGACAAGCCCAGGTACCACGTCAAGGTCCTTTCCAATACCCGAGACCCTAAAACAGCCACACAATGCAAGCTCTCAAATCCAAACAAACTGGGAACAAGGCAAGGGTGCACAGGCTTATGTAATCACCCTAGACATATACAAAACACAGAAGGGGACTGCACTCTCATACCGGACCGGGTACACATCCCATGACCCTGCAACATGCTCAGCCCTGGGTGCTCACTGGCACTCACAGGAAGCTGTGCTGTCCCCAGAGTCACAGGCAGTTAACCCCAGACAGGTCTGGGTGCAAGAACCATAGGGAAAATTACAAAACAAATTAATACAACACAAAGAGAAAGTCCAGCACTCACTTACAAGCTCTCAGCTAAGACTTAAAAGCAAAAATGGAAAGGTTAGTTACCGCATCTGGCCAAATGGGACAAGTCCAGGTACCACGTCAAGGTCCTTTCCAATACCTGGGACCCTAAAACAGCCACACAATGCAAGTTCTCAAATCCAAACAAACTGGGAACAAGGGAAGGGTGCACAGACTTATGTAATCACCCTAGACATATACAAAACACAGAAGGGGACTGCACTCTCATACCCGACTGGGTACACATCCCATAACCATGCAACATGGAAAGGACCTTGACATGGTACCTGGGCTTGCCCCATTTGGCCAGATGTGGTAACTAACCTTTCCATTTTTGCTTTTAAATCTTAGCTGAGAGCTTGTAAGTGAGTGCTGGACTTTCTCTGTGTGTTGTATTAATTTGTTTTGTAATTTTCCCTATGGTTCTTGCACCAAATCTGGCCAAATGAGGCAAGCCCAGGTACCACGTCAAGGTCCTTTCCATGTTGCAGGGTCATGGGATGTGTACCCGGTCCGGTATGAAAGTGCAGTCTCCTTCTGTGTTTTTGCTTTTAAATCTTAGCTCAGAGCTTGTAAGTGAGTGCTGGACTTTCTCTGTGTTATATACAGTATATACAGTATATATATATATATATATATATATATATATATATATATACACACAAGTATGTGCAAAGGTATATGTACAAATTCTAGCATTAATAATCATTTTGAGATAGGCATATCATGATTTATAGAAATACAAATACACATTAATTTATGTGAAAATATCATATATCAGATTTTTTGTACAACAAATAAATAGAAAAATAACTTTCTATCAGATATTATGGTTTGTTCAGGTATAAATCTAGCTATTTATTGGACATTAACAGATGAAAAATAAAAGATTAGCTTTAGAGAAATGTGCTTGTTCATGGAAAGAAAATATAAATAAAGTTGGAAACAGAATATCCGCGACATTGATGAATCTTATTTAGCAACAGTCTGATGCTCATTGCGCCGTACTTGACGCGCGTGTTTTTGACAGACTTTTTAATAATTAAGGCCGTCGTATGTAGATTTGCGACAGTGATGTCTGGCGATGTCTGGTAAGCGTATTGACTCCAGAGAATGCATCGAGATTGACGCAATGATAAATCGGCCCGATAGATTTGACTTTTTATGTTTTTCTGTTCTAGAAGGACAAGGTAAGATGCATATTGGACAAATGTATTTATTTATACAATATTTTACCAGGAAGGATACATTGAGATTTCTCTCGTTTTCAAGTATGTCCTGGGTCCACAAAACATTGCATTGATACAATAGGGTAATTGATACAATAGGGTAAAATAAAATACAAAAACAATAATAATACACAATATATGCAAAAATTTAACATTGAACCGGTAGGAAATATATAATCAACCATGACAGGTCCATTCTGTTTTGAGATATGTAGAGAGGGATCTCTTAAAGTATATTTGGCTTGGGGAAGGTTTGAAAGTGTGCGGGAGGTCATTCCATAACTGTGGCACTCTGTAGGAATAGGAGGTTCGAGCTGCTTTCTTTTTGTATTGAGGCAAGCTAAATAATGTGCTGGTACTGGATCAGAGGTTGTAGGAGGTGGGAATAGCCATGGAGAGCATTCTGCTCAGGTAGGTTGGGAGCTTCCCAGAAAAGCTCTTAAACACAATGCAGGAAAGATAGAGGGTGCGTCTGGATTCTAGCGACAGACAGTTTAGTTCTTTTAGCATGTCACAACGATGGGTCCTGTAGTTACATTGTAGCACAAAGCGGCAGAACGAGTTATACAATGTATTAAGTTTATTAAGGTGAGTTTGCTGTGCAGGTGCATATACTACATCTCTATAATCCATGATTAGCAGCAGCATTTGCTGTACAATCTTTTCCTTTACTGTAGGGCTGAGGCAGGATTTGTTTCTGTACAGGGCACCTAGTTTTGGATAAAGTTTAGAGGCAAGTTTTTCTATGTGGAGGCCAAAAGATAGATTGGGGTCTAACAACATACCTAAGTATTTGAAAGAGTGGACTGCGATCAATGTGCAATTTGACAAATAATGATTTCCCTCATTTCCACAATCTAGCCTTTGATTTATGACAAGCTTGGTTTGCAACCCCAGGTGCAGAATCATATGTATATGGAGTGAGAGCAAGAAAGGCAACCACAAAAGCTACCTACGTAACATGACCCCTACCTTAAAAACCCTTAAAGGGACATGAAACCCAATTTTTTTCTGTCATGATTCAGATAGAGAATATAATTTTAAAAAACTTTCTAATTTACTTCTATTATCTAATTTGTTTAATTCTCTTGGAATCATTTGTTGAAGGAACAGCAATGCACCAATGGTTTCTAACTGAACTCATGGGTAAGCCAATCACAATCGATATATATATATATATATATATATATATATATATATATACCTAGGTTCTCTGCTGCTCCTGAGCTTGCCTAGATAAACCTTTCAATAAAGTATAATAAGAGAAGGAAGCAAATTAAATAATAGAAGTAAATTGAAAAGTTGTTTAAAATTGTATTCACTTTCTGAATCATAATAGAAAAATTTGGGGTTTCATGTCCCGCATATAATGACCCCTAAACATAGATCCCTAATGTTAGACCCTCCCCAACTAGACTCATTCCTAACCTAAGACCTCCAAAAACACATTTCGATTTTTTTTCTTTCTGAGGGCTAGTAGTAGTTTGGAATATTTTTGAATCCATGTATATCAGGGTTGGCTCTATAATTGGACCAGGCAGGACCATGGGACCCAAGCAGCATTTGAAAGTTGTGGCTTAAAAAAAAAAAAAGGAAAAAGACTTATTACTCTCATATGGGGTCCAATAGCTTGGAACCAACCTTCTCTCATGTGAAAGTTAAATCTGCTGCTTTTTAATGGCTACGGACTGTAGCGGATGATGGTTTTATTCAATGTATGAGGATGGAAAAAGATTAAAGAGAGAGTAATATATACATGTGTGTGTTTTACAAAATATTAAAGGGGCTGCACCCTATCATGAATAAACGTGTATGAAAATTGGAGTACTCAACTGTACTAGCCTAGTTAACAACACCCCCCCACGCTTCTGTCTGCAGCTCATCTGTGCCGAGAGCTTCATTTTCCTTTAGTGGGATCAGCTGCAGTTTAGTAATTTTGTTTCCTGTCTAAATGAATATAAATGTATAACCCAAAGTATTATATTTTACATGACCTTTATATTTACTCATCAGCTGCACAAACAGTACATACTTTAAATACATGCTATACAACTACAATTGTACAATTCATGAATCAGCACTGTGCTATCCCCTCAAGACTCTCCCTTTCCGGTCTAGCTAGTCTAGGCTGGTCACCTCCACCTCCCCTTTCCCCTTCCTTAGGGTCGTATCCCCTTTCCCTGAGTTGAGCGGGGTCTTTAAACCTCAAGGTAGCCCACTCTTCTCTAAGCCCCAAGGTAGTTCACTATCTAGCATTATTCTTAAAGTGTATGTAATGTTGTCCTAATGACATCTTGACGCACATCTTTTCTTTATCTTTGAGTGCGTTTTGCTCCTAGGTAATCTCTAGCTGGCCCTCCCTCTCTGACTCAGCTTGTCTGAGTTGGTCACTTCCCCTTCCCCTTTTCTCTTCCTTAGGGTCATATCCCCTGTTCCTGGGCCGGCTGGGAGCTTGTGGATGGTAAAGATCTCCTTGCTCAACCTGGGCCTGGGGGGTTCTGGCCGGCATCTGCCTCCACGGGGTAGTTCCACCTGCCTCCTTCTCTTGTGGGTAGCATTCTGGTCCTAATTTGACCGTTGCAATGGAGGGATAGGGGCTGGGTGGAACCTCTTGGCCTCACTCCTTAAGCACATGATCATTCTCGTTTTTAAGTGTAATTACTGTGCCTAACTGAAATGTGATAAACTCTGTTAGTCTAATTTAGCCATATACAGCCTTGTCTACCTAATACTCTGTTTTCAGGCTTGCTCCTTTGGTGGCCGACCGGTCACTCAGATATAACCAAACATGCCACACAACTCCAGGCGACAACCCAGGACTCCTGGGCCAGCTAAGAAAACGGTCCTAGACCATTTTACGCAACCAGTCAGGAGACCTGAAGAAGATTCGCATGAGGATCTAAGTGAATCGGAATCTGTAGACGAGAGGTCTCAACCTGATGTTGCTTCACTCTCACGATCTCAACACTACATCACAGAAGAGACCCTCAAAAAAATGTTTGCCCAGAAAACACGTTCCATTACAAAGGAAATTCAAAGGAGCCACGCTGAGCTGAAGAAGGATATTTCAGAAATAGGAGATAGGGTGGATTCCCTTGAGAGAAAGCATGATGACATCACCACGGACCAGTCCAACCTGCTAGCGTATTCTGAGTCACTGTCAGACCAATTAAGTCAACTTGAATTTAAACTAGCGGATGTTGAAGACTGTGCTCGAAGGAACAACATCAGGTTCTGAGGCATTCCGGAAGATGTCTCACCTACGGACTTACAGAATTATTTATCGGAGCTATTTGACAACTTGTTGGATTCTACTAAAGGTATGACTACCATGATGGAGAGAGCTTACAGAGATCTGCGCCCAAGAACTTTCTCACAAGACAAACCTAGAGACGTCATTGTTTGCTTTCACAGCTTCCTTTTTAAGGATAGGCTTATGCAGGCTGCTTTCCGCAAACCACCATTAGCAGAGAAGTTCCAAAATATTCAATTATTGCCGGATCTATCGGCCCACACACTGCAACATCGAAGGCGGTACCAACCAGTCACATTAGAACTTAGAAAGGAGGGCCTTAAATACCGTTGGGGCTACCCGGCCAAACTGATCATCTCAAAGGACAATCAAACTCACATAGTGTTCTCGCTGGCCCAGGGGTCCACTTTACTTGCACAGTGGGACCTTACAAAAGGTAGTCTAATGGAACCTGCTCCTGTCAAGGCAAAGTTGAGAGCCACAGCACCCGATTGGCCTCCTAAAGATCAGCGGCCTAAAAGACAAAAAACTCAGATATTGCAGGACTCTCGGGGTCCACCTATATCTCCACCTTGATCACCAGAACTTGCCTGGAGATGACTTAGCTCTCCTCATTTGAATCTCTCTTCCTCCTTCATGGAAGGCAGGTGACTCTCAACATGAGAAGACTTTACACCAGGTCTGACTGAAACCAGATTAATGATGTTTTAGGATAATCTGTTTATGTTTCTGCCTTTTTTGTTAAAGTTTGTGTTATAATAAGATGTTACACGGGGTCACTCTGGCACAGGTTGAATGATTTAGCCAAGATGGAGAGATAATGATTCTGTCATTGATGTTATGGTTATAGTTGGCTAATATTTTACTGTTATTACTTGTGTTTACATATTACTTCAATGATGGGCTTTTATTTAGATGTTTCTACTATATAGACACTTACGAGATTCATTTTATACACAAATGGAGTGAGGCCGGGCATCCTGGACCTCACTAACCTTGTTCCTCTTCTAGCTCTCCCCCCAAATAGGTAGCCCACGCCAGGGTTCTAATCAGGTGGACTACTTCCACCTCATAACCTAGAACAGCACTCAGCGACTTATAATTCATTTTGACACTCCTATTTCTACACCCCCTTGCTCCCCCCTTTCCCCCCCCTTTTTTTTCGTAATAATGGCAAATCGTCTTAGACTTCTTACCCACAATGTCAGAGGCCTTAATTCCCCCTATTTGCGAAGCCTCCTGACTCATGAACTTCGTTTCCACAACCCTGATGTAGTCTTTTTGCAAGTGACTCATTGGGCGATAGACTCACCTCAACGCTTTCATTCTTGCTCCTATTGGGTCCCTGACCACTCCCCTTTTACCAAGAAGGCTAGGGGTACGGTCATACTTCTGCATCGTAGAGTGGCCTATGAGCAAATACAGGTACTTAAAGACCTGCAGGCCAGGTACACTATTTTAATCTGTAGACTAAACCACACATTGCATACATTAGTATCTATCTACCTCCACAACTCCCGCCAGCCCGCATGCCTTCGTAGAATTCTCCAGATAGTCAATCAATACAGGCAGGGACGAGTCATACTGGCGGGTGACTTTAACATGACTTGGGACCCCACATTGGACCGCAAGACCAAGACCCCAGGCAGCAATAATCCTCAGGCAAACAGTATTTCTGCTAAGTTCCGGACTATAATGTCTCACCACGGCTACTTTGATGCATGGAGGGCCTTACATTCCAGGGAGAGAGACTACACTCACTACTCGCACCCCCATAAAGCATATTCCCGACTGGACCACATATTCTGTCATGCAGAGACTTTAGACTCGATCACATGGTCAGAGATTTCCCTAAGCTCCTGGTCAGACCATGATCTGCTTATAGCCGATCTACACCTCACTGACAGGCCATTCCCCAGAGCCAGCTGCTGCCTCCCACGTCATATCTTGGCGGACATCCCTTTTAGGGAGGAGCTAAGACGCGATTTATCTGAACTGCTTCGGCAGAATGACAATGGACAGACCCCTGATGATATTCTTTGGGGCGCCATCAAAGCGACGGTTAGGGGTCTCATTATCCGCAAACAAAGCCATTTAAGGAAGTTGGCCGGCCTAACACTGGCGCAGGCACACGCCAAACTTAGAACCATAGAAACTAGCAACTGTGCCTCTATTTCAACAGAAGTGACGGAACAAATTAAAGCTGTTAGGGATCATATTAGCTGATTGGAGTTAAAGCGTACCCAGCAAAATTTGTCTAAATTAAAACAACTCTTTTACCATAAGGGATACAGGGCCGATACTTTATTGGCCAACAAATTATGAAACAAGCATACTACTTCTCGCATTTCACAAATCCTCCATAACAATAAATTGCATTGAAACTGTCCCTAATTGGAGAAAGCTTTGCTGACTTCTACTCCAAATTATATAATATTGGTACCGTGGAGAACCCAACATATACCTCCATCCACGACATCAGACTTTACCTGTCTACCCTGAACTTACCCACACTCACGGAGGAGCAACAAAACACGCTCACCGCACCAATCTCATTGTTCGAAATCAAGCAAACCATCAAGCGCCTGAAGCCTTTTAAGGATCCTGGCCCTGACGGCTTCCCCGCCCAGTTGTTTACTCAAAGGTATTGGCTAGCCGTATTGGCAAGCTACTGCAGGGCTTAATTAGCCCTGATCAGGTGGGGTTTATCTACAACTGGGAGGGACCAGACAACATCAGATGCCTCTTAACATTATGAGCGAGTCCACCAGGATGAATAAGCCCTTCTCAGTCATCTCATTGGATGCTGAGAAGGCCTTTGACCGGGTTCGTTGGGAGTACCTGTGGGAAACACTCCAAGCATTTAATTTTCCTGATGCCACTTGCAAGGCTATCAAGGCTCTGTACTCGGCCCCAACGGCTACTGTCAGGGGCCTAGGATTCCAGACCCAGCCGTTTAGCATAGTGAATGGCATTAGGCAGGGGTGCCCACTTTCACCCATGCTATTTGCCTTAGCGATTGAACCTTTGGCTATGAAAATTCGGTCTGATGTGTCCTTACCGGGGATCAGACTATCGGGCTCTCTGCACAAAACGCACTGTTTGCGGATGATATCACCATATTCACCGCAGACCCTGTCAAAGCCATCCCTAGACTGCTGGATAACTTGAGGATATTTGGTGATCTCTCCTTCTATAAACTTAACCCACTCAAAACTGAAATATTTTGATGGGGCTACCCGCACACTTACATTCGCAAACTGAAGGATCAATTCAACTTCAAGTGGGTAACTGAGCGGATTACTCATCTAGGAGTAAAGCTGTCCAACAGTATTCCAGAAATGATTAAAGACAATTACCTCCCCTTACTAACAGAATTGCTTAATTTAAAAAACACATGGGATCATAAGTCTATATCATGGATGGGAAAAATAGCTTCTCTTAAAATGTCCTTCCTCCCTAAATTGACATACCTTTTTCGCTGCCTACCGATTAGAGTTCCCATGCACCTCCTCCTCCAAATTCAGAGCAAGATCACAAAATTCATTTGGCAAGGTAAGACCCTTCGAATTGCTCACAGAACCCTGCAACTCCCCATCCATCTGGGAGGACTTGCATCCCCGTCAGTAGTGAAATACTATGAAGGAGCTATGCTTATGCACATCTCCCAATAAGGGGGTACTCCATTCCTGTGACAGGTGGAGAAAGCTTGAACAGGCATCTTTGCCACCCAGTGTACTTCTTAGAGATGTTATTTGGACCCCACCACACTGCCGCAGAGCTCTGGGCATATGTAATCTGGTCGTGTTAGAATGCTTGTCTGTTTGGGACAAGATTAGGCATCGCCAGCTCATTGCTCCCCACTCCTCTCCCATAACCTCGGTAATTTGTTTATTCACAGGTTTGACTGATACTCACCCTAATATGTGGGCTCAGTTGCAGATTACTAAAGTCTCAGACTTTTGGTCTGCCACGCAGCCTGATGGGTTTACAAACTTAGCGCAATTAGGCCAAAATGCAGCCATACCTAAGCTCCTCTCCTTTGAAATGCTTAGGATTAAGAGTTTCCTGAAAAGCTGGGGATTCCTTCCCTCCTCCTCCCGCTCTCCTACCCCCTGGTAGTCCATTTGACAAGGAGGACGCAGGCTTGTCAGGCCACTTTCAATACACTAAAGCTTTCTAGAGGGCGTCTATCCGCCCGCATTGGCTCCACATTTAACTAGATGGGACACCCTCCTAAGCATTAATACTTCTACTGATTCTTGGCAAAGGGCCATTCTTCTGACAAAAAAAAATGAAGTGTTCTACTACATAATCATTGACCCTCTCATCTCTACATACTATTACTCACAATTTAGCTTCACACATGCTGAGATCAACTTGTCTTCTTTTTCTTTTTCTAATGAACAAGCTTGTTTTATAGGGCCAGAAGGCCCGATACTGTATTTGACTTTATCGTTGTAAAGGGGACCTGCATGTCCCCAATGGTTATGTTATTTCTCTTCAAAATCTAAATAAAAAAAATATTTCAAAAAATACCAAGCTTCAAACAGATCTGAGCAACTTTCTTGCCTATATATTCACCCAAAACTTCAATGTTAAGTCTATGGGATTTTGAACTCAAACCCCTGTTTTTTCAATCTCAAATATATCAAAAAGTAAATCCAGTTTTGTAGTGATTCCCAGTCCGAATATAACTGCCCAAATTTAGCTAGCTATATAATTCAATACTAAAGATACGGACTTCTGAAAAATCGAATTTATAATGGAAAGCCCTGACGAATTAAAACTATAGTATATATACAGTGTGTATATATATATATATATGAATATGTTATCAGTAAAGCCAGTTATTGGGTAATCCTAGAATTACCCGGGTAAAATGGATATTTCCCAAGCGACTGTGGGTAAAGCCCAATGTATGATCATAAATCCCGCTCAGAGTGCATCAAACATATATAGTATGCACTGTAATTCCCCCATCTTCACTAGCTCCCCTTGTAAACTATATTTCCCAAGGTTCACTTGGGGTTGATGCCAGAGTATCAGCGGGGTGCCTTCCTTGAACCCCCAAGACAGAGGCAAAAGAAACCACTTGGGTAATGTCTCTTTTACCCGGGTAATCCTAGGATTACCCGGATTACTTACTTTACCCGTAACATATATATATATATATATATATATATATATATACACATACATTTCCTTTATCCTTCTAGAGAATAAAACGCTGCTCTCACCAGTTTCTTGAGAATATTCCAATTTAATCACATCACATCACATGTTAATGAACAAATACCCCCAGACGTTTCGGTACCGGACTGGTACCTTTTTCAATGAGTAGTCAAACTGTATCCATATAATATATATATATATATATATATATATATATATTAGGCGATAAGCCTGCCCAGAGGGCAGTCTATGTTTAAAAAACAGTTAAAAAAAAAACAGTTAAACAGCTCTTTTACTTAAAAAAAATACCAATTATCCCCTAACATTAAAACCCGTCACCCAACCAACCCCCCCAAAATAAAAAAACCTAACACTAAAAAAAACCTAAGATATCCATTGCCCCTAAAGGGGCATTTGTATGGGCGTTGCCTTTAAAAGGGCATTCAGCTCTTTTACTGCCCTTAAAAGGGCAATCAGCTCTATTACAGCCCATTAAATCCCTAATCTTAAAAATAAAATCCCCCCAAAAATAAAAAAAATCCTAAAACTAAGCGCCAAATAGTTACTCAGCGTTCCTGAAGTCCGGCGGTGAAGGTCTTCTTCCAGGTGGCTCCATCATCTTCTATCTTCATCCGGAGTGAAGGTGGAGCAAAGCGGAGGTGCGGAGCTATCTTCCCCGATGCACGGATCCTTTAGTTTTTTTTTTTTTTTTTTAGGGTTTTTTTATTTTTAAGATT
The DNA here is from genome assembly GCF_027579735.1 of Bombina bombina. NCBI lineage: Eukaryota > Metazoa > Chordata > Amphibia > Anura > Bombinatoridae > Bombina > Bombina bombina. Next base: position 1,050,394,119 of record NC_069503.1, read on the forward strand.
AGGGATTTAATGGGCGTGTAAAAGAGCTGAATGCCCTTTTAAGGGCAATGCCCATACAAATGCCCCTTTAGGGGCAATGGGTAGTTTAGGTTTTTTTAATGTTAGGTTTTTTTATTTTTGGGGGTTTGGTGGGTGGTTTTTTTTTTACTGTTAGGGGGACTTAGTATTTTTTAAACGTAAAAGAGCTGTTTAACTTAGGGCAATGTCCTACAAAAGGCCCTTTTAAGGGCTATTGGTAGTTTAGCATTAGATTAGGGGGTGTTTTTATTGGGGGGGGGGTTATTTTCATAGGGATTAGGTTAATTTTTTTATTTTTATTTGTTAATTTTGTTTATTTTTTTCTGTAATGTTAGACTTTTTAATTTTTTGTAATGTTAGATTATTTTTTTTGTAATTTAATGTTAGTATTTGTTATTTTAATTGTAATTTAGTAGTAATCAGGGTTAATTTAGGGGTGTTAGGTTAGGGGGCTTAGTAATTAAATTAGTTATTTGCGATGTGGGGGGTTGGTGGTTTAGGGGTTGATAGGTTAATTTGGTTTATTGCGATGTGAGGGTTTGTCGGTTTAGGGGTAAATAGTATAATTATTTAGTTGGCGTTGTAGGGTTTGTCAGTTTAGGGGTTAATATTGTAATTTATTTAGTTGGCGTTGTGGAGGTTTGTCGGTGTAAGGGTTAGGTAGTTTCTGTTGTGGGAGTCTAGCGATTTAAGGGTTTGTTTTTTTGCCAATATTTAGTACGGATGGATAGGGTTCTTTTTATACTTCGTGCGGCTGGGGTTTTTTTATACTTCGTGTGGGCGGTTAGTTTTTTTTTCGTAATACTTCGTGTGGGCGGTTCCTTTTTTTTAATTTCTTGTGGGTGGTTACGTGCTTTTTAGTTATTTCATGCTGGCGATTGCTTTTGTTTTTTTTTTTTTAAGGCTTCGTTTGGCTGCACTGCATCCAGGTGGAATCCGAAAATGGCCGGGTGGTGAAAGAATCCACCTTATCTACCTTACGCTGCATCCAGTTGGATTCTTTTGGCTGCGCACGCAGCCAACATTCCTTTGAGTATGCGTGCGCAATTGGCAACGGCTACAAATGCAATTATAGTATAGATATATATATATATATATATATATACTGTATATACACATACAAAAATAGATACATAAGCACAAAGGGCACGTGCTGCACACTACCCTCAAACACACAAACATTACTTTTAAATGATGATTTGTTCAGTTTAGGAGAATGTTATTTATACCAAATATGACAGTAAATTGATTCATAAAACTGTCTATTTATAATAAATGACCAGTGGTTAAGTCTGTCTGAGCTATTTTACTTTTAATACAAATAAAAATCTTTCCTTTTCAACTATACATTAACAAAATAAATAGAATCTTGATAATTAAGTGATGAATCATTTAAATTTAACATGGCTTGGGGCACTGTTGTGTCTAGAATGTTGAAGTCATTTTTGCATACAGTACGTTCTCTGTTTTAAAGTATCATCATATTATTAAAGTCTGTGCTATTTTTTAACCATGTATTTAGCTAAGCATATTATGTGTCATTGCTTTGGCTAAAGATCAAGCACATTTCCTAAGAACTTGCATACACTTTGATCTTATTTTAAAAGAATCTACATAAGACTTTGGTTATGACTAATAAGCAATAAAGCTATTTCAGTTTCCAAATTATGTAACGAACATTGTTACAGATATTAATGTTGCTTTTTTTGTTATAAAAATAGTTTTAAAAAGATTTATACAGTAACTTGATTAATATAATCCACCTAGAATTTATGTCTGACATTCTTCTGTAGTAATAAAATATGACAATAAGTAAAAAAAAAATAAAAAAATTTAAAGGTCAAAGTAATTTACAATTTCAACATTTTTATAAATAAAATAATCAGCCACCGAGGGACAACACATTTTTTTTTTATAGAGACAAAGGTCTGTAAAACAAAAACAAAATAATAATGTATTCTCTTTTTCTTCTGCTTTTTATGGTTGCTTTCAAATTGCAACAATTGAGAAGGTGCATCTTAAAATGTATAGCATCTTGAAATTAGGTGCAGCAAAACAGCAAATCATGGCTAATTATACTGTGCCTAGAGATACTAAAATCATAAATATATATATGTGTGTGTGTTTAACACAAAACAAACATTTTAAATATGTGGATTAGTCAGTAGGAGATGGGATGTATTTTTTTTTCCATTTCTTACATTTACAAAAAACATATATGATATACCTGTAGGTTTGCATTGTAGGGTCCGTAGTTCATTTTGAACAACTCGTAAAAAATGTCATATGGAATTGTTAAAAAGCTATAGTAAAACCATTTCCCCCCAAAGTTATATACTGTATGTATATATTTATACCTATGTATAATCATCTATGTATACAGGTATAGATTAGTGATGTTGCAAATAGTTCGCCGGTGAATAGTTCCCGGCGAACATAGCATGTTCGCGTTCGCCTCGGCGGGCGAACATATGCGATGTTCGATCCGCCCCCTATTAGTCATCATTGAGTAAACTTTGACCCTGTACCTCACAGTCAGAAGACACATTACAGCCAATCAGCAGCAAACCCTCCCTCCCAGACCCTCCCACCTCCTGGACAGCATCCATTTTAGATTCATTCGGAAGCTGCATTGTTAGTGAGAGGAGGGACAGTGTAGCTGCTGCTGATTTAATAGGGAAATCGATAGTTAGGCTAGTGTATTCAGTGTCCACTACAGTCCTGAAGGACTCATCTGATCTCTGCTGTAAGGACAGCACCCCGAAAAGCCCTTTTTAGGGATAGAACATCAGTCTGCTTTTTTTTTTTTCCCTGTGTAATCTAATTGCAGTTGCCTGCCTGCCAGCGTGTGTGTCAAGCTCACAGCGTATACTTTGCCCACTTGCCCAGTGCGACCACTCATATCTGGTGTAAGAGTAGTGTACATTTAAAAAAAAACACAACACTTTTTTGACTGTGAAATAATAGCAGACAGCTGCCAGTACCCAAGATGGCCGCCAATAAGGCAGATGGAGAGGGTTAGAGAGCTGTTTTGGGGGGGGGATCAGGGAGGTTGGGGGCTAAGGGGGATGCTACACCACAGCATATGTAAATATGCTAAAAAAAAAATTTAAACACCTTTTATTTTAGTGCTGGCAGACTTTCTGCCAGTACTTAAGATGGCGGGGACAATTGTGGGGTGGAGGGAAGGGAGCTGTTTGGGAGGGATCAGGGGGTCTGATGTGTCAGGTGGGAGGCTGATCTCTACACTAAAGCTAAAATTAACCCTGCAAGCTCCCTACAAACTACCTAATTAACCTCTTCACTGCTAGCCATAATAAACGTGTGATGCGCAGCAGCATTTAGCGGCCTTCTAATTACCAGAAAGCAACGCCAAAGTCATATATGTCTGCTATTTATGAACAAAGGGGATCCGAGAGAAGCATTTACAACCATTTGTGCCATAATTGCACAAGCTGTTTGTAAATAATTTCAGTGAGAAACCTAAAATTGCGAAAAAAAATAAGTTTTTTTTTTAAATTTGATCGCATTTGGCGGTGAAATGGTGGCATGATATATACCAAAATGGGCCTAGATCAATACTTTGGGTTCTCTACTACACTACACTTAAGCTAAAATTAACTCTACAAGCTGCCTACATGCTCCCTAATTAACCCCTTCACTGCTGGGCATAAAACACATGTGGTGCGCAGTGGCATTTAGCAGCCTTCTAATTACCAAAAAGCAACGCCAAAGCCATATAAGTCTGATATTTCTGAACAAAGGGGATCCCAAAGAAGCATTTACAACCATTTATGCCATAATTGCATAAGTTGTTTGTAAATAATTTCTGTGAGAAACCTAAAGTTTGTGAAAAAGTGAACAATTTTTTTTTATTTGATCGCATTTGGCGGTGAAATGGTGGCATGAAATATACCAAAATGGGCCTAGATCAATACTTTGGGTTGTCTACTACACTACACTTAAGCTAAAATTAACTCTACAAGCTGCGTACATGCTCCCTAATTAACCCCTTCACTGCTGGGCATAAAACACGTGTGGTGCGCACTGGCATTTAGCAGCCTTCAAATTACCAAAAAGCAACGCCAAAAGCCATATAAGTCTGCTATTTCTGAACAAAGGGGATCCCAGAGAAGCATTTACCACCATTTATGTCATAATTGCATACGTTGTTTGTAAATAATTTCTGTGAGAAACCTAAAGTTTGTGAAAAAGTGAAACTTTTTTTTTTTATTTGATCGCATTTGGCGGTGAAATGGTGGCATGAAATATATTAAAATGGGCCTAGATCAATACTTTGGGTTGTCTACTACACTACACTTAAGCTAAAATTAACTCTACAAGCTGCCTACATGCTCCCTAATTAACCCCTTCACTGCTGGGCATAAAACACGTGTGGTGCACAGTGGCATTTAGCAGCATTCTAATTACCAAAAAGCAACGCCAAAGCCATATAAGTCTGCTATAATGGCATGTCTGGCACACAGTGTTGGGGCAAGGTCCATCTGACCACTGATACCTGGTCTGCAAAGCATGGTCAGGGCAGGTATATCACCTACACTGCGCACTGTGAAGCGGGCGTAACCCTTACACATAACCCTTACATTACCTGATCGATACAACATCATACCTGATGTTTTAAAGCACGTTATTCCAAACAATTTAGGAATGTTAGGTGATTTATGCCCTTTATGGATTAAAACTATGTAATTTTCCATGGGAGTTTTGCCATGGATCCCCCTCCGGCATGCCACAGTCCAGGTGTTAGTGCCCTTGAAACAACTTATCACTATTGTGGCCAGAAAGAGTCCCTGTGGGTTTTAATATTCGCCTGCCTATTGAAGTCTATGGCGGTTCGCCCGGTTCACCCGTTCGCGAACTTTTGCGGAAATTCGCGTCCGCCGTTCGCGAACCCAAATTTTTAGGTTCACGACATCACTAGTATAGATATATATTGTACCAAAATATCATCAGATATATGTAGAAATATATATTTATGAATAAATAGAACATATTCTGCTATGTGAAGAATATTGGAATGTGAAATATTCATATTTTCATGTCAAGTTAGCGCACTTGAGAATATGCGTTTGGGTTAGTGGGCGAGTAGGGTGTTCTGCGCAAACAATAACGTTTTACTTTCAACACGCTACCCAATGCACGCAATAAGGTTACTTCTTGCACAGTTAGCACACAAGCAGGAACACAAATAGTGCTCCACACCTAATCTAGCCCTTAGTGTACTTAAATTATGATTTACGCTGTGCATATTTAATGCGATTTATTACTATGTCATATACATACAAATTTTACATTTTTGATAAAATACCATTTTTGGTGAACAATTTTGTTATGATTTTTGATGCACCTTAACAGTACAACTTGTTATTCATTTTGTATGAATTTTGCATGATTTTCATTGTACACTTTTGTAATGTATGCATCTCCTTCCCATACGAAAATTCAGTACACATCCCTTAGTGAGACACCATCTTTTCATGGTTAAAAAGTGGCTTTATAGGGAAATAGAAGTACTGGCCCACCAGCCCAGAGAGCTTTTTTAGAGTCAGGCCCTATGAGTCCTGTGTGTTAAGTTTAGGAATGGTATATGATAGTTTGAGTGGTAAGTGGTGATCTGGAATATATATGATGAGTGTGATGTTTAGTGTTTGTAGTGCAAGACTTGAAAGAAATTGGAAGAAGTAGAAATTAGGCTTTATTCTATATTTATCATTGAGTTGACTAATAACTTTTCTATCTGACTGGTGATTTGCAATATGTTTCCACCCCAGTTTGATACTGTGGGGCCGATTTATCAAAGTCTGTCGAACATGATATGCTGTAGCGTATCATGTCCGCCAGACATCGCTGAATGCCAACAGCGATTTAAAATTCCACAAGCAGTTCTAGTGAACTGCTTGTGCATTGCTGCCCCCTGCAGATTTGCGGCCAATCAGCCGCTAGCAGGGCTTGTCAATCAACCCGATCGTATAGGATTGGGCGGATTGATGCCCGCAGCCTCAGAGGCAGTGGACCAGTTAAGGAGCAGCGGTCTTAAGACCGCTGCTTCATAACTGCTGTTTCCGTTGAGCTTGAAGGCTTGCGCAGAGACGGGCATCAAGGGCCATTCGGCTTTTGATAAATCGGCTCCTGTGTGTTTACTATGTGAACCAGTGTTGTAACCATTAGGAATGTGCATTTGAGAACTTCAGGAGGAAATGAATGCTAAAAATGGTGGCTGCAAGCTGCACTCAGCAATTTTCGAAGCCGGATTTATTCTTGTCAAAGTGCAACACACTAATATCTGTGCAAATCTATATCTTAGTGTGTTGCACTTTGACAAGAATAAATCTGACTCCAAAAATTGACAAATGGGGTTTGTGTCCGCCATCTTTGGCATTTGTTTCGTCCTGTAGTTCACAAATGCACATGCCTTGTGGTATCTACATCTGAAGGAGAGACCTGTGAGGTCTTGAAAGCTTATGAAATTCAAAATTTTATTGGCCTATTAAAAGGTATCACAATCTACTAAAAAGAACCATTGAGATAGTAATCAGAGCAATATAATCTGGTATTAAAGATTTTGGATACCAACTTATGTGGGGTGTTTGATGGAAATATGTGTTCAGTAGAGTTTTGTATTTCTCCTACTGGTTTTGTGAGATGACTGTAAGAATGTTGTGTGATAACCTTAGTGTGGTATGTTGACTGCTCATTAAAAAACATTCATTAAACATAGATGAGACATCTTCATATTTAGCACAGATGTACTGGAAGTGTTGCTGAGAGCCACCAAATGCAATCTTGTGCCTTATTCACCGAGGTTTGAGTGGGTTGTATTGCTCACAGCTCAGAATATCATTTTGCATGGCACATAAGGTACTGTTTTGTCTATGAATGTAGTTTTAATACATTGAGAGAAATTGCTAGTTTTGTCTGACTAATATGTTCACCCCCCCCCCCTTTTCTTATGTTTTCCAGTCTTGCATATTCATATGTAGAATACGGTAAATTTATGTTTTTGTTTTTTTTATTAAAGAATGTGGTATCTAATATTGAGAACCATTTATTGTGTTTATTCATATAATCATAGCACTGCAATATCTAGAAGCTTTCACATACACTTTTATTCCATAGATTGTCAAAATATAACTTATATGATTCTAAAAGCGCATACGATAAAAAAATAATTAAACGGACATTTCTATAAGGCTTTGTTGAAGCAGTTATTTTTATTATGATGTGTTTGAATAATGTAATTTCCTAAATAAGCGTTTTTTTTGTTTGTTTTTTATATTTAAACTTTATCTTTTAATTCAGGTACAGCAAACAGCATAGCTACTTTTCAGGCTACTCGCCCTTAATCATGTTTATCTGTTATATATGTGAAATCTTTCTTTTAAACCGTATTAATAAACCCCTTAATTGCCATCACCTCATCATTTCTACTTACATACTGCCACCTAGTGGCTATTTATTACAATTACACGTTGTCCTATACAAATAAGATACTATAGATTCATTGACACTATATTTCTCAATTTTCTCAAATCCTCGTTTAGATATGATGATTAAACAAATGTATAAAAGTACTGTCATATCTAGCTTTCTATTAATTCCTTTGTAAACCATGGCTTCCAAATTATGAATCCAAAAATATTTTTTTTGTTTCCACAATGTCTCACTATGACCCCCTTTCCCATTAATTTCCACATTGCCAATAACCTGCTGCCACCTCAGATGACAAATGCTATGACCAGCTTAAATGAAATGGCTAGATACATGGGCCGTAATGTCCCTGCATTTAATCTTAGACCTGTGTTGACTCCTCCTCTCTCTGATTTTTTTTTTTTTTTTTTTATAGTTTTTATTGAGGTTAAAATAGCAAATAGACAACAGTCTCATCAACAGGTTACACTTTACAACATGCATTATGCTGACATGACATAACACTTTAGGCACCTCATTTTTTTTAAAATCTTATAGGTTTGCAAAGTCCTCCAACAAGCAGGTCCAATCGTGGGACCAGAAGTTAAACAAAGCAATTGAGGGCATGTTAATGTAGATAATAGTAAAAATTGCAGTTTCAGCGTATATGGGATAAATACAAATTATGAAATGCATATACAATATCAGAATAGAGAATCATAATGAAGGCACCAAGGTAACTCTGTGTAATTCGTCAGTTGAGAAAGTGAGGAGCACAACAGTCCTCAGTAGTTATTTTAATCCAATAACCCATTAACACTGAGCATTTATTAAAACATAAGCAATATTAAGACTATTATCTTGAATAAACTTCAGGAAAGCAGGAAATCGCAAACAAAATTGATGTTCCTGTATTGAAACCCTGTGAGCCATTTTACAAAAATGCAGGGAAAAACTAAGTCATGGCTCTACGGGTTGGGCAGAGACTACTAAACTCTACCAAAAGGATATGCGGAGGAAAAGAGAATCATCCCTAATAAATAAGCGTTTTTAATTAGCAAATGTGTATGTGTGTCAAACCCCCTCTTGCATCCTTTGTTAAAACCAAACTACTATCTAGATAGACTCAGTAGAGTGTACATGTCTTGAGAGCTTTATGTCAGCTGTTAGTAATAATATTATATATATATATATATATATATATATATATATATATATACTGCTCAAGAAACTTGCATGCACCTAAGCTTATCTAGATATGATTTCTACTTTTCAACGAGGTACTGAAAGAAATAGATTTAATTATAGAAGTAAACTGGAATGTTTAAAACAAAAATAAATGCTCTATCTTAACAATGAACGTTTAATAATAATATAGGGACTGGGAATAGCTGAAAATGTTAGCTCATGGATAAATAACTGGATAAAAGATAGGGAGCAACGAGTAGTAGTAAATGGATCATACTCAGATTGGACAAAGGTAATCAGTGGAGTCCCCAGGGATCAGTACTGTGCCCCGTTCTTTTTAATATTTTTATAAATGACTTAGAGCAAGGATTAAATAGTGACATCTCTATTTTTGCAGATGATACTAAGTTAAGTAAGGTCATTAGGTCAGAGCAGGATGAACTTTCATTACAAAGGGATCTGCAAAAATTAGAAGTATGGGCAAGTAAATGGAAAATAAAATTTAATACGGAAAAATGCAAAGTTCCACATTTTGGAAGTAAAAATAAGCAGGCAACGTATTTTTTAAATGGGACAAGACTTAGCCAAACAGAGGAGGAAAGGGATTTGGGACTAGTAATAGATAACAAGCTAAAGATGGGTGCACAATGCAGGGCAGCGGCTTCAAAGGCTAATAAGATACTAGCATGTATTAAAAGAGGCATTGATTCAAGGGAGGAAAGCATAATTCTGTCACTATATGCCCTGGTAAGACCTCATCTTGAGTATGGAGTGCAGTTCTGGGGACCGATCACAAAAAAAGATTTTGCAGAACTAGAAAAAGTTCAGAGAAGGGCCAAAAAGCTAATAAGGGGATTGGAGAAATTAACCTATGAGGAGAGGCTAGCCAAAATGAGTCTGTTTTCTTTAGAAAAAAGGCGCTTGAGAGGTGACATGATTATTTTATATAAATATATTCAAGGCACATATTCAGAGATGGCAGAAGCTCTGTTTATTCCTAGAAGATTGTTTCTGACAAGAGGTCACAATTTATGGTTGGAGTAAAGGAGATTTAATCTCCTGCAACGGAAACGTTTTTTCACTGTAAGAGCAATAAAATTGTGGAACTCATTACCAAAGGAGGTTGTGAATGCCAATCAGATACATTTAAAAATAGTCTGGATACATTTCTGTATTAAAACAAAATTAATGTATATGATTGCTAGTATTAAATGAGTCACCTTTTAGTGGGGTTATTTAAAGATTACTTTCCGTTATAATTTTTAAGCCAAACAACTAACATATTAAAGTTAATAAACATTAATTAAAACCTACTGACCTATATTTTCTCCAAAACGAAGTTTCACAACGTTCTAAAACTTATATCTTTTATTCGCCGATGATGTCACATTATCCTGCCCACTATTTTCAGCACTGCGTGTTCAAAATACTTAAACCAATGAAATTGTGTTTAAAGCTCCATTTTGAAACCTAGGTATTGTAAACGGATTGGTACAGAGCAAAGGATACCCGCGGAGTGGGTTTGGAAAACAATTAAATTTGCAGACAAGATTTCTGATATACGGTAGAGATATGTTAATGAAATGCTATTGATAAAAAGCCTATTTGGGGTAGTTAGTTAGTAACAGGCATAGAAAATATTTACTTACAGTGGCCCTTTAAGCTTAACTGGAGCTTTTTGTAAGTATTTTAGATTTGTATAGGTTGAACTCGATGGACTTCAGTCTTTTTTCAACCTCATCTACTATGTTACTTTCATGTCCATTTAATCTGTTTATTATTGTACTCTAGAAAGTGAAATACATTATCTAAAGGTGCTCAGAGTGGGAAGTATATAGGTGTTATGTGACAAAATTAGCCAAGCTCTGGGGTTACTACAAAAAGATAATTACATTCTGAGGTGTGTGTTGATTATAGAGGTTGTGGGGAAGTACTGTAAATAATAATATGGAACATATGACAATGTGGGAATTTATAAAGATAACCTGCACAAGGCTATACATATTTACTAGATGCATTGAACAAATTAATTGCATACCTAAGCTTACAAACAGTTGAGATGCAATTACAGATGATCCTGCATTAATGAGCTGGGGGTGTAGAAATAAGCTATCCTTTATCTCCATTTTATACCTTCTATTAAGCAAAGCTTGTTTTGCAAAAAAAAAAAAAAAGAAGAAAAATATATAATTTCCAGAATGTATTCAGTAAAATATAGTTTTTATCCACAAAGGAAATGTGCTTTAATTTTATTGAGTTGCATGACTTTGTGACACTGTGTATCTCCCATGAGAACAGAGCAATTAGCATTTTTGAGATAGCTGTACTATAAACATGTAGGGCAACTATGTCCATGTTGAGCCAAACCAACACTGGAATGTTTTGACAGCACAAAACACGCATTTACATATTGTAGCCTGTGGTGATGGCCGTCTACGGATACTAATCTGTTTATTGTTTAATTCTGTGCCTCAGGATAAGCTGCAATGCACAGGTAGAGCTTGGTTTATTGTAGTAGGTGGGCTAGAGAGCAATCAACTGCAAAATTATCCTAGGTGGGCTAGAGAGCAATCAACTTCCATTATCAAAATGTGCACAATAATTTATATGCATACTTTCTGAGGCACCATCCCCTACTAATTATGTGTCAGAGTGCTCAGTATATATACATATATGCTTTTGTAATTGGCTAATGGCTGTCATAAGGGGAAAATAGAATTCAGTTTAATATTTTTAGTTTGTAATGAAATTAAAGTTTCTTCCTTGTACTTATGAGGCTGCCACAAAGTCTTAAAGGTAATGGGCTACTGTACATGCTATTACACTTAACTGACTCATTAGAGTGTGGATAGATCCTAGCAAATATTGGGGTTTTGTAGTCTTCAATCTTGAAACTCAGAGATTTCAGGAGGGAAAATTTCTAAACAATCATATTGTAAGATAATATTAATGCTACTTTATTTGTTCCCGTTTTATTGGGATTACACTGCTCTGACCATGTGCACTGCAGATATTTTGTATAGCCTCACCCTGCTTAAAGAACTTCTTGAATGGACACTAAAGTTATACTATCATGATTCTGATAGAGGATGTAGTTTAAAGATACCAGTTTACTTTTATTATCAGTATAGTATTTGTATAGGCACACTTTCTGAGGTACTAGCTACTACTGAGCATGTGCAAAAGTTCACAGTGTATATGTACATGAACCTGTGATTGGCTAATGGCTGTCATGTGGCATAAAGAAATCTAATGCTCATTTAAAATTCAGAGTCTTCGCAGAAGCCAATGGTTACCACAGAGATAGTGCTGCATTGAATATAATGGTGATTGAATTCCAACTTGTGACTGTGAAGGGGCAGATATATATCTTTTTGGATTCTGCAATGTTTATATTGAGATGTTTTTTTATCCACAGATATTTGTTTCACAAATGGGTTTTATTAACATCATCAGTTACCAGAGTAACATAGATTAGAAAAGGTACCTTGATATAAGTGTTATGTTTTATTTTAAAAGAAGGGTTATTCCTAATCTGATAGCTATTAGCATGAACCTATATTCTATATTTAATTAAACAAGCCTAACTCATTTTTAAATGTATCTACTATGTCAACAACCACAGCTTCAGAATAAATCAAAGGCTTCACTGGCTGTTATGAGAAACACAGGTTTATTTTTGAAGTAATATATTCCTCTAGTCTTAAGATGGTGACCTCTACTCTTGAATTCATTATTAGTAAAATCAAGCAATTGGTCCTATATAGCATGCAAATACATTTAAAAAAATATATAAATATATCATTATTATTACATAGTTGATAACAATTGGGGAAAATATGTAGCATTAACCACACCCATCATAGGTTATATAGCTTCACCCACTCTGCTCTACTTCAAAACACCCAATGTAAATTGCACACAATATGCAGAAAATAAAATATAGGCCTAGATTACAAGTGGAGAACAAAAATATTAGCGCTACTGAGTGCTAACTGCATTCAAGTTAAATCAATAGTGCTCCTTGCGTTTGTATTACAAGTTTAAAATTAAGATGTTAGTGTGAGAGCAAAATCTTCAGGCATGCTGACAAGGTCAGCTGACTTCCTTTCCCTATAGACTTCTATGGGGTGTGCTACAAAAGCCTCTTCTGGCTTTAGCTCGCTTATTAACCTGAAGGTGTGCTATATATACTTTTGAGTCCTTCTCAGTCACCTTGACATATACCATATCCCTTGTAAAACTGTTTTAACACATTTATTTCAATAATACACTTATAGTTTATATTTAATATGTTTATATATCAGTATAATACTATATTTTATTATGTTCAATAATGTGTTTTGTTATGCTTTTATTCTAACCCTAACACTCTACTTCAGGACACTTTTTTAGCGTGGTAATGTGTTACGATCGAGTGATGTTTAGCATGGTTGCGATATTTGTAATATTTGTATAGTTATACCTATGGCCAACAAAGACCCCGGCGCAAGCATGGAAACCTGCGCAGCCCGTAGTTTCACCTCGCACATCTACCTATAACATATACGGCGCCGACAGTTGCTAAAGTGCTGTAAGTCGGACAAACTAGCGATGCCCAGAAATAAGCGTAAGTACAAATTTCTGGAGTTGCCAGTGACTTACGTCACTTTAGAAACTGTCGCCACCTAAAAAAAACTAACTAAAGTATAAAATCTCCCATAACTGTCTAACACGCCTCCCAAACATCATCCCGACACGTATACCCCTCTATCCGCAATCCCCCCTCTCACTCTTAATAATAAATATATTAACCCCTAAACCGCCCCCGCCACCAGCTACATTAAATGTATTACCCCCTAATCTGAGCCCCCTACACCGCCGCCACCTATATTGACTCTATTAGCCCCTAATCTGATCCCCTACACCGCCGCCAGCTATATTAAATTTATTAACCCCTAATATGATTCCCCTACACCGCCGCCACCTATATTATATTTATTACCCCCTAAACTGAGCCCCCTACACCGCCGCCACCTATATTATATGTATTACCCCCTAATGTGAGCCCCCTACCCCGCCGCCACCTACATTAACTATATTAACCCCTAATCTGATCCCCTACACCGCCGCCAGGTATATTAAATTTATTAACCCCTAATATGATTCCCCTACACCGCCGCCACCTATATTAAATTTATTACCCACTAATCTGAGCCCCCTACACCGCCGCCAGCTATATTAAATTTATTAACCCCTAATATAATTCCCCTACACCGTTGCCACCTATATTAAATTTATTACCCCCTAATCTGAGCCCCCTACACCGCCGCCACTTATATTATATGTATTACCCCCTAATGTGAGCCCCCTACCCCGCCGCCACCTACATTAACTATATTAACCCCTAATCTGAGCCCCCTACCCCGCTGCCACCTACATTAACTATATTAACCCCTAATCTGAGCCCCCTACACCGCCGCCACCTTTTTTTTTTTTTTTTTAAGTTTTCAAAAGAGCTTTATTTAAAACTTTTATAAATACAAAACATTGATTAAATGTATAAAGCGATTTGCAAAGGTTTAACATAGTATTCTTTGCTGAGAGTAACATACATACACGCTGCAGAATAATAACAGGTTATCAAACATTCACAGCGTGTCCAACTATGCCCACAGGAGACAAGATTCCTCTTTGTTTTGAGACCATGATATTATCCAATAGTGACAGTGATAAGCTGTGTTAAGTTTAACGTGAACTTTAATGGTGGGGGAGGGCCCCCTAGACTATCATACCCATTTAGATGACTTCAATCGTTGCGTATCATTGGTAGGGTAATTTTACTTTTCCTGACTAAATGAGAGAATCACCCGGTGGTTTAGTAATTGCCTAAATATATGTTTGGAGCATAGTGTTATATTAGTCCCGCATTTGCTATGAAGAGATAACTACGTTATGGCATTCCCTGTGATACATTTATGTTTACTAAAAAAGAACATTTAAAATAAGTCTTATATTGCTAGATAAATAGGTGGCATCCTATAACCAGTTAGGCCCCCTGCAGCTCCGGCCGCTAGCCGCTGGGTTTGTACCACATGGACGTAAAACTATTAGGTGACTTCTGCCCTGTTATATATGGGTTAATTAATACACTTCTGCCATGAAGACACGGAAAACAAGGTATTAAGTTAGGTATATGTCTGCTTATAGCTATAAACAATAAGATCACTCTCATGTTATCACTTATGTGTATATATATGTGAGCGGGAACTCTTGATCGCATCCTATAGCCCAAGTGCATTTATAGTGCAAGGTTAAAAATGTGTAGAAATATGTATAACTGATAAGGGGAAACAGCTGTTAAACAATAACATTCTCCAGACATTTTCCAGGATCTGATGGGGATATCAGTAAAGGGGGTACATTTCAAATACAATATACATTGCAGTCTTAATCTTGTAGAAAAATTAATAATAACTGAGTAGGACTTGCGTTAAACAAAACTTACGTGCACAACTGCTATATTTTAGAAGGAAACTAACTAATAACATTAAGTGCAGAGTTCTTATCATCCTGTATCGAGTCTTATTGTTGGTTTAAGGTTTGTTATTGAGAGGTGAGGAGAGTTCAATCGAGTCACAGCTGACAAGCCGGCAATAGCGTTATTTGGCGAAACTAACTCAAATTCACATGAGATTAATGGCGCCCAGGCATTGTGAAAGCGCATTTCTGAGGCACTGGCAGTTATCTCCGGTTGAAGTGCTCTCCCCTCGTCAGGCCCGCTATACATAAGGTGCCAGAAAACTGACATGCCGGTATCACCCTCTGTCACAGTGGTTGTTCCGGCCTCGGGGGGTACTATTGTGGCTTTAGCATTGCGGGGATACAGTTCAGGGTCTGTCGTACCTGTCTCCCGATCAGTAGCCTCCCTCTCTTCAAGCGTGGTCTCTACTGTCTCGTCCGGAATGGAGGAGGACCATGCAGACATGTCTGACAGCCACGAGGTATGTGCTCGTCTTTCAGTTGCGCCGTGACCCCTCAGTATAGTCTGTAGCGTGGGACCAGTCAAATCTTTCTTTCTGTCATAAAGATGGTAGTCGGCCTCTTTGGGGGTATTGAGTATTGCCTGATCACCCCATTGCTGCAGTTGAGCCGGTACAAAGGGAAGCCTCCCTTCCGCTGGTGCTCCTTTCTGTTCGCCATCCCCATATCCTTGTGTAGTAAGGCTCTGATCTGGTATGTCAGCGTGTGAATGACTAAGGCCAGTGTTCTCTGTGAGGACCCGGTAGGGAGGCCTTTGTAGTATCATATTAAGTATATTGTCCAGTCTGGCGAAACGCAGGTTGAGGTCTTTTTCCAGCTCCTTCTCCCAAGCGGTCGCCATTTTAGAGTAGTCTGCTATCCGGTAGGTTATGGGACACAGAGCGGACACGCTGAGATTTCTGCAGCGTTATGTCAAGCTATGGAATATTGCTTGTAAGTTCAGTAAGGCAGACTCCCGCTGCCAGCACTGGTAACCCGGAGGAGCCGGGGGGGGGGGGGGGGGTTTGCTACCTTTGGATGGGCCGCCGCCCTAGATATTAAGCTTCCGAACTGCAGCTCCGTTTTCATGAAAACAGCAAATAATATTTTGAGTATTGTCACCACAGGCTGGGCAGCAATATTTTGTCGATTTGTATGGCAGGATTTGCTGTTAAAGGCTCTGAAATCAGCGGATTAGAGAGATATCTTGCAGAGCTAACAGTAGTTGCGACTGGTTAGGTACGCTGCTCGGACACGCCCCCCCCCGCCGCCACCTATTTTAAATTTATTAACCCCTAATCTAATCCCCCTACACCGCCGCCACCTATATTAAATATATAAACCACTAAACCTAAGTCTAACCCTAACACCCCCTAACTTAATTATTATTGAAATAAATCTAAATAATATTAATATTATTAACTAAATTATTCCTATTTAAAACTAAACACTTACCTATAAAATAAACCCTAAGATAGCTACAATATAATTAATAATTACAGTGTAGCTATTTTAGGGTTTATATTTATTTTACAGGTAACTTTGTATTTATTTTAACTAGGTACAATAGCTATTAAATAGTTAATAACTATTTAATAGCTACCTAGTTAAAATAATTACCAAATTACCTGTGAAATAAATCTTAACCTAAGTTACAAATACACCTAACACTATCCTATCAATAAATTAATTAAATAAACTACAATGATCTCAACTAAAATACAATTAAATACACTAAACTATATTACAAAAAAACAAACACTAAATTACAAAAAATAAAAAAAGATTACAAGAATTTTAAGCTAATTACATCTAATCTAAGCCCCCTAATAAAATAAAAAAGCCCCCCAAAATAATAAAATTTCCCTACCATAAACTAAATTAAAAAAGTAATCAGTTCTATTATCAGCCCTTAAAAGGGCCTTTTGCGGGGTATTGCCCCAAAGTAATCAGGTCTTTTACCTGTAAATACAGAACAACCCCCCCATTACAACCCACCACCCACACACCCCTACTCTAAAACCCACCCGATCCCCCCTTAAAAAAACCTAAGTCTAACCCCCAAGTGGTCCTTACCTGTCCTGAAGACCGGCGGAGAAGGTCCTGTTCCAGGCGGAGAAGTCTTCTTCCAAGCGGTGACATCTTCTTCTTCCAGGAACCAGCCGGCACGGAGCGGAGGAGTTGAAGACCGATGACCACGGAGCTGAAGACCGTCCACTCTGGAACTGAAGACCGGTGATGCTGGAACTGAAGATCGGAGCCATGGAGCGTAGAGGATCCTCTTCATACGATCTCCGCCGTACACTGAATAGGAATTCAAGGTACGCGATTAAAAATGGCGTCCCTTGAATTCCTATTGGCTGATTTGAGCCTTCAAATTCAAATCAGCCAATCGGATGAGAGCTACTTTAATTCTATTGGCTGATTTGAATAGCCAATAGAATAAGAGCTACTGTAATTCTATTGGCTGATTACAGTGGCGGCGGTGTAGGGGGATTAGATTAGGGGTTAATAAATTTAATATAGGTGGCGGCGGTGTAGGGGGATCATATTAGGGGTATATATATTTAATAGAGGTGGCGACGGTGTAGGGGGATCATATTAGGGGTATATATATTTAATAGAGGTGGCGGCGGTGTAGGGGGATTAGATTAGGGGTTAATAAATTTAATAGAGGTGGTGGCAGTGTAGGGGGATCATATTGGGGTATATATATTTAATAGAGGTGGCGGCAGTGTAGGGGGATCATATTAGGGGTTAATAAATTTAATATAGGTGGCGGCGGTGTAGGGGGCTCAGATTAGAGGGTAATACATATAATATAGGTGGCGGCGGGGTCCGGGAGCGGCGGTTTTGGGGTTAAACACTTTATTAGGGATTGCGGTGGGAGATTGCGGTTGACAGGTAGATAGACTTTGCGGATACGTTAGGTGTTAGGTTTTATTTTGCTGGTAGTTTAGGGAGTTACGGGGCTCCAATACTCAGTGTAAGGCTTACTATGCCTGCATTTTGTGGCGAGGTGAAAATTGAGTAAGATTTCTCAATTTTCGCCACGTAAGTCCTTACGCTGTATATTGGATACCAAACTGCGCGGGTTTGGTATATCACTCTATGGGCCAAAAAACTACGGCTGAAGGGTGAAATATACCAGCGTAACTTCTATGTTACGCCGTATATAGGATACCAAACCAGTGCAAAATTTGGCATCGCCAGCTTCTGCAGGCGACGCTACATATCGGATCGGGCCCCAGGTGTTCATACTAAGCTCTTACATCAGGACAGATTTTTTAGAAAGTGTGAGAGACTAGTAGGACTATTTAATAATGGGACTGGAGACAAAAAATGAACTGTCCTGAGAAAATTGGGACAGTCAGGACAACCCCCCCAGCATTTTATAATTCAGCATAAAAAAAACACATAGTTAATTGTAATAAGCAAATGTATTTAAAATTAATTTTAAAATGTTGAGATATTATATGATACAATAAAGTAGAAAGTAGCTAAATATTTCTGTGTAGAAACATACCTTTATGACTTACACATGCATTTTATTAGATTTATTATACAATTGTACCTTATTTAGGGAAAATAAATATTGCAGGCACTATAGTAACTGCATATCCTATATAATAAAAGACCAAGTGTGTTTGTCCGAAGCTGTCATGCGCAGTAGACAGCACAGCACGAGGACAAACACACCTGGCCTTTGAGAGTCCCTAAGTCTCTGCTCTGCAGTGCGAGCAGAAGTGTGCGTGACCGAGCGTGGCCGGGGGCGTGGCCGAGCGTGAAGGGGGCGTGGCCAGACGGGCCGTGAAAGGCTGGGCAGTTTGAGAGCTCAAAACAGCTCAAAAGAGGGGAGAGAGTGGGTAGGGAAAAGATAAGAAAGGTGAGAGAGAGATCAAGAGGGGAGAGAGAGATCAAGAGGGGAGATAAAAAGAGCACAAGAGAGGGAGCAAAAGAGAGGGGGAGAGACAGCAAAAGAGAGTGGAGGGAGAGCAAAAGAAAGGGGACAGAGAGATCAAAAGAAAGGGGGGGAAGAGAAAGAGAGGGGGAGAGAGAGGGGGAGAGAGAGGGGGAGGAGGGAGAGAGAGGGGGAGAGAGAGGGGGAGGAGAGAGAGAGAGGGGGGAGGAGGAGAGAGAGAGAGGGGAGAGAGAGGGGAGGGAGAGAGAGAGGGGAGGGAGAGAGAGAGGGGGGGGAGAGAGAGAAAGAGAGGGGGAGTGAGAGAGAGAGGGGAGGGGGAGTGAGAGAGAGAGAGGGGAGGGAGATAGAGAGGGGAGGGAGAGAGAGAGGGGAGGGGGAGAGAGAGAGGGGAGGGGGAGAGAGAGAGGGGAGGGAGAGAGAGAGGGGAGGGGGAGTGAGAGAGAGAGGGGAGGGGGAGGGAGAGAGAGAGGGGAGGGAGAGAGAGAGGGGAGGGGGAGTGAGAGAGGAGGGAGAGAGAGAGAGAGAGAGAGAGAGAGAGGAGAGAGAGAGGGGAGGGGGAGAGAGAGAGGGGGGAGATAGAGAGGGGAGAGAGAGGGGGAGAGAGAGAGAGAGGGGGAGAAAGAGAGAGGGGGGAAAGAGAGAGAGAGGGGGGAGAGAGAGAGAGAGAGAGAGAGAGAGGGGGAGAAAGAGAGAGAGGGGGAGAGAGAGAGAGGGGGGAGAGAGAGAGATAGAGGGGAGAGAGAGAGATAGAGGGGAGAGAGATAGAGGGGAGAGAGAGAGAGATAGAGGGGAGAGAGAGAGAGATAGAGGGGAGAGAGAGAGAGAGAGAGAGAGGGAAGAGAGAGAGCACAAAAGAAAGGAGGGAGAGCGCAAAAGAGAGGGGTGAGAGAGCGCAAAAGAGAGGGGTGAGAGAGAGAGAGCACAAAAGAGAGGGGGAGAGAGAGCGCAAAAGAGAGGGGGAGAGAGAGAGTGCAAAAGAGGGGGGGGGAGAGAGAGAGCGCAAAAGAGGGGGGGAGAGCGCAAAAGAGGGGGGGGGAGAGAGAGCGCAAAAGAGGGGGGGAGAGAGAGCGCAAAAGAGGGGGGAGAGAGAGAGAGCGCAAAAGAGGGGGGAGAGAGAGAGCGCAAAAGAGGGGGGAGAGAGAGAGCGCAAAAGGGGGGGGAGAGAGCAAAAGAGGGGGGATAGAGAGAGCGCAAAAGAGGGGGGATAGAGAGAGCGCAAAAGAGGGGGGAGAGAGAGCGCAAAAGAGAGGGGCAGAGAGAGCGCAAAAGAGAAGGGGGAGAGAGAGCGCGCAAAAGAGAGGGGGAGAGAGAGCGCAAAAGAGAGAGGGGAGAGAGAGAGCGCAAAAGAGAGGGGGGAGAGAGAGAGGGGGGAGAGAGAGAGCGCAAAAGAGAGGGGGGAGAGAGAGCACAAAAGAGAGGGGGGAGAGAGAGAGCGCAAAAGAGAGGTGGGAGAGAGAGAGCGCAAAAGAGAGGTGGGAGAGAGAGAGCGCAAAAGAGAGGGGGGAGAGAGAGCGCAAAAGAGAGGGGGAGAGAGAGAGCGCAAAAGAGAGGGGGGAGAGAGAGAGCGCAAAAGAGAGGCAGAGAGAGAGAGCGCAAAAGAGAGGGGGGAGAGAGAGAGCGCAAAATAGAGGGGGGAGAGAGAGAGCACAAAAGAGAGGGGGGAGAGAGAGAGCTCAAAAGAGAGGGGGGGAGAGAGAGCTCAAAAGAGAGGGGGGGGAGAGAGCAAAAGAGAGGGGCAGGGAGAGAGTGCAAAGGGTGGGACCGCTGTACCCTGCAAAAAATGGCCCGTGTGAACGGGCTTTAGGACTAGTTTGAAATATTTCGCTAACACATCAAGGGCAAGATGATCTAAAGGTCTCTGGGCTGGCGAGATCATTAAAGAATGTTTTATTTCCCTGGTGGAATGATCTAAAGCCACTTTTTACCCTAAAAAGAGAGTGTCTCATTAAAGGGACAGTATACACTCATTTTCATATAACTGCATGTAATAGACACTATTATAAAGAATAAGATGCACAGATACTGATATAAAAATCCAGTATAAAATGGTTTAAAAACTTACTTAGAAGCTCTCAGTTTAGCTCTGTTGAAAAGGTAGCTGGAAAGCCCACTGCAAGTGCGAAATAAGACACTCCCCCCTCCCCCTTCTTTTGCATATGAAAAGACCCTTTACACAAACAGGAGCAAGCTGGAGAAGGTAGCTGACGGTATTCAAATAGAACTTTGGGGCTTGGTTAGGAGTCTGAAAATCAGAGCAATGTTCTTTAAAAATAAGCAAAATTATACATATTAAAAAAAAAAACTTTATGGACTTTATAAATAGATCATCTACAAAACATTTATGCAAAGAAAAAATTAGTGTATAATGGCCCTTTAAGGTGCATATACTGCATTTTCGTATGGGGAGGAGATGCATACAATAAAAAAAGTGCACAATAAGATTTGTATTTTAAAAATCTTACAAAATGAATAATTGAACCACTCACATAAAAATACACAGAAAAAAATGAATTGTTAAGGTGCATCAAAAATCATAACAAAATTCTTCACCAAAAATCGTTATTTATCAAAAAATTTAACATTTGTACAGTATGTAAATTATTCAGGAATAAATCATATTTAATATGCACAGCATAAATTGTAATTTAAGTAGACAGTATAATATAATAAGTAGAAGTAAAATATTATTCATAGCAATTTAACATAATGCATTTGACATATTAGTGTATATGCTATTTTAAGGCACTTTACTTTAACATATAAACAACATCTGCCCAAATATCTGCTTTTGTTAGGATTATGGGGGCAATTTTAAACAACTTTCTAATTTACTCCTATTGTCAATTTGTCTTCGTTCTCTTGGTATCTTTATTTGAATAAGCAAGAATGTAAGCATAGGAGCCAGCCCATTTTTGGTTCAGAACCTGGGTAGCACTTTTTGATTTGGTGTCTAAATGTAGCCACCAATCAGCAAGTGCTACCCTGGTGCTGAACTAAAAATGGGCCAGCTTCTAAGCTTCCATTCAAATAAGGACACCAAGAGAATGAAGAAAAATTGATAATAGAAGTAAATTAGAAAGTTGCTTAAAATTGCACATTCTATTTGAATCATGAAAGTTTAATTTTGACAAGACTTTTCCTTTAATATATCATTGTTGGTTGTGCAAAGCTGGGGAAAGGGTAGTAAAGGTGTTATCTATCTTTTTAAACAATAACAATTTTAGTGTAGACTGTCCCTTTAATGCTTTTACATATGGGGGTCGATTTATCAAGCTCTTCGGCAGGCTTTCGCCTGTCTACGACTGCAGGTTCTCACAAGAGAACCTGCACGCCGTATTTAACAAGCAACGGTCATCGGACTGCTGCTTACCTACCCTTTACCACCTCTTAGGTAGCAAATTTCAATCTCCCCAGTCTAGTCCAACCGAGGAGATTGACAGCTCCTGCCCACGTGTGATTGACTTGCGCGGGAAGGGGCGGGATTGCACGCAAGCTCAAAATAGTGCTTGTGTGCCGTGCTGAATTCCGCCAGGGGAATTCAGCCCACCAAAGGCGAGCTGCGGAGGACAGGGGCGCGAATGTGCGCCCCTGTCCGCCTCAGCTTGATAAATTGCCCCCATAATCCTAAAAAAAGCAGATCTTTGAGCAGATATTGTTTATATGTTAAATTAAACTGCCTAAAAATATACATATACATATACACTAATATGTTAAATGCATTATGTTAAATTGCTATGAATAATATTTTACTTCTATTTATTATAAGGTACAGTATAAAGCATAATTATTTCCCCAGTGGTTGAAACAAAATAATTATAAGTTTAACAACAACAGTATTTTATTTTCATTGCTAATTCAGTACTTAATAGAATTAGCATGACAAATGTTTTAAATGTTCTGTTAAGGATAAGAAAGTGGTAAAAAGATGTATAGGCTTAATAAATCAGTGTCAATATAATTGGACGATTCACAATTAAGAGATAAATGAATGTAAACAAATGTCACTTTAAAATAAATATTCCTGACAATGAACAGAATGTGTTTTCTTTCAAGATAAAATACTTTGGAAGCCTAGAGTGGCTAGTCTTAATAAGTTGTCTTTTGTTACAAATCGCCACTTTGAGAATTGTAGTTAAAGACGCTGATTTTGCAGTCAGCAATTATGAAGACTTTGAAAAGCCTACTGTTTTATGGATGTCTGGCTGTGCTGATGCTGTTCAGGGCGCATATCTCATGTTCCGAGGTTGAAAACCGTTCTGCTTCTGATATGTGTACAACACACACAATTTTACCAGGACCCAAAGGTAAGACTTTACAATTTATACAGCATACTTTATATAGAAAGAGCAAACAAGTGTAAAAATAAAATTCTTTAATGTATTAGATGGTGCTTTTGCTTCCAAACGACTACTGGTTTAACCCCCTGCAAAGGGGTAAACTCATAGTTAAATTCAACTCCAGTGCAGCAATACACTACTGGAACATATGTAGCATATGTGTGTATTACCAGCTAGCTACCAGTAGTGCATTACTTCTCCTGAGCCTACCTACGTATGTATTCCATTAGCAAAATGTATAGTAACTGATGGTGCAGAATACTAACAACCAGCAAAAGACTATTGTTGTTTGTAAATTTGATAGTTTTCTTGTTTCCAGAACTGATAGATGACTGAGTACAGATGATGGATTAACTAACAAAATGAAAGAGTTTAGGGTCATGATGTAATGTTAGGATTACCATATTGCCGCTTTAAAAAGGGACACATATGAAAAATACATATGTCAGGGTTCTTATACAAAACATTTATTTAAACAGCCCTGAAAACAACCCTGACATATATATTTTTCATATGTGTCCCTATTTAAAGCGGCAATAATAATAATAATAAAGCCAAGGTGTTTCTTAAAAATGTCATAAGTAGTATCTGGTTAAGAGGTGTTGAGAATTATTTTCTCCAGGTACATCTAAAATAAACTAAAATAAGCCAACAGAGGTAAAAGTAATTACATTTTAAGTTCTTCTTAAATTCTATAATGGGAGCAATAAAATATATAGTTTATTTAAACCACAATGATTCAATGATTCAATGATTCAATGATTCATAATATGTAATAAACATGCCAAAAATACATTACAACAATTCCAGATTGTCTATGTACAATTAAAAAGACATGAAAGTTCAAATTAAATTTGAATGGTTCAAATAGAGCATGCAATTTTAAGAGACTTTTTATTATCAAATATGCTTGTTCTCTTGGTATCCTATATTGAAAAGCATACCTAGGTAGTCTCAGAAGCAGCAACGCAGTACTAGGAGTTGGCTGGTGTTTGGTGCCTATATGGCTCATCAGATTGTTAAGCTAGATCCCAGTTGTGCATTGCTGCTTTGCAGATGACTAAACACATAGGGGCCGATTTAACATGCTGCAAAAGCAGCTGTTTCCACGCGAGTTGGAAACATAAGTTAAGAAGCAGCGGTTGTAAGACCGCTGCTCCTTAACTCTTCCACCTTCTCTGAGGTGGTGGACTGCAATCATCCTGATCAGATACGATCGGGATGATTGACACCCCCTTCTAGCGTATACTGTCGGCATTTAGCGATGTCGGGCGGACATGATCCGCTTGATCCTCAATTCCAATCTTCTCATTCAATATTGAATAAAACAGGATCAGCTCAGCTTGATAACTCTCACAATATCCAATCTCAATTTCCCCACAATGGCAATGATAACAACGAATAATGTCAGTCAATCATCGAAAACTGAATCAATACATTACATAATACAACTGCTGCCCAGTCGCTCTCACCTTCTGACAAGGCCTCACATGCTCATTCTGCTTGTCCAATTCTTTTTTCCTCTCCTGACAGTCTCCTCCCTCTCTGCATGTCACAAGTGTCCATGTCTTTCTGTTTTTACGTTTAATTGATGCTGATGACATATTCAATACTGTTTGATATTTGACGCAATTTGCTCATCATCAAAAAGGGCTGTCACTCTTGTTGGCATGAGCAGAGCCATCTTGTTTTTCTGGTCCAAACATGCAAAAATCTGTGGCTGATATTGTTATCTTGTGTCCATTTTGTTGTGAACATGTATCCAACAATTTATGGTCGGGTGGATTGTCAATGCTGTCCATTTACTGTATTTATGAATTTTTGGATAATCCCTCTCATATGGTCCTATAGTTTCCAATGTGATTGTTCCAATGTCACAGAAGGTATATAGATTGGAATTGACCCCATAGTTATATGAAAGCAAAAGTGCAATTATAAAACATATTTTTGTACTTTTATGTCATTAAACTCATAAACTTGAATATGTAAGTTAACTATTTAAACATGTAAATTTAGTAAACTTATTATGCCAAGTAAAAAAAGATTATAGGGTATTTTCTATTTTTTTTATGTATCTAATAATGTTTCTAACAAATTCACTATTAAATCATATTACCATTTTGTAGCTAAATCATTTGATAAACTTTTCTCAATGATATATATATATATATATATATATATATATATATATATATATATATATATATATATATATATATATATAAATCTCTGTCAGCTATAAGTTTGACATCCAGGATAGGCAATAGGCATTTAAGGATAAAACATGGCCTTTAATGGTATATCGTAAAACATCACTATTAATCCATATTGTTTCGGCTCAGAAGAAGAGTCTTTGACAAATGCAGCAATACCAGTACAATAAATAAATATACAGTACATATACAGCAATACATACCCAACACCAGAAGTGTAACTAGAAACCACAGGGCCCAGGTGCAAGAATCTAAGAAGGACCCCCCCAACCCCCCCTCCAAAAAAAGTGAATTTGATACATAGCATTATTTTTTTTACATTTAACACAGAAAAGAAATGGGAATCAGATTAAGTCTGCAAAAGGAGGTACCCTGTGCCCACAGTCTGTGAGATGGTCTGACCCCCTATTACTGTATATAGTGACACTGTTTAACCCACCAGTACTGTATATAGCGAGTCAGTGACACAGTCTGTAATCTGCCGGTGAGATGGTTGACCTAACCCTACTCGCCCCAGTACTTTATAAAGTGACCACAGTAGTCTGGGACATGGTCCAGCCCCCCCGTACTGTATATAGTGGTACTGTATAGACTCACACTGTTTACCCCCTGCCCCCATGCTGTAGTAACAAGGTCTGTAATTTGCTGGTTCCACAAACATACACACACACACATACATGCATAAATACACACACAGTCACATACACACACACATAAACACCAATGGGTAAAACAGAAACACTAACCCCTGTAGTCAGAGACACTAGTGAAGCATCATGTCACACTCACATGATATCAGTGCAGGCAGTGGCAGGTCAAAGTTTTTTGTTTTTTTTTAAGCTGGGCCCCCACCTTTGGGTACCCAGTCGCAATTGCGACCTCTGCACCACCTATAGTTTCGCTCCTGCCCAACACCTATTAGATAAATTTAAAGTAGTCTAATGAGAATGTTGCATGCTCTGCACTATCGTACCCAACCCATGTACATCGTAATTCATCACTACCGTAACAAGAAAACAACTTCCTATGCATGTGTATATGTATTGCTATGGTAACCAGGGAAAACATTTGTGAACCATGTATATTCATTCTGATGTTATAATGTCTACCTCATTTGATTTAAGGGAAGAAACATTTTATTTAAAGAAGTATATACATATTCTTACTCTGTCTTACATCTATTCTTTTTCCTATGCATTACATTGATCCAAATGAGTGATATTTCAGATAAGATTTTTTTTCCCTATGTGCACAAAAGATACAACACAAAAACATCTAATAATATCATAAGGGGATCTGCCAACTCTCCCACACTTCCTGAAGAATATATGATTGTTTTTGCCACATCCTATGGGCTGCTGTGTTTGTTAACCAATGTTCCTGTCCAGTGTTCTCTTTGTTTCTTTGATCTCAGAAAGTCTATAATTTATTGAATTTGTTTTGGATGTCCATGTCAACATATACCGAATTAACTCTTTAATTTTGCCTCATAATAATTCCAGTAAAAAGTCTCCTTACATACCCATAAATAGTGAGTTTGAAATGATAGTGCATTGTAACGCACTGTCTACATATACAAATTAACAAGACAAAATAAACAAGAGTTTAAAAAAATAGGGATGATGTAGTTTTCATTAAAATTAACAACTATCATCAACTTACCACAGTGACCACAAATATTTAGCAGACCGCAATATGTAGTATTGTACAAACCCTACATACATCGGTTTTCCACCTTAATAGCATAACATTGCATGTTATACTTAAGATATTTTGTTGAATGTACAGTAAATTGTATAAAATTCGCAACGAGATACAGGAACTTAAAAATAATATTGGGTTGTGTGGGACTTATCACACTGAGTAATTCTCTAGCACTGTCTTTTAGTCATAACCACAAATTATTTTAGAAGATTTTGTAGAACTGGCAATTCTTTGAACAAGTAATGTTAAATGATGTATATTTATCATATAGCTTTTATCAGTGCTATGGAATTTGCTGACACTCTATCTATAAATGCTAATAATAATTATGGTTATTATTATAATAATAATAATCCAGTACTGTATGCTACCAGGCTCTCTGACTTTAAAAGTGTCAAGGGAACTTTTATTAAAGGGGCATGTAAGTAAAAACGGAACTAAAAATGATTTAGAGTGTACAATTTAAAAAAAAAAAAAAAACTTTCCAAATTACAGTAGTTATCAGTCCTGAGCCTTTTTAAGTTTGATTTTATGGAAGAAAGCTAAGTTTCAACCATAAGTGAAAAAGTAAAATTAATCATAGAAATAACTGGATTTTTTTTTTAATTGTATGGTCTGAATCATGAAAGTTTAACTTAGACTTCCATGTAGCTTTAATAAATATTATAGCGCTGCGGAATCTGTTGGCGCTCTACAAATAACCGATAAAATTAATAATAATATGCTTATCCCATCCTTCACCTATTAATATAGAACGGTGTAATAATTTATCAGGGCTGCCTAGACAATTGTTTAGGAAGCCATTACAGAATTATTTTAAACAAGACAAACATATTTGTATTCCTTTGTTGCAAAAAAGGGGCTTCTTAAAATGTATTACAGTATTTTGGAGAAGGGTTGTCTCTGTGGTATTTCCACGAATAATGCAGTGGGAGTTGTACTTACCAGTAGGGATGGGCGAATGTGTTTATATCCGAATTTGAATGTTAGAAACTAATGTTATTGTAGAAATTCGATTTACATAATAGAATGTTGATAAGAACGAATATTCTTAAAAATACGATTTTTTTCGAATGTTATTTACAGTTTTCGAATGTCACATTCGAATTCGAATGTCACAATCGAATTTAAATGTCACATTCGAAATCGAATGTTACATTCAAATATCACATTCGAATTCGAATATTACATTTATAAAACACAATTGTAGACTAGAAACACTATTTCAAATGTCACATTCGAATCGAGTACCACATTCGAATTGAATGTCGCATTCAAATTCGAATATTACATTTATAAAACACAGTATTAGACTAGAAATACTATTTAGAATTCGAATGTCACATTCGAATCGAATATCACATTCAAATTGAATATCAGATTTAAAACACAGTATTAGACTAGAAATACTATTTCAAATTCGAATATGACATTCACATTCGTATGTAGCATTCAAATTCGAATATTACATTTATTAAACACAGTTGTAGACTAGAAATACTATTTCAAATTTGAATGTCACATTCGAATTCGAATGTCACATTTGAATGAATTCAAATATTACTTTTCGAAATTGAATGAATACATAGCTAAACATTCTATTATTCGAACGAATATTTTCGAATTTTATTGAAAAAATGTGAAAACGAAAATTCGAAAATAGAATATTAGAGTGTTATATAAACATTCGAAATTCAATTTGAACGAACGAATGTATCAAAATTCGTTTTAAATTTCGAATTTTTAGAAACATTCGCCCATCCCTACTTACCAGCCAGTGAGCAAACAGTTCTTGAATTTTTAATAAGGCTTTAACTTTCTGATAGCTTCCGAAAAATGCAAACATTTTTTTTTAAATGTTTAAATATCTTTTAAAAAAATATAAAAGTTAGTAATGACTGCAGGTGAACAATATATGAACATTGAAAGGCTATATTTTATTGTAAAACTTTTATTTTTGCTGTTCTAATGAACTCCCCGGCCACCTCTGTGTTAAGCTATGCTTTTTCTTATTTTAATAGGTGGGTGGTGCAGCCAATAGCAAGTGCACTACCCCCCTATGTATTCCTATAGCAGCGCACTCTCACACTGCCAATCAGATTGAATACTAATTTTATGGTTGCTCGTATAGGTCTGTGGGGTATGATGCACTAGCAGATTAAAATACTTTGTCACAAGTTGTAAACAGTGATATAGCCAGTTCACTGTTTACTTTACAGTGACATCAGATCTCATCTGAAACTGTGCATGCGCATGAGCACTGATATCAGATCCGATTGGCAAGCGGCAGTGTAAGAGTGTGCAGCTATAGAAATACATAGGGCAGGGGGTGCACTTGCTATTGACTTCACCTTTAGAATGTCAAAAATAAAAGTAAGTTTTACATTAAAATAGTTCATACCTATATTGTTCACTTGCACTCATTACTAACTTTTATATTTTAAAAATAAAAAATGTCTAAGTTGATACTATTTGGATCCTAGCTCATGATATCAAGTGTCATAATGACTAAAGCTGGGGGTCTTAATCACTGGAGATATGATATATATAAGGGATGGCCAACTCTGACCCTCTACACTAGTCTTTGTGCATCCAGGGAAAAAATTAAAACTAAGAATATGTGCCATAGTTTATGTGGCTCCAACGAATGGTAGGCTCTTTGGGTGTCCAAAATTCAAACGAGCCCTCTAAAGGGTTAAATAGAAGATGAGGGTACTTTGCAAACTTACCGAAACCCCCTATGCCAATGAAAATGTATAGGCAGTATAATATTTGTGTGTTTACTAATTATAATGTATGTGGCTTCTAAAATATTGACCTGCTGCCCCCATGTGTTAGGAAGTTGGCCATCCCTAGTATACATTATTGCCTGTCTACTTTAGAGCATGCTCTTAACTTAAAGGTATATGAAACAAAATATTATTTCATGATTCATATAGAGCATGCAATTTTAAGCAACTTTCTAATTTACTCCTATTACCAAATTTTCTTCGCTCCTATTTTACAAATAAAGATACCAAGAGAATGAAGAAAAATTGACAATAGGAGTTAATTAGAAAGTTTTTTTCTAAAAATGTTTTTGGGTGTTATATCCATTTAAGTGGGGACAATGCTAACTCCACTATTATCCCCACTCCTCAGCTTGCAATACACAGATTGTTCCAGAGCTTCCAATCTACCACATAATATGGGACTTTCATGGTTTTTGAGCTCTGCTTTTAAATGGACAGTCTACTTCAGAATTGTTATTTTTTAAAAAGATAGATAATCCCTTTATTACCCATTCCCCAGTTTTGTATAACCAACACAGTTATATTAATACACTTTTTACCTCTGTGATTACCTTGTATCTAAGCCTCTGCAGACTGCCCCCTTATTTCAGTTCTTTTGACAGACTTGCATTTTAGCCAATTAGTGCTGACTCCTATGTAGTGAGCACAATGTTATCTATATGGCACACATGAACTAGCACTGTGTAGCTGTAAAAAACTGTCAAAATGCCCTGTGATAAGAGTCGGCCTTCCAATGTTCCCTCTAATTTTTTTGAGTACTGTGCACAAAATAATTTACCTATGCAATTTAAGGCCAAGTGACCAACATGTGTGCACACTTTATTTAAGTGTAGTCAAACTTGAAAAGGTTGTAAACATACTAACTTGTACACAAACTCACACATAGATATTCACACACTCACCTTCACACACACTTTAGTTCAAACTCACACAATGTCCCTCACACTGTCTCAAAAATACACTCCCTTACATTCTCAAACACACACACTCTCTCTCTCTCCAGCTCTTATTCACACTCTCCCTCACAATTTCTCTTCGACACTCTACCTCACACATGCATTCACACTCCATACACTCACACACACTCTCCCTCACATTCTCACACACACACTTTCACCCACCCTTCCTCACACACACTCTCCCTCACACTCTCTCTCTCACACACTCCCTCACACTCTCAAACATACATGCTGCGGAACCTGTTGGCGCTCTACAAATACCTGATAATAATAATGCTCTCACTCTTTCAAACACACACAAATAGACACTGTTCCTCACAAACACTCTCTCTCACTCACACACTCCCCCTCACATAGCACTCACAGCCACTGTCCCCCTCACACTTACACCCCACACAGACACTCTCCCCCTCACACACGCAGACACTCTCCCCTTCACAAACACTCACAGACACTCTCCCCCTCACACTCACAGACACTCTCCCCCTCACAAACACTCACAGATGCTCTCACCTCACACACACAGATTCTCTCCCCCTCACAAACACTCAAAGACACTCTCCCCCTCACACACACAAAGACATTCTCCCGCTCACACACACAGACACTTTCCTCCTCTTACACACACACACAGACACTCTTCCCCACACAAACACTCACAGACACTCTCCTCCTTACAAATACTCACAGATGCTCTCCCCGTCACAAACACTCACAGACATTCTACCCCTCACAAACAGACACTCTTCCCCTCACACACACAGACACTCTCCACTCACACACACAGACACTATCCCCTCACAAATACTCACAGACACTCTCCCCCTCAAACACAGGCACTCTCCTCCTCACACACAGTCACTCTATCTCACTCACATCAAGCTAACATTTGGTCAGCAAACAATTCATTTATATAGATTGCAAAATCTAAAATGGTTAGGTTGTGTGCAAAAAAACAAAGCAACAATACGTGAGAGTGATTTATGCAGAAGGGACACAAGATATACACACAGTAACACAGAAACGGACACACACAGTGATATACTCTCGCACTCACCCTCCCTCACACTCTCAACATACACACTCTCCCTATTTCAAATACACACAGACACTCTCCCTCACACTCACACAGACACTGTCCCTTACAAACACTCTCTCACACACACACTCTCCCTCATAGAAACATAGAAACATAGATATTGACGGCAGATAAGAGCCATAGGCCCAGCAAGTCTGCCCGACCTTACCTAACAGTATAAACTTATCTAGTTCGTAGGATAGCCCTATGCTTGTCCCATGCATTTTTAAAGTCCCCCACAGTGTTTGTTGCTACTACCTCTTGAGGAAGTTTATTCCATAAATCAATCACTCTTTCTGTAAAGAAGTGCTTCCTCAAATTACTTCTGAATCTACTACCCTTTAGCTTGAGCTCATGACCCCTTGTTCTTGAATTTTCCATTTTATGTAAAATACCCACAGCCTCAGTTTTACTAAACCCTTTAATGTACTTGAAAGTTGCTATCATATCACCTCTTTCCCTTCTCTCCTCTAAGCTATACATATTTAGGTCATTGAGCCTATCCTGGTAAGTTTTATTTTTTAGACCATGTACCATTTTGGTAGCCCTCCTTTGCACAGATTCAAGTTTGTTAATATCCTTCTGAAGATATGGTCTCCAGAACTGCACACAATACTCAAGATGAGGCCTAACTAATGATCTATAAAGTGGCATAAGAACCTTACTATTTCTGCTGCAAATACCTCTACCAATACATCCAAGCATTCTGCTAGCCTTACTCGCTGCATTACTACATTGTTTACTAAGTTTTAAATCATCTGAAATAATAATTCCCAAGTCCTGTTCCTCGTCTGTAACAGTCAGTAAAGTGTCATTGAGTCTGTAATTAACATTTGGATTTTTCTTCCCTAAATGCATTATTTTACACTTTGCTGTGTTAAACTTTAGACCCCAGTCATTTGTCCAATCCTCCAATTGTTGTATATCACTTCTCATTTTGTCTACCCCCCCTGGAACATCCACTCTGTTGCAAATTTTTGTATCATCTGCAAAGAGACATACTTTCCCCTGTAGCCCTTTGCTGATATCGCAGATAAATATGTTAAACAAAACAGGCCCCAGAACTGACCCCTGAGGAACACCACTAGTAACAGCCCCCTCTGCTGAATGAACTCCATTTACTAAGACACTTTGTTTTCTGTCCTTAAGCCAGCATTCCACCCAGTTCACAATTTTTGAATCTAGACCAAGGAGATATAGTTTGTGAATAAGTTTATTGTGTGGGACGGTGTCAAATGCTTTGCTGAAATCTAGATATGCTACATCAACTGCTCCTCCCTTGTCTAATACTTTTGTTACATAATCAAAGAAGTCAATTAGATTAGTCTGACATGATCTCCCTGAAGTAAAACCATGCTGATTTTGGTCCTCTAAATTGTTTGTCTTTATGTAAGTCATAATTCTTTCTTTTAAGAGGCTTTCCATTAATTTCCCTACTACTGAAGTTAAACTAACTGGCCTGTAGTTGCCAGATTCTTCTCTACTGCCCTTTTTATGAAGGGGTATTACATTTGCTATTCTCCAATCATCTGGGACAGCTCCTGTTAATAGTGACTGATTAAACAGATCAGTTAATGGGACAGTTAGCACTGATCGAAGTTCTTTTAAAACCCTTGGATGAATATTATCAGGACCCACTGCCTTTGTAACATTTATTTTTGATAATGCTAACAAAACCTCATCCTCTGTAAAAAGATTACTGTTAAGCTTGTTTCTATTTTGCGTTGCATCCCTTAATGTAGACATTGTATCTTCACAATCTTTAGTGAAAACAGAACAGAAGTAATCATTGAGACAGTCTGCAATCTGCTTATCTCCTTCTATTATTCTACCATCAACTGATTTCAATTTTACTATTCCTACCTTATTTTTTCTTCTTTCACTGATATATCTAAAGAATGTTTTGTCCCCATGTTTTACTGACTGTGCTATCTTCTCTTCTGCATGAGCTTTAACCTTCCTAATTAACTGCTTAGTCTTTTTTTGTTGGAGTCTCCATATTTTCATATCATCATCTGCTTGTGTGTGTCTGTAATTTTTATAAGCTATCTTTTTTGTCTTTACAGCATGTGCTACTTCTTTGGAAAACCAAATTGGTTTCCGCTTTCTTTTACTTTTACAGACATGTCTAATACAGTGTGCGGTTGCATCTAAAATGGCACCTTTCACAAATTCCCACTGTTCTTGAACCCCTGTAATAAGAGTTTTCCCCTTTAAATAGTTCTTTAGGTATTCTCCCATTAATGAAAAATCTGCCATCCTAAAGTCTAAAACTTTTGTTTTAGTCTGGGTGGACAGTTCCTGAACATGAATACTAAACCAAACAGATTGATGATCACTGGATCCTAAGTTCTCACCTACAGACACATCTGAAACTGTATCACTGTTTGTAAGTATTAGATCTAATATAGCTTCCTTACGAGTTGGTTCCTTGACTAATTGTTCAAGTGATTCCCCTAGCAGAGATTCAAGAATATACCTGCTTCTAGCCGATCTAGCAGAAGGAATCTTCCAGTCTATATCTGGCAAATTAAAGTCCCCCAGTACTATAACCTTACCCTTCATGGTCATTTTGGTTATTTCATCTAATAACAGATTGTCCAGTTTTTCATCCTGCAATGGAGGCCTATATACAACCCCTATTCTAAAAACATTTTTATCTCCAATTTCCAAAGTCACCCAAATACTTTCCACCTCATCATTTGTTCCTACAATTTCAGTAACCTTTATATTTTCATTTACATACAAAGCAACTCCTCCACCTTTCTTTCCTACTCTGTTCTTTTTAAATAACCTGTATCCAGGTATGACTATGTCCCAGTCATGCAAATCATTGTACCATGTTTCTGTTATAGCTACTAAATCCAAGTTGTCCCTAGTCATTATTGAAATGAGTTCAGGTAATTTATTTCCTAAGCTGCGAGCATTTGTGCTCATGGCACGAAGAATTTTTCTACTAGAATTTCTAGAATTGTTACTTGGACTAACAGTTTTGGCATGCTGTGGGGGGCAGGTGGATATATTAATGCTACCCCCCTTTATTAGTTTAAATGATTTCTAATAAAGTATTTAAACTCCTCTCCCAGATACTCTGTTCCTTTAGCATCCAAATGCAAGCCATCTCTCCTAAATAACCTAGTATCTTTCCAAACAGAGCTATAATGGCCAATAAAACCAAATCCTCGTTCCCTGCACCACTTATCTAACCAAGAATTAAATGTTGTTATCCGCTCCATCTTTCCTGCTTCCTGGCCATTTGGTGCAGCCTTCAAAGGAAATTAGCATATGAGCCTACCTAGGTTTAGCTTTCAAAAAAGAATATCAAGAGAACAAAGCAAATTTGATTATAAAAGTAAATTGTTTAAAATTGTATGCCATATCTGAATTATGAAAGTTTAATTTTTACTAGACTGTCCCTTTAATAATGAAACTACTTTCCTTTGTATAAATAATAAATTTGGGCTAGACTGTGGCGTTCAAGTGATATCAGGTTTTTATCTGCTTTTTGCACATATTGGAAACAGCGTGTGTATTACGAGTTGAAAGTAAATATGTTTGAGTGAAATTGTGATTTACAATTGTTGGGTTAGTGTGGCTTGAAAACTTGCGTAAAGGGTGGGGGGAAGGAAAAAAGTGACATTAAACACAACATAAATATATGTAAAAGTACAGTTACACTGATATAAACACTGATAAAAAAATATTTTAAAAAATGAACAAAAAGGTTATAAAGGCTCAAAAATAGATAGTATAAGGTGTTTGAAAAAAATGGTCTGCAAGTGGCTTTAACATATATTTGCATACATAGATATGTCTAAATATGTGTATGTATGCACATATGTATGTATTAAGATTCTATTATTTCCGGCAGTAAAGGGGTTAATTAGGGAGCTTGTAAGGTTAATTTTAGCTTTAGTGTAGAGATTACCCTCCCACCTGATACCTCCCACCTCTTATCCCTCCCAAACAATTATCTTCCCTCCCTCAACCCCACTGGTCACCTCCATCTTAGGTACTGGTAGACAGTTTGCCAATAAGAAAATGTAAGGCATTTTTAGTTTTTATTAAAAAAAATGTATCCCCCTTACCCTCCAACCTCCCTGATCACTCCCAAACAGCTCTCTAACCTCCCCCTGCTAACTAGTGCCCACCATCTTAGGTACTGGTAGCACACATAGGGGCATATGTATCAAGCTCCTAATGGAGCTTGATGCCCCGTATTTCTGGCGAGCCTGCAATACGGGTTAAGGGTTTAATTAAATTATTTAAAATTATTATACATACTGTCAAAATATCAATATATTTTTATGGATTATTTATAATATTTTATAGTATATATAATAATTTTAAATAATTTTTATTAAGATTTTTTAATAGTTTAAATTTAATTTTTTAATAACGTGCATGGAAGATAGCAATCCTTCATGTGTGCTAACATTACTGTGCTAGTCCTAAATTGAGAGCCCTGATGCGTATTACACATATTTTATATTCCTATGTTCTTCACATAGAAAATAATGTACTTTTTATTATTAAATATACATTTCTATATACATATGATACTGTTCTTGTAAAATGCATATCTATACCTATATATCTATAGGAATAAATATAAAGGTATAGGTTTATACAGAAATATAGAAATATGTATTTACAATAAAAAGGGCATTGTTATGTATGTGAAGAACATTGGAATGTGAAATATTCAGAATTCATGTCGGGTTTAGCACACTTGAATTAACGCAGTTGGGTTAGCACTAGAGTATGGGTGTTTTTGTAATACGAGCGCTACCTGACGCATGCAAATAGCTTCCGTATAGCAATGTTAACGTGCGACCAGGAGTGCAAAATAACACTCCACTCGCAATCTAGCCCATAGTGAATTTAAAAGGTGCTTTCCATGAGAAAAAACAACTTCCCAAAATAAAGAAATTGAAACTACTAATAATGGAAAAAAAAGACAAAGACCAAATTCTTTGAAAACATATTATGTTAATTGAATAACAACATACCTCTAAATATGTCTCATGTCTAGACAGAAGTTACCCTGAAACACCTACACAACAGCTGCTTTATATAATATGAACTACATATTAGTAAGTATCAAATTTGACATTTTCAGGATAAAAGGACAATAAACACCTTATTATAATGTTAATGTTAATTTATGCTTAGAAAAACAACTTTCTAATATACTTTCATTATTTCTTTTGCCCCTTTTTATGTAATTTAGCTCTGAAATGTGTTTTCTAATTCCCAGAACGGAAAATGCAACCTACTAACTTCTCAAGGCTTACCCTGTTAAATATATGACTTTAACAGATAACAGCCACAAAACAATGCACTTTATACAAACTTGGCTCCTCCAAAAAAGGCAAGCGGTAGGCGGAGTTTGGCTATTGAAAAACAAATGCAGCAAATTTTTTTTATTTATGTTTAGACTTGGCTGATATGTTACTCTATAGTAAGAAACAAAAAGGTGTTTAGTAAGCATGTGCATTTGTTTCGTAACTGTAACTTTAATGCAGCGCCTTCATGCTAAGGGGTCGATTTATGAAGCAGGGGATGCTGTTTCCGACCCACTTTGCTTTAGGTCCGCCTGAAGAGGAAGTTAAGAAGCAGCGGTCGCCGCTGCTCCTTAACTTGTCCGCCACCTCTGAGGCGGCGGACAGCCATTAGCCCGATTGGATACGATCTGGTTGATTGACACCCCCTGCTAGCAGTCGATTGGTCGCAAATGTGTAGGGGGCGGCAATGCACAAGCATTTCACGAGAAATGCTTGTGCAATGATAAATGCCTACAGCGTATGCTGTCGGACAGACATTGATAAATTGGCCCCTAAGTCTCCGATTAGCGCGGTTGGGATTCTGTGAAGAAGAGGAGCTCCAGCTCGCTATAGGTAAGTGTAAAGCCACAGGTGAACTTTTTTACATGCTTTGGAACATATATGTTTGTTTATGAAAATGAACGTAAATGTTGAATGAATATTCATTCAGAATAATTTACCTGAATAATTTTTCCGAACAATGTGTCTAAACCAAGTTTTTTGCTGTGCACACCTCAAGTGTTTAGTATTCCTTTAAAGGGACATAA
This sequence comes from Bombina bombina, assembly GCF_027579735.1. Lineage (NCBI taxonomy): Eukaryota > Metazoa > Chordata > Amphibia > Anura > Bombinatoridae > Bombina > Bombina bombina. The sequence goes on from NC_069503.1 coordinate 1,050,432,353, forward strand.
AATCCAAAACATTTCAGATGAGTGTAAAATGTTAGAAAACGTTCCAAGTTACTTCTAATATCAAATTGACTTTGTTCCTTTTGTATACTTTGTTGGAAAGCAGTTAAGAAGGTGTAGGAGCATTCACATGAGTGGACTAATATATACCAGTGTTTCCTGTCAAGTAGTGCTCCAGAAATCTGCACACTACCTATCTAGATATCGCTAAAACAAAGAATACTATGAAAACAAAGTAAATTTGATAATAAAAGCATTTTTTTTTATTATATAATCTGTCTGAATCACCAAAGAATAAATTTAGGTTTAAAGTCCCTTTAATTAGGTAATATCTATCAAATGTATAGTTATATATTTTATTTACGAAATATATGATTTCAGTTTTTTAGACACCCCAATGTTTAATCGCTTTTTTTATGATTGTTGTTAGTAAATACAATTCGTTCTGTGATAATACTTTCATATTTAGTTGGCATTGTAAATGTGCTGAGGTATAACATTACACTTTTTTACAGGTGATATTGGTGAAAAAGGAGATATTGGAGAACTAGGAAAGCAAGGAAAAGAAGGGCCAAGGGGTCTTAAAGGTAATGTAAAGAAAATATTATCTGCTTTCTATCAAATAGAATGCAAACTCTCTTAGCCAGTTTAAAGGGATAGTCTAGTCAAAATTAAACTTTCATGATTCAGACAGAGCATGCAATTTTAAGCAACTTTCTAATTTACTCCTATTATAATTTTTTCCTCATTCTTTTGTTATCTTTATTTGAAAAAGCAAGAATGTAAGCTTAGAAGCTGGTGTTCTAAAATAAGTCTTGACGAAGCATGCAGGACCTGCGTCACTTCCGGTGACGTGACATCAGCTGTTGGAGGTGTGTGACGCTCACTGCGCATGCGCAAGTGGCCCAACCTCTCAAAATCATCTGTTTCAGTAGCAGCAAAGGGTCGAGGAATTATATGGAGATTAGCCTTTATTGCGTATTTGCACGGTGACGTAAATGGGGGTGAAAAAAAAACATACAATTTGAAATAATATGAAAAATAGATGAATCACAAATGATCAACACTAAAAGTATAGGGCGGATTCCATTAAAAAACTTCATGTATAGTGTTACGTGGCCCCACAAAATCTAACGGTTGTGTCTGCATTGAGTGATCGGACCTAAGGTTTATGGAATGAACGTGGGGCCACGTGACACAAATGGGCTGGCTCCTAAGATTGCATTCTTGCTTTTTCAAATAAAGATACCAAGTAACAAAGAAAAACTGATAATAGGAGTAAATGAGAAAGTTGCTTAAAATTGCTTGCTCTCTCTGAATGATGAAGTTTAATTTTGACTAGACTATTCCTTTAAATATGTTTGTCTTGAGAAAGCCATTCTAATACAGTCCAATTGGCTGGACTTATGCAATGTCACAACGAGGGGAGTGGCTTGGCAATAGTGTTGGATTTAAATAGGATGGCATGTAGATGAGACCATGTTAGTCTAATTTAGTATACAAACTGTTTTGCACTTAGCGAGCACCTATAATTGTAGCCTATTAACTTCTATTTGCTGAAATGTTATTACACTATGCTAGCTCTTGTTTAGTTCAAGCTTACATTGTCCTATAAATGAATACGGTAGGTTTAGGAGTTTGACAACTATATGGCAGAAGTATTTGCAACAATGTTCTAATAATCTAAAACATACACTGTTAAAGTCACGTGTACACTCTGGCCTCTAGTTATGAAAGTCTGGCGGACCTGGCCAGACTTCGCTAAATACGGCGAGCAATATGCTCGCCGTATTCATCATTGCACCAGCAGCTCACAAGAGCAGCAAAAACTGTAAGTGGATCATCAGGGGGTAAGTGTTAGGCTTTTTTTTTTTTTTTTTTTTCAATTTTCAAAGCTTTATTAAGATTCAATGAAAAGAACAGTACATACATCAGAAAAGAGATGATAGATTACATAATGTTAGACTGATCTTCCACCACATTGTCTACAACAGAGTCATAAAGTCATGAAAGTTCTTGAGTGGAATGGAAGAGGCGGATAGGGCGGATACTGCTCCACCCTTTTGCTTATGCATACATTGACGTATAACCAAGAAAAGAAATGTCACAACTGTTCTACAATTTGTAACCCGGTTATGTTCAGGTTATGTAAGTAAGAGAGATGAGAATTCCCGGAACGGCAACAAGGGAACTCTCAAAGAGAAAGGAGAGCAAGAGAAGAGGGAAAGAGAGAGAAGAAAAAAAAAAAAAAAAAAAAAAAAAAGGGGGGGAGGGGGGGGGAGGGGGAAGGAAGAGGAGGTTGTCCCCGCCGGCCACAGAAAAACAAATTAGAACGCAGTATCAGGTAATCAGGGACGTCCCTATGCACTTGTACCTGAGACAGAAGACGCCTGTTTCCAGCGGTCGAGCATATATTCGTAAGTATCTGCCCTATCATCTCTCAAGAATCTGTATCTCTCAAGTGAGAGATATCTTTCAACTTGTGTGGTCCACTCCCGGACTGTGGGGGTGTCGACATTCTTCCATTTCCTCGGGACGAGGGATTTAGCGCTATTAATCATTATGAGAAACAGCTGCTTTGTTGGTTTATCTCTAAATATGGGGAGCCCGTGATACAATAATAGGTTGGGTGTTCTAGGGACGGGGGATCCGATTATTGTCTCTATTTTATCCAACACTGAGTGCCAATATTGTTCAATGTACCTACAACCCCACCAGATGTGTATGAGGGTGCCCCTCTCCCCACACCCGCGCCAGCATTTCCCATCTGTCTGTTTATAAATTTTCTGTAACCTGTCAGGCGTAAGATACCACCTGGACAGGTATTTGTAGCTTGATTCTAGAACTTTGGCCGAGACAGAGGCCTTCGCATGCGCCCTGAATATCTTATTCCATTCTTTAGCGGAGGGAGGTGGAACGAGTTCTTTGTTCCACTGCTGCGTGTACCCGGGGAGCGGCGCATCCCCATGTGAGAGGAGCAGACGGTAAGTTATTGAAATCATGTGCCTAGGTGTGTGTGGTAGTAAGCATAGGGATTCAAGTGCTGTTAGTTGTCTAGTTATCTGACTAGTGCCTCTATTGGTCGATAAAAAGTGTTGGAGCTGTGTATGGAAGTACCACGAGAGCTCCAACCCAGAGCGTTCCAAGTCAGCTCTACTCCTGAGTTTCCTGTCTGCAAGAAGTCGTTGGAAGGTCACTAGTGATATCAGAGTTTTGTCAGTCCGAGTCTTTTGTGTGCAAGTGAAGGGCAAATCTGGATTGTCTAAAAATGGAGTGAGTGGGGACGGATTCGAGGTTATATGAGGGCATTCAATTATGGTACGGTCCCAGCTTGCGAAAAATTCCCGGAGGAATGGGTACCTGTTTATCAGTAATGGCCTAAGTTTATGAGGGATCCATCCCAAGGTTCCCATATTTTGTGTTCCCAGGATTGTTTTACAGATTTGGACCCAGGTCTTATCTTTTGAGTCATGACACCACTCCACCTGGTGCTGGAGGGTGATTGCTTTTTTGTATGCAACCAGATTGGGGACTCCAAGACCTCCTCTGTCCCTAGGTAGATAGAGAGTTTTTCGAGCAATGCGCGGTCTCATTCCCTTCCATATAAACTCTTCCAACACGCTCTGCAGTTTATTCAAGTAGTGAGTGGGAAGGGGTATCGGGAGGGTCTGGAGAAAATATAATATTCTAGGCAGGATGTTCATTTTAACGATACCTATTCTACCAAGCCAAGAAATCGGCTTGTTTCTCCATGAAGAGAGATCTCCTGTGACTGTGGTTAGTAGGTTTATGTAATTTACTTCGTAAAGTGCGTCAGCAGATGGAGTGAGGTATATCCCCAGATATTTGAGGGAGCGGGTCTGGATACGCAGAGGGCTCAGTAAAGAGAGCTGGCCCAGTTCTTGCTGCGAAAGATTAATGTTCAAAAGTTCAGACTTAGATTTGTTTAAGAGAAAGTTTGAGAACCCACCATACACCTCAAACTCCCTCAGCACTTCTGGAAGTGACGTCAAAGGACTAGACAAGGAGAGCAAAACGTCATCCGCGTACATGGATAACTTGTGTTCCCGGTCTCCTATGCGGATACCGGAGATGCTTTCATTATCTCTAATTCTCTGGGCTAAGACTTCCATGACCAGGGCAAACAGCAGTGGCGACAGGGGACACCCCTGTCTAGTGCCGTTTGAAATACTAAATGGGTCAGAAAGGATGTTATTTACCCTGATCTGTGCTGAAGGGGCTGCATAAAGGGAGAAAACTCTGTGAACAAAGGTTAAACCAAACCCCATCTTCGACAGGACCGCCTTCAGAAAATTCCAGCTGATCCTGTCGAAGGCTTTCTCCGCGTCTGTAGACACGAGGACCGCCGGGATTCCCTGGATTTGTGCAAAAGTACTGAGAAGGGTGGCCTTTATGGTGTTGTCCCTGGCCTCACGGCCAGGCACAAAACCCACCTGAGGTAACAATTTGTTTAGTCTATTGGAGAGAATTTTGGCAAATATCTTTACGTCCACATTAAGGAGAGAAATTGGTCTGAAATTCTCCGGTTTATTAGGTGGTTTGACTGGTTTTGGAATGGTGGTAATATGGGCCAGAAGCATGGAAGGGGGAAATCCCTGGGAAGTGTCCAGTGAGTTGAACAAGCGGGCAAGATGGGGCGACAATATTGTTTTATAACGTTTATAATATTTGGCACTAAAGCCGTCAGGGCCAGGGCTCTTTCCTATTGGAAGGTCGTCAATTACACTTGATACTTCTTCTGAAGTGATCATGGCATCAAGCGTCTCCCTCTCCATCTGTGAGAGGGATGGTAAAGTAATGGAGTCCAAGTAAGAACCTAGATCTGGGGGAGATAGGTCTCCATCTCCCTTCAGTGGGGGATGAGAAATATTCTGTATATTGTAAAGATCGTGGTAGTATGTGCGTAGAGTCTCAGCGATATCTGGACTATTTGTATGTGCTGTGTTAAGCCTGTCCCTTATTGAATGGATGTGGGTTTTTAGTGATTTTCTCTTGATGGCTCTTGCTAATAATTTCCCAGGTTTGTTTCCAAACTCATAGTACTTCTGCTGGTTTCTCAGTGCCATCTTTTGGTACTCAATAGTGTGCATGTTTTGAATTTCCCCTCTAGCCTGCTGTAGCTCTACAAGAATGTGGGTGTCTAGTGGTGTTTTTTTGTGTTTTTTTTCTAGGTCACAAATAGTGGTTAACAGTGAAGAAAATTTGGTTCTGGTCTGTTTTGCCAAGATGGCTTTGTGTTTGATCAGTTCTCCTCTCAGTACGCACTTATGTGCTTCCCAAATAGTGTGTTTTGGAAGTTCTGCTCTGTCGTTTAAATGGAAATAGTCGGTAAGCACAGTCTCTATCTTGCCCTGGATTATCTGGTTGTTGAGCATATGTTCATCAAATTTCCATAAAAAGGGGCGGTCCGGAGTCGTAGGCCAATATATTTTACAAAGAACTGGGGCATGGTCAGACCAGGTCATGGGGAGAATTTGTGTTTGTGCCACATGCGCTAGTGTTATTTGGTCAGTGAATATGTAGTCAATTCTCGTGTATAAGTCGTGGGGGTGTGAGAAAAAGGTGTAGTCACGTCTCGTAGGGTACAGGGTCCTCCATACATCGTGCACCGCTAACTCTTCCAACCTAGCATTGCATTGTTTGATGATTCTTTTAGGTATAGAGGCTACTCCCCTTGAGGTGTCGAGTTGAGGGTCTAGGGGCATGTTAAAGTCTCCTGCCAGGAGCAAAGCTCCCTTCTGCAGTTCCAAGATTTTATTTGCTAATTTTGTCATAAATTTATTTTGATTTTGATTAGGGAAATATGCATTAACCAAAGTTACTGGTTTGTTGTGCAGTGAGCCCACTATTATCAAATAGCGACCCTCTGGGTCCCTCTCTTCATGTATCACCTCAAAGGCTGTTGAGTGTTTAATTTGAATTCCCACCCCATTTCTTTTGGTAGGGCCGGATGCAAAGAACATCAGTGGGAATTTGGTAGAGAGCCAGCGGGGTTCCCTCCCTTTCTTAAAATGGGTCTCTTGTAAATATATGATGTCGCCGTGCAGTCTGGTAACATCCCGTATTAAGTTAGACCTCTTTTCCGGTGTGTTAATACCCTTGACATTAAGCGTCATAATATTTAAGTTATGCGTGCCCTGGAGTGCCATCTTGTATAGTGGTTATATAGTAAAGGGACCGGAAGGGACACTGGTGAAGAGGGGAGCGGGTGAAGAGGCGAGGGAGGAGAGAGAAAAAAAAAAAAAAAGAAGTAGAAAGTAAAAACAAAAAAACAAAAGAGAAAATAGGAAAGAAGAGATGAAGAAAAAGGAGAGTTAAAGATAAGTGGAAGAAAGAGAAGCAGAGATCAGGTATATGACAATAAACTGTCAGTAATACTGAAGAAGTGTAGAGAAAGCAAAAAACACTTATACTGTACCTCCCGGCTACAACAAGGGGAGACAGGAAAGGACAGCAAAGTAAGCGTGGGGTCAGTATCCACACGCCCGGTCAAAAAATGAAAAAGAGAAAAAACGGAGATTGTCTGAGCTTTAGGGAACGGATAACATAACATAAAAAGTGCCGAAAGCAACAGGAGCAATCACATTTAATAAAAAAGGAAAACAAAAACAGGATATAACCCAACAAACAAGATCTAGCAATTAGGTTCTTAACTTCTGGTAGGCATCATTTTTGAACTTGCCTTCCCGTCTGTACTGATCAACAACAATAATTTTTATGCCCCTCTATTAGAGTTGTGTTTTGTATAGTTGGGGATTATACAGTGCTATTCCCACCTCCCTCCAATTGTGACTAAGTTACTAATTACGTTGTAGGGTGGGCCGGTAGGTTAAGGGATACTTGAAGCTGTTTGTACTATATTGTATATATAGGGGAAGCTTAATACTATTGAGGGCCATGCGTGGTTTATCTACCGCATTAGCGTCCCGATAGACTATGTTGAACAGCTTAGGGCTCCATCTCACAAGGGATGCTGTGACAGTAGGTTTGTGAGGTGGTGGAGGACATATCTATGTATTCAAGATCTGGGCGGGATATAGACCCATTGCCCACCGGCCCCGCAGCATAATCTATGTGTTAGGAGCTACTTATTTAAGATACCTCAACTAACAGGTTCCATCTAGAGAGCTATATCCAGCATTCATGTCATTTAGGAGTTTTAGAATGAGAGGTAGTTAAAGTTAAACAAGTGAGACCCATGGGTAAAACATAATAAACAAGCGTGAGCATAAAACATAACATAGCATAATATTCTAGAGTTTGATCAACAATAACAGTACATGGCCCCACCTGTGGAGGTCAATATCTCTGTATAGAGAAAACGTCACTAAGGGTACTGTGAAAAGGGAACAATTATACTTATCAAAGTCCTCCAGTGTGTCCCAAGGCTGCAAAGAGGGAATGGCGGCCATACTTCAGGTGTCCATCGCCCGAGCAGCGTCCCCAGTGTTCCTTGCTGGGGTATTATGTAAAGGGTGCTCACGGTGTTCAGGGTGTTGGATATCAATCCCAAGTATTCTGCAAAATTCTGGAAGATCGGATGGCATTCTGTAGAATGCCTGTGCTCCATTTTTAGTTGCCACTATGCACACCGGGAAACCCCACTTGTATTGTATTCCATGTGCTTGAAGTTCGGTTGTTATGAATTTTAGGTCTCTTCTCTTCTGGAGGGTGATCAAGCTTAGATCAGAAAAAACCTGTAAGGGGATCCCTGCGTGCGTTATATTCTTGAGGATTCTTGCCTTCTGAGTTATTGACTCCTTATCCTTGTAACTAAGGAATTTGACAATGATGTCTCTCGGCGGAGCCTTAGGGGGAGGCCTAGGTCTCAGGGCCCTATGAGCCCTTTCGATGGGGATATTGGCAGACTCTGGTGTTCCCTTTAAGGTGCGGAATAAGTCCTGAAGATACCCCTCCAGTGCCGCGTTAGATACAGATTCCGGCACCCCCCTAATCCTAATGTTATTCCGTCTCCCCCTATTGTCTAAGTCCTCCATTCTGGAAAGTAGAAATTGTATCTGTTCTTCATGTTCTTGGATCTGTTGGGAGTTATTTGTGACTGTACCCCGAAGGGTCTCGTGTCTGGTTTCAAGCACCTGTACTTGTTGCGTGACCTGTGTGATATCCTTTTTCAGATCCCCAAATAAGGACCTCATTTCTAAAAGGACTTTGTCAATGTCTTCTTTTGAGGAGATGGTGTTAAGGTCTCTCCTTGTTAGGAAATCTTGCTGTTGCAGGTGGTCAGGCATTGTCATGTCTACTGTGCAATTGGCAGGAGATGGGGGCCCTGTGTCTGATAAGTCAGTAGAAGGTATAGTGGCTTTGAGATAATTTGTCAGACTTGTTGACTTATGCCCTTTCTCAAGTTTATTATTTTTCCTTTGTGACATGCTGTTAGAGTAGAAAGACAGCAAAAGTCTTTAGGGAGGTTGGATCTTTATTATCAAGTGTTTATATGTACAGAGGATCCCTGGGAGGTAGAGCTGCAGGCAGTAAGGGATGTGAGATGCACGTTGTAGGCTTTAGCAATAGGAAGTCCCCAATGCACACCGGATGAAATGTGAGACTAATACACCCCAGACCAGGGTTAATAATACTGTAATGTGCCTGTCCCCTGTCGCGATTTACTGGTATGCACTAAACAGGGCCCCCCTCTGTCTGTTCGCAGTATCTGTCAATGGGAGCTTATAACAAGAGCAGTGTCTCCCCGGGGATAGTAGCCACGTGGGTAAGTTCAGTGCGGCCTGCAGAGATTCCCCGTTGTAGAGAGGCACCTATCCTCAGTTCACCGCCCACCCGTGATGAGTGTTCAGTTCAGGAGTATGTACTCACCGGGTGTCAGAGCAGCGTATGCAGTTTTATCTGCCACTCTCGATGTGCCCTCTCACTGCTGCTAATCTCTTAAGCGCTCCCTCGGCTCGACCACGCCGGTGTCAGGAGCCGGAAAGATAGTCGGGCAAAATGTGTTGCAGCTTATCCTTCTGCCCGCTATACAGACAGGCGTGTTGCGCTGGCCTCAATTGTGTGGAGTCGGGCAGGCGGCAGATTGAAGGAGACCCGTATCAGCACGGGCGGCGGTAACAGTCAGAGGCGCGGTGATCAGCGCTCCTTCTAGGCCTCTGAGATATGGCCAGTTGAATTCTCTTTGAGGTGGTGTCAGTTTTCCCCTTTATGTCAATCACGGCAGTGGCAGGGCAGTGTGCCAAGATCACTCCTGCAGCCCCGGGGCTAAATTTAAGCTGATAATCCCTATTATAGATACTTTGACCGGGCGTGAGGCATCAGAGCCAAATTTTATTCAGCCATCACCCTGCGTGGCTAGGCTCCGCCCCCCAGTGTTAGGCTTTTTAAGGGTTTATTGGGTGGGTTTTATTTTTTAGTTTGGGGTCTGGGCAGTAAAAGAGCTAAATGCCCTTTTAAGGGCAATGCCCATACAAATGCCCTTTTCAGGCCAATGTGGAGCTTAGGTTTATTAAGATTGGGTTTTATTTGGGGGGTTTGGTTGTGTGGGTTTTACTGTTGGGGGGGTTATTGTGCTTCTTTTACAGGTAAAAGAGCTGATATCTTTGGGGGAATGCCCCACAAAAGGCCCTTTTAAGGGCCATTGGTAGTTTATTGTAGGCTAGGTTTTTTTTTTTTTTTTTGGTGGCCTTTTTTATTTTGATAGGGTTGTTAGATTAGGTGTAATTCTTTTTTAATTTAAATGATTTCGTTTTTTATTTTGTGTAATGTATATTTTTAGGGGGTGTTTATTTTTTGTAGGGCAATGCCCTAAAAAAGGCCCTTTTATGGGCCCTCAAAAGACCCTTTCAAGGGCCCTTAGTAGTTTGGGGGGTGGGGGTTTGTATTTTTTTGGAGCAAAAGAGCTGTTTACAAAAGGCCATTTTAAGGGTCCCCAAAGGCCATTTAAGGGCCCTTGGTAGTTTATTCTAGATTAGGCTTTTTTTTTTCTTTTTTCTTTTAAAGGTATTAGAATAGAAATAATCTTTATTTATTTTTTTGGATAATTTTTTTTTTTTTTTTTTTTTGTAATGGTAGCTTTCTTTATTTTTTGTAATGTTAGGTTTTAGTGTAAGGCAGGTAAGGTTTTATTTGACAGGTAAGTTTGTATTTATTTTAACTAGGTAGTTAGTAAATAGTTAATAACTATTTAATAACTATTCTATCTACGGTAGTTAAAATAAATACAAACTTACCTGTGAAATAAAAATAAAACCTAAGCTAGCTACAATATAACTATTAGTTATATTGTAGCTAGCTTAGGTTTTATTTCACAAGTAAGTATTTAGTTTTAACTAGGTATTATCTAGTTAATAACTGTAAATTAAATTTAGATCTATTTTAATTATTTTAAAGTTAGGGGGTGTTAGGGTTAGGTTTAGGGTTAGGGGTTAATAGTTTTATTTAGATTGTCGCAATGTGGGGGGCTGGTGGTTTAGGGGTTAATAGGTTTATTTAGTTAATAATTGTAAGTTTAATTTAGATCTAGTTTAATTATGTTAAAGTTAGGAGGTGTTAGGGTTACTTTAGGGTTAGGGGTTCATAGTTTAATTTAGGTTGTTGTGATGTGGGGTGGCTGGCGGTTTAGGGGTTAATAGGTTTATTTAGTGGTAGTGATGTGGGAGGCCAGAGGTTTAGGGGTTAATAGCTTTATTTAGGTGGCGGCAATATCGGGAGCGGCGGAATAGGGGTTAATAACTTAAATATAGGTGTGGCAGTGTTGGGGTGCGGCAGAATAGGGGTTAATAGCTTTAGTATAGTGGCGGTGATATCGGGAGCGGCAGATTAGGGGTTAATACCTTTATTTAGGTGGTGGCAATATCAGGAGTGGCAGATTAGGGGTTAATAACTGTAGGCAGGTGTCGGCGATGTCGGGGGCAGCAGATTAGGGGTGTTTAGATGTATGGTTTATGGTAGCGTGTTAGGTTTAAACGTTATTTTCTTTTTCCCCATAGACATCAATGGGGCTGCAATACTGAGCTTTTGTTTCTGTGATCGCAGGTGTTAGACTTTTTTTTGCCGGCTCTCCCCATTGATGTTTATGGGGGAAGCGTGCACGAGCACGTAAAAACACTGCTGCTTTAGTGTGCGGTATGCAGCTCAACGCAGCCATATCGCCCGCACAAGCCAAGTTTTTTTAAAACTTGTAATGGCAGCGCTATAGGGGGTTAAATAACGTAACTTTTGTGGCATTCTTTACTTTACATATAGCGCTCAAAACTCGTAATCTAGGTGAATGTATTTAGTCCTACATCATATACAATCATTCTTATCAACCCTTACCCACATAAAACAACTCCATATACCCTATATTCCTAAACACATTAAACCCTCAATCTGCACCTACTCACCTCTTACACATACCTTAACCTTGCACTACCTTAAAGGGACATTAAACCCCAAAAAATTATTTCATGATTCAGGTAGAGAATACAATTTTAAACAACATTCCAATTTACTTATATTATCTAATTTGCTTAATTCTTTAGACATACTTTGTTGAAGAAATAGCAATGCACATGGGGGAGCCAATCACAAGAGGCATCTATGTGCAGCCACCAATCAGCAGCTACTGATCATATCTAGATATGCTTTCAGCAAAGGATATCAAGAGAATGAAGCAAATTAGACAATAGAAGTAAATTGGAATGTTGTTTAAAATTGTATTCTCTATCTGAATCTGAAAGAAAATGTTGGGGTTTAATGTATGTTGGGGTTTAATGTCCCTTTAAAGGGACAGTCAACACCAGAATTTTTGTTGTTTAAAAAGATAGATAATCCCTTTATTACCCATTCCCCAGTTTTGCATAACCAACTCAATATACTTTTTACCACTGTGATTACCTTGTATCTAAGCCTCTACAAACTGCCCCCTTATTTCAGTCCTTTTGACAGACTAGCATTTTAGTCAGTCAGTGCTGACTCCTAGGTAACTTCACATGCGTGAGCTCAATGTTATCTATAGGACACACATGAACTAATACCCTCTAGTGGTGAAAAACGGTCAAAACGCATTCAGGTAAGAGGTGGCCTTCAAGTTCTAAGAAATTAGCATATGGGCCTCCTAGGTTTAGCTTTCAACTAAGAATACCAAGAGAAAAAAGCAAAATTGGTGATAAAAGTAAATTGGAAAGTTGTTAAAATGACATGCCCTATTTGAATCCTGAAAGTTTATTTTGGACTCAACTGTCCCTTTAATTCAACCAAGTATAAAAAAATAATAATAACACATTATATATATATATATATATATATATATATATATATATATATATATATATATATATATATATATATTAAAGGGACAGTAAAGTTAAAATTAAACTTAAATTGCCATAAAACATGTTGAGATCTGTGCATAGGGCTTATTAAGGGCTTATTAAGTAAAAATTAGTTTGCATAAAAAAAATTGTTTAAAAATTGCTGACAACTATTTTATTATATTATTTCAAAAATAAGTTACATATCCATGCTGTCTGGAGTAGTCTGATCCACCCCTCCTTATCAGTGTTTAAAATCGGAAACACAGGCATTGTATTTCACAGCAGCTTATTTGCTTCTAGGCATGCTCCATCAGATAGTGAGGGGGATATTTATCAAAGCCTTAACTATGCAGCATTCGCCGGGACCAATACGCTCACCTAACATCGCCTAACATCGCGGCCGCGGACCTGAATACGCTCTCCATATTTATAAAAAAAGCAGTCAAAAAGCCGAGCACCAAGTACAGGGCAATGAGTATCGGACTGTTATTAACTAACAGTCATCGATCTCGCTGCTATTCGGCTTTTTACCAACTTTATTTATACCCTGTCACTAAGCGCCGCCACTATACTAAAATGTTTAACCCCTATCCAGCCGCTCTGGTACCCCGCCGCAACTAAATAGAGTTTTTAACCCCTATACCACAGCTCCCGGACCCCGCCGCCACTAAATAAATGTATTAACCCCTATCCCGCCGCTCCCGGACCCCTCCACCACCTAAATAAATGTATTAACCCCTAAACCTCTGGCCTCCCACATCACTACCATTAACTAAACCTATTAACCCCTAAACCGCAAGCCTCCCACATCGCCATAAACTAAATTAAGCTATTAACCCCTAAACCTAACAAACCGCTAACTTTACCTTAAAATTACAACATCCCTATCTTATAATAAATTAAAACTTACCTGTAGAATTAAAATAAACTATATTACACAATTAATTAACCTACCCTAACTATTATGCTAAAATTACATTAAACTAGCAATTAAATTAACTACATTACATATTAAAAAACCCTAACCCCTCCAGGGTGGCGAATTAAAAACCAGGTACGCTGGGACGGAATAGCCGCGAGCGTACCGGTTAACTATTTGATAACTTTGAAAAAGTGTCAAATAGTGCCGAATCTGTATTCGGAACATCTGTAATGAAGTAAGCATCGATCTATTTCAGATTGAGACCAGCAGATCGTATGTTACGTCACAGATTTCAACTTTTGCCGGTCTGTAGGCTTTGATAACTAGGTCGAATCAAGCTCACCACAATTACGCTGCGGAATTCTAGCGTATTTGCGGCTGACGGCTTGATAAATATCCCCCTGAGTGTCTACTTCTGCATTCTACGAAAAGCAAAGGTGGTTATAGATACAGCCATAGAAGGAATTGTGTGGGGGAGTTAGGGCTGTACAATTCGTAAACTTAAAAGAAAGGGTTAATGGTGAGGCACTGCAGTATCAATTTGCAGGTAAAGTAATTAAAGTACATGTTATTACATTTTGTCTCTATCCTAACTTGTTTTATGTCCCTTTAAAGGTATTGGATAGGACAAGAAATTTCCAATTTAATTCTATTATCAATTTTGCTTAGTTGCCTTGATATCCGTTGTTAAAGGGACATTAAACACTTTAAGATGGTAATAGAAAATTATACATTTTTATATATAAATAAACTGCAATATACTTTCATTATTTATTTTCTTCCCTTTTCCTGTAATTCCGTTCTGAAATTGTGAGCTTTCGGTTCTTGTTAGAAATGGAAGTGCAGAACTCTGTTATATTCCACACAGCCATTGGCTGCACACTCTAGTGACCTATTTATAACTGTTCCTAATTGGCCACAGCAGACCTTAGTTTCAACATGGCAGCTCCCATTGTTTTATAGACACTAAAACTTTACACTTATTTTGTAAATATTTAAACAACTAATGAAACTTTATTTTTTTAATGCATCTACATGTTATTCTCAGACTAATCTTTTATTTAAATGCTTCATTCTATCTAGCATTTATCTAGTTTGTAATGTCCCTTTAAAGAGTAATCCTAGGTGAGCTCGGGAGCGTAAATCTTTAGCCTTTTGGCAGCAGTGTTGGCAACAATGTTTAAAGGGACATAAAAACCCCTAATTATTCTTTCATGGTTCAGATATTGAGCATTCAATTTTAAACAACTTTCCTATTTACTCCTATTATCACATTTTCTTTGTTTTCTGGTTATCCTTTACTGAAAAGCAGGAAAGTAAGTTCAGTAGTGTGCACGTGTCTACAGCATTATATGGCAGAAGTTTTGCAACAATGTTATACATTAGCAGAGCACTAGATGACAGCACTATTTCCTGTCATGCAGTGCTCCATACATGTGCACGCTACCTATCAAGATATCTCTTTAACAAAGTGTAACAAAAGAGCAAAGAAAATTTGATTATAGAAGTAAATTGGAAACTTTTTTAAATTGTATTCTCTATCTGAATCTTGAAAGAAAAATGTTGTCTTTCATGTCCCTTTAAAGCAACCTTATACAAAGTTGCAAACACTGCTGTCATAGAATGCTAAAGATATGTGCACGCTCCTAAGTACCTATAAGCCTACCTAGATTTTTTCTTCAGTCATGGATACCAAAGGAACAAAGTCAATTTCATAATAGAAGTAAATTGGAGAGTTGTTTAAAAATGCTTGTTCAATCTGAATAATGCATGTTTAAATTTGACTTTAATGTCCCTTTAATTATGCAGTTATGTAAATATAGTAAACAAAGCAATAGGTTCATGTTTTGTTAATGATTAAAGATTACACACTTGGTAGAACTGACTCATTTATTTCAAAGAAACAATAAAACAAGATTTTAATAACTCTACATTCCTGTTATTGTTGTGTCTTTTTGACAGGAGTTAAAGGAGAAAAGGGTAATGCTGGTGGACAAGGGTTCATGGGTAAAATTGGTCCAATTGGTCCAAAAGGTAGGTTGAGTACATTTTACTGTTTTATTATAAAATCTATTATACAAATTATGTTAAGCAAAGCAAGTAGTCATTCCCAAAAAAGCAGTATGGGGTTGATTCTACACAGTCGTGTGCACATGACCATTATAAAATATTTAAAAGTCAAAGTTATATATATGCTGTAAATTGTACAGTTCCATCACAATATAGATACAGATTTGTAGAGAGAATCCCTCTTCCAGCTTTGTGGTGACTTTTTGTCTTAAAATAGTTTACGCTAGAAGAGTGACGTTTTCCGCAAAGAGTTTTTGATAATTGGCTCTATTAATGTTTCCTTAAAACCTCACAGTTTCCTCAGTCCTTATGTTGAAAATCGTCATAACACAATTCAGCCACATTTAGGCCTAGATTGAGTTTGGCGGTAGAAGGGCTGTTAACGCTCCGTGGGCTTTTTTCTGGCCGCACCATAAATTTAACTCTGGTATCGAGAGTTCAAACAAATGCTGCGTTAGGCTCCAAAAAAGGAGCGTAGAGCATTTTTACCGCAAATGCAACTCTCGATACCAGAGTTGCTTACGGACGCGGCCAGCCTCAAAAACGTGCTCGTGCACGATTCTCCCATAGGAAACAATGGGGCTGTTTGAGCTGAAAAAAAACCTAACACCTGCAAAAAAGCAGCGTTCAGCTCCTAACGCAGCCCCATTGTTGTCTATGGGGAAACACTTCCTACGTCTGCACCTAACACCCTAACATGTACCCCGAGTCTAAACACCCCTAACCTTACACTTATTAACCCCTAATCTGTCGCCCCCGCTATCGCTGACCCCTGCATATTTTTTTTAACCCCTAATCTGCCGCTCCGTAAACCGCCGCAACCTACGTTATCCCTATGTACCCCTAATCTGCTGCCCTAACATCGCCGACCCCTATATTATATTTATTAACCCCTAATCTGCCCCCCACAACGTCGCCTCCACCTGCCTACACTTATTAACCCCTAATCTGCCGACCGGACCGCACCGCTACTATAATAAAGTTATTAACCCCTAATCCGCCTCACTAACCCTATCATAAATAGTATTAACCCCTAATCTGCCCTCCCTAACATCGCCGACACCTACCTTCAATTATTAACCCCTAATCTGACGACCGGAGCTCATCGCTACTATAATAAATGGATTAACCCCTAAAGCTAAGTCTAACCCTAACACTAACACCCCCCTAACTTAAATATAATTTACATCTAACGAAATAAATTAACTCTTATTAAATAAATGATTCCTATTTAAAGCTAAATACTTACCTGTAAAATAAATCCTAATATAGCTACAATATAAATTATAATTATATTATAGCTATTTTAGGATTAATATTTATTTTACAGGCAACTTTGTAATTATTTTAACCAGGTACAATAGCTATTAAATAGTTAAGAACTATTTAATAGTTACCTAGTTAAAATAATAACAAATTTACCTGAAAAATAAATCCTAACCTAAGATATAATTAAACCTAACACTACCCTATCAATAAATTAATTAAATAAACTACCTACAATTACCTACAATTAACCTAACACTACACTATCAATAAATTAATTAAACACAATTCCTACAAATAAATACAATTAAATAAACTAGCTAAAGTACAAAAAATAAAAAAGAACTAAGTTACAAAAAATAAAAAAATATTTACAAACATAAGAAAAATATTACAACAATTTTAAACTAATTACACCTACTCTAAGCCCCCTAATAAAATAACAAAGCCCCCCAAAATAAAAAATTCCCTACCCTATTCTAAATTAAAAAAGTTACAAGCTCTTTTACCTTACCAGCCCTGAACAGGGCCCTTTGCGGGGCATGCCCCAAGAATTTCAGCTCTTTTGCCTGTATAAAAAACCATACAATACCCCCCCCCCCAACATTACAACCCACCACCCACATACCCCTAATCTAACCCAAACCCCCCTTAAAGAAACCTAACACTAAGCCACTGAAGATCTTCCTACCTTGTCTTCACCATCCAGGTATCACCGATCCGTCCTGGCTCCAACATCTTCATCCAACCCAAGCGGGGGTTGGCGATCCATCATCCGGTGGCTGAAGAGGTCCAGAAGAGGCTCCAAAGTCTTCCTCCTATCCGGCAAGAAGAGGACATCCGGACCGGCAAACATCTTCTCCAAGCGGCATCTTCGATCTTCCATCCAGTGCGGAGCGGGTCCATCTTGAAGCAGGCGACGCGGATCTATCCTCTTCTTCCGTTGTCTCCCGACTAATGACGGTTCCTTTAAGGGACGTCATCCAAGAAAGCGTCCCTCGAATTCCGATTGGCTGATAGGATTCTATCAGCCAATCGGAATTAAGGTAGGAATTTTCTGATTGGCTGATGGAATCAGCCAATCAGAATCAAGTTCAATCCGATTGGCTGATCCAATCAGCCAATCAGATTGAGCTCGCATTCTATTGGCTGATCGGAACAGCCAATAGAATGCGAGCTCAATCTGATTGGCTGATTGGATCAGCCAATCGGATTGAACTTGATTCTGATTGGCTGATTCCATCAGCCAATCAGAAAATTCCTACCTTAATTCCGATTGGCTGATAGAATCCTATCAGCCAATCGGAATTCGAGGGACGCCATCTTGGATGACGTCCCTTAAAGGAACCGTCATTAGTCGGGAGACAACGGAAGAAGAGGATGGATCCGCGTCGCCTGCTTCAAGATGGACCCGCTCCACACCGGATGGAAGAAGATCGAAGATGCCGCTTGGAGAAGATGTTTGCCGGTCCGGATGTCCTCTTCTTGCCGGATAGGAGGAAGACTTTGGAGCCTCTTCTGGACCTCTTCAGCCACCGGATGATGGATCGCCAACCCCCGCTTGGGTTGGATAAAGATGTTGGAGCCAGGACGGATCGGTGATACCTGGATGGTGAAGACAAGGTAGGAAGATCTTCAGGGGCTTAGTGTTAGGTTTCTTTAAGGGGGGTTTGGGTTAGATTAGGGGTATGTGGGTGGTGGGTTGTAATGTTGGGGGGGGGGGGTATTGTATGTTTTTTTTTACAGGCAAAAGAGCTGAAATTCTTGGGGCATGCCCCGCAAAGGGCCCTGTTCAGGGCTGGTAAGGTAAAAGAGCTTGTAACTTTTTTAATTTAGAATAGGGTAGGGAATTTTTTATTTTGGGGGGCTTTGTTATTTTATTAGGGGGCTTAGAGTAGGTGTAATTAGTTTAAAATTGTTGTAATATTTTTCTTATGTTTGTAAATATTTTTTTATTTTTTGTAACTTAGTTCTTTTTATTTTTTTGTACTTTAGCTAGTTTATTTAATTGTATTTATTTGTAGGAATTGTGTTTAATTAATTTATTGATAGTGTAGTGTTAGGTTAATTGTAGGTAATTGTAGGTAGTTTATTTAATTAATTTATTGATAGGGTAGTGTTAGGTTTAATTATATCTTAGGTTAGGATTTATTTTACAGGTAAATTTGTTATTATTTTAACTAGGTAACTATTAAATAGTTCTTAACTATTTAATAGCTATTGTACCTGGTTAAAATAATTACAAAGTTGCCTGTAAAATAAATATTAATCCTAAAATAGCTATAATATAATTATAATTTATATTGTAGCTATATTAGGATTTATTTTACAGGTAAGTATTTAGCTTTAAATAGGAATCATTTATTTAATAAGAGTTAATTTATTTTGTTAGATGTAAATTATATTTAAGTTAGGGGGGTGTTAGTGTTAGGGTTAGACTTAGCTTTAGGGGTTAATCCATTTATTATAGTAGCGATGAGCTCCGGTCATCAGATTAGGGGTTAATAATTGAAGGTAGGTGTCGGCGATGTTAGGGAGGACAGATTAGGGGTTAATACTATTTATGATAGGGTTAGTGAGGCGGGTTAGGGGTTAATAACTTTACTATAGTAGCGGTGCGGTCCGGTCGGCAGATTAGGGGTTAATAAGTGTAGGCAGGTGGAGGCGACGTTGAGGGGGGCAGATTAGGGGTTAATAAATATAATATAGGGGTCGGCGGTGTTAGGGGCAGCAGATTAGGGGTACATAGGGATAACGTAGGTGGCGGCGCTTTGCGGTCGGCAGATTAGGGGTTAATTATTTTAAGTAGCTGGCGGCGACGTTGTGGGGGGCAGGTTAGGGGTTAATAAATGTAATACAGGGGTCGGCGGGGTTAGGGGCAGCAGATTAGGGGTACATAAGTATAACGTAGGTGGCGGTCGGCAGATTAGGGGTTAAAATATTTTAATCGAGTGGCGGCGATGTGGGGGGAGCTCGGTTTAGGGGTACATAGGTAGTTTATGGGTGTTAGTGTACTTTAGGGTACAGTAGTTAAGAGCTTTATGAACCGGCGTTAGCCAGAAAGCTCTTAACTCCTGCTATTTTCAGGCGGCTGGAGTTTTGTCGTTAGAGCTCTAACGCTCACTTCAGAAACGACTCTAAATACCGGCGTTAGGAAGATCCCATTGAAAAGATAGGATACGCAAATGGCGTAGGGGGATCTGCGGTATGGAAAAGTCGCGGCTGAAAAGTGAGCGTTAGACCCTTTAATCACTGACTCCAAATACCAGCGGGCGGCCAAAACCAGCGTTAGGAGCCTCTAACGCTGGTTTTGACGGCTACCGCCGAACTCCAAATCTAGGCCTCAGTGATTTACTGTGGGATTGATAGTTTTGGGAGATGATCGTTTTACATTTAAGATAAACATTTCAGTATTGCATTTACCAGACTAGAGAATGTTCTACCAGATCATTGTTGTATTTTTCTCAATCATTAGGGCAAAATCCAGGCACAAGGCTTTTGTTAGGGAAGATATTTAACAAATGCTTTCTCAATGACCAATGGCATCTTTGGTTATTAACTTGCTAGCTTTGATGTTCATTTTAAGAAAATAACTTCTTTAACTACTGCATGATGGTACCAGTCTTGTTTTTTTTTTTTTTTTTTTAAAGATGTAATTGTTTGCTTCAGGGAATGCTAAACTATTGGGGAATGCTTTGAGAAAGTTCCTTGGTCTGCAATGATTGCTTGTCTCTGACATCATTTTGTGTCTTCCACAATTAGGTATATTTGACATGAGGTGGGATGACTCTTTAACTGTAGACATGGACTAACTAACGGCTAGATTACGTCGGTAAGGCTGTGCGGTGCTAACGCTCCTTTTTTTTCTCACCGCTCACTTAAGACAGCGCTGGTATTACGAGTTTTCTGAAAGCCGGCGTTAGCCTCAGAAAAGTGAGCGTTGAGCAAAATTTTGCTCCACATCTCACCTCAATACCAGCGCTGCTTACGGTAGCGGTAAACTGGCTAAACGTGCTCGTGCACGATTTCCCCATAGGAAACAATGGGGCTGAGCCGGCTGAAAAAAACCTAACACCTGCAAAAAAGCAGCGTTCAGCTTCTAACGCAGCCCCATTGATTCCTATGGGAAAATACATTTTATGTCTACACCTAACACCCTAACATGAACCCTGAGTCTAAACACCCCTAATATTACACTTATTAACCCCTAATCTGCTGCCCCCGACATGGTCACCACCTGCATTATATTATTAACCCCTAATCTGCCCTCAGGACACCGCCGCCACCTACATTATACTTATGAACCCCTAATCTGCTGCCCCCAACATCTCCGAACCCTACATTTTATTTATTAACCCCTAATCTGCCGCCCCCAACGCCGCCGCAACTATAATTAAGTTATTAACCCCTAAACCTAAGTCTAACCCTAACACCCCCCCTAATTTAAATATAATTTAAAATAATCTAAATTAAATTACTACAATTAAATAAATTATTCGTATTTAAAACTAAATACTTACCTATAAAATAAACCCTAAGCTAGCTACAATATAACTAATAGTTACATTGTAGCTAGCTTAGGGTTTATTTTTATTTTACAGGCAACTTTGTATTTATTTTAAATAGGTAGAATAGTTATTAAATAGTTATTAACTATTTAATAACTACCTAGTTAAAATAAAAACAAATTTACCTGCAAAATAAAACCTAAACTAAGTTACAATTACACCTAACACTACACTATAATTAAATTAAATCCCTAAACTAAATACAATTAAATACAATTAAATAAAATAAACTAAAGTACAAAAAAAACAAAACACTAAATTACAGAAAATAAAAAAATAATTACAAGTTTTTAAAACTAATTACACCTAATCTAATCCCCCTAATAAAATAAAATTATAAAAAAAAATTATAAAAATCCCTACCCTATACTAAATTACAAATAGCCCTTAAAAGGGCTTTGTGCGGGGCATTGCCCCAAAGTAATCAGCTCTTTTGCCTGTAAAAAAAAAAATACAATACCCCCCAACATTAAAACCCACAACCCACACACCCAACCCTACTCTAAAACCCACCCAATCCTCCCTTAATAAAACCTAACACTAACCCCTTGAAGATCACCCTACCTTGAGACGTCTTCACCCAACCAGGCACAAGTGGTCCTCCAGACGGCAGAAGTCTTCATCCTATCCGGGCAGAAGAGGACCTCCAGACGGGCAGAAGTCTTCAACCAGGCGGCATCTTCTATCTTCATCCATCCGGAGCGGAGCGGGTCCATCTTGAAGCCAACCGACGCGGAGCATCCTCTTCTTCCGACGACTCCCGACGAATGAAGCTTCCTTTAAATGACGTCATCCAAGATGGCATCCCTTGAATTCCGATTGGCTGATAGGATTCTATCAGCCAATCGGAATTAAGGTAGGAAAAATCCTATTGGCTGATGCAATCAGACAATAGATTTGAAGTTCAATCCTATTGGCTGATCCAATCAGTAAATATGATTGAGCTTGCATTCTATTGGCTGTTCCAATCAGCCAATAGAATGCGAGCTCAACTCTCTTGGCTGATTGCATCAGCCAATAGGATTTTTCCTACCTTAATTCCAATTGGGTGATAGAATCCTATCAGCCAATCAGAATTCAAGGGATGCCATCTTTGATAACGTCATTTAAAGGAACCTTCATTCGTCGGGAGTTGTCGGAAGAAGAGGATGCTCCGCGTCGGTTGGCTTCAAGATGGACCCGCTCCGGATGGATGAAGATAGAAGATGCCGCCTGGATGAAGACTTCTGCATATCTGGAGGTCCTCTTCTTCACAGATAGGATGAAGACTTCTGCCCGTCTGGAGGACCACTTGTGACCGGTTGGGTGAAGACGTCTCAAGGTAGGGTGATCTTCAAGGGGTTAGTGTTAGGTTTTATTAAGGGGGATTGGGTGGGTTTTAGAGTAGGGTTGGGTGTGTGGGTGGTGGGTTTTAATGTTGGGGGGGTATTGTATTTTTTTTTACAGGTAAAAGAGCTAATTACTTTGGGGCAATGCCCCGCAAAAAGCCCTTTTAAGGGCTATTTGTAATTTAGTATAGGGTAGGGATTTTTTTTTTTTTTTTTATTTTATTAGGGGGATTAGATTAGGTGTAATTAGTTTAAAAAACTTGTAATTATTTTATTATTTTCTGTAATTTAGTGTTTTTTTATCTTTCGTACTTTAGTTTATTTAATTTAATTGTAATTAATTGTAGTTAATTTAGGTAATTAATTCATTTAATTATAGTGTAGTGTTAGGTGTAATTGTAACTTAGGTTAGGTTTTATTTTACAGGTAAATTTGTACTTATTTTAACTAGAAAGTTATTAAATAGTTAATAACTATGTAATAACTATTCTACCTAGTTACAATAAATACAAAGTTGCCTGTAAAATAAAAATAAACCCTAAGATGGCTACAATGTAACTATTAGTTATATTGTAGCTAGCTTAGGGTTTATTTTATAGGTAAGTATTTAGTTTTAAATAGGAACAATTTATTTAATTGTAGTAATTTTATTTAGATTTATTTCAATTATATTTAAGTTAGGGGGGTGTTAGGGTTAGGGTTTGACTTAGATTTAGGGGTTAATACATTTAATATAGTGGCTGCGACGTTGGGGGGGGCAGATTAGGGGTTGATAAATGTAGTGGAGGTGTCGGCGATGTTAGGGATGACAGATTAGGGGTTAATAATATTTAACTAGTGTTTGCGAGGCGGGAGTGCGGTGGTTTAAGGGTTAATATATTTATTAAAGTGGCTGCGATGTCCGGTTGGCAGATTAGGGGTTAAACATTTTATTGAAGTGTTTGCGATGTGGGGGGGGCTCGGCTTAGGGGTTAATAGGTAGTTTATGGGTGTTAGTGTACTTTTTAGCACTTTAGTTAAGAGTCATGTTACGGCGTTAGCCCATAAAACTCTTAACTACTGACTTTTAAATGCGGTAGGAGTCTTGACAGGAGAGGGTGTACCGCTCTCTTTTTAAGACTCGTAATACTGGCGTTAGGAAAATCCCATTGAAAAGATAGGATATGCAATTGACGTAAGTGGATTTGCGGTATGCTCGAGTCGCGGAAAAAAAGTGAGTGGTACACCTGTACCTGCCAGACTCGTAATACCAGCGGGCGTTAAAAAACAGTGTTGGGACCCCTCAACGCTGCTTTTTAAGGCTAACGCAAGACTCGTAATCTAGGCGTAAGTTAACTAGTTGTGTCTCAGCATAAGTGGGTTTTTTTTCAATTCACCCTTAAAGGACCAGAGTATTTAGCAGGTCAAAGACAAAAGTTTTAGTTTGGTCATTGACATCCTTTGTAATGTTACAAACTCCTTGAGAGCTAGGGATGGGCGAATGTTTCTAAAATTTTAAAATTTAAAATGAATTTTGATACATTTGTTCATTCAAATCGAATTTCAAATGTTTATATATTCTAACACTCAATTTTCAAATTTTAATTTTTGAATTTTTCAATAATATTAGAAAATATTTGTTCGAATAATAGAATGTTTAGCTACGTATTTTATATCATATTAAATTTCGAAATGTAATATTCGAATGTGACATTCGAATTCAAAATAGTATTTCTATTCTAAAACTGTGTTTTTTAAATGTGATATTCAAATTCGAATGTCACATTCGAATGTGACATTCAAATTCAAAATAGTATTTCTAGTCTACAACTGTGACATTCAAATTTGAATGTAACATTCTAATTCGAAATAATATTTCTAGTCTACAACTGTGTTTTATAAATGTAATATTCGAATGTAGCATTCGAATTCCAAATAGTATTTCTAGTCTACAACTGTGTTTTATAAAAGTAATATTCAAATTTGAATGTGACATTCGAATTTGAAAGTGACATTCGAATTCGAAAGTGACATTCGAAAACTGTAAATAACATTCGATATTTGAATAGAATTTTTAAGAATATTCGTTCTTATCAACATTCGATTATGTAAATTGAATTTCTACAATAACATTCGTACTCACATTTGAATTTGAATATAAACACATTCTTCCATCCCTATTGAGAGCCCACTGGTTCCCTTAAAGGGACATGAAACCCATTTTTTTTCATGATTTAGAAAGAGCATGCAATTTTAAACAAATTTCTAATTTACTTCTATTATCTATTTTGCTTCATTCTCTTGATATCCTTTGCTGAAAAGCATATCTAGTTAGGCTTAGTAGCTGCTGATTGGTGGCTGCACATATATGCCTCTTGTGATTGGCTCACCCATGTGCTTTGCTATTTCTTCCGCAAATAATATCTAAAGAATGAAGCAAATTAGATAATAGAACTAAATTGGAAAGTTGTTTCAAATTGTATTTTCTACCGGAATCATGAAAGAAAAATGTTGGGTTTAGTGTCCCTTTAAGACAGTGGGTGAGATTACATATACGGCGTAGGTTTCAGCGCAACTGCTGAAACCCACACCGCCCGTAAGTTCACCTCTCACATCGGATAAATCACATATATGGCGCCGGCAGATCATATACTGCCGTAAATCGGATAAACTGGCAAGTTTTAGAAATGTGCGGAAATACACATTTCTGGAGTCGCCAGTGACTTACGGCAGTATATGAACTGTCAGCCCCTAAGTACTAATAAAAAAAATGTTTAATCTCCTGTAAAAATCGAACCCGCCTCCAAAAAATGAACCCGACACGTCAAAACCACTATATCCACCCATAAAAAGGCAATCAACTCTGTTAGAATGTATAACCAATCTGTCTCCATCTTGTCACTTTTGCATTTTGTATCTTGTCAGTATTTCTAAGCTAACACTAAACTATTGTTCTCAATATATTTGCTTTTGTTATTCTCAACCTTAGTATAGTGACATTTGTTCTTGCTTGTTAGTATTAAACATGGTTTCACTATATTTTTTTTATCGTATATCAAGGCCGAATGTCTACAGGTTTCTTGCCTTTTGCATAAACAATTATTTGTCTGTGGTTATTTTCAACTGAGTATGGTATGATAAGAGGGCGTTTATGAAGACCCTCTGTGTCAATTTACGATGTATGTGATGTAACTACAGTATATAACCGCATTGTTGGAGGGCAATAAACAGAACAATTGTTATACTTTCATTGGTGTGGGCTGACAGTTTGTTTCCAAGATCTCGTGTCAGGTGTATAATTCTACTCCAGCTGAGGTTAGGATACTGTGGGTGATATGTTGTATCCAGCCTTGGTAACTTCCCCTAACAAGCTCTTTTAGTGCATAATTTTTGAGATGTCTGTTTATTGAAAAAACCTGTGCAACTGATCTTGGTGGCCAATAAACAGGACGAAACATCAATATACCCTCTTCAGCTCTGGGATTTAGTGTAAATCTGCCTTGGCACATGTGCGTAGACCTTACATCCAAAAACATCCAAAAACTCTAAGGGGCCTTGCACATGGTGTTATTCCATGCCACAGTTCATACAGTGTTTTATCAGTAGCTTTGGTTGGCAGCCTATTTGTAGGTGTTCTCACTTAAAATATCATCACTGGATGTGCCAATATTACAATGAACCAAATGATTAACAGAATGAATTTTTAATATAATCACTAATTACAACCGGTGCAAACTGATGTAGCTCAAAGTTACACAATTCTCAATCTAGTTCAAATTCTTTAGTTTGTTCAAATAACGGCAGCTAACTTCTTCAATCCCTCATTTGGCAATGGGTATATGAATCTGAAATAACATAAAAAAAGAAGGTGCTGCAATGGTGTGTTATTGTTAATACTCAGCAAAAACTCCACCCTATAACACCATACAGTTATTTTTGTTGATCTCTGTGCTGTTTTGGGAAGGTCCTCCGATGCTTTCTCTTCAGGCTGTGCTGTCTCTCTCCCTCTTGGGGATGGATGTTATGAATCTTGGATGCCTGAACAAGGTTTAGACAAAAAACCTTGACTATGGCCCCAGAATTCCATTAGATCACCAAGTACCACCCACGGTCAGCCCCTAGTCTCAGTTTCAGGCTGCGCTGGGATGGTGTACTTGACTTGTAAAGTAGCTGTCTGTCTGCAAAGCTAAAGGACTGGGTAAATAAGTCTCACTGGATAGAATGGGAACCATCTCAGTGAGTGCAGTGAGGAGGATGAGGAGGATAGTTCCAAACTCTCTACTTACCTCTTTCAACATCCATCCACAAGAGAGAGAAAGAGAGACAGCACATAGCCTGAAGAGGAAGACTCTCCAGTGAACTCATTTATTTTTCCTTTGGAAGTTTTGTTTTGTGTGCATTTCTGCAGTAAGGAGGATTGTACTAAACTCTCTACTTAGCTTTTTCAACATCCATACCCAAGAGAGAGAGAGATAGCACATAGCCTGAGGAGGAAGCATAGGTGGACCTTCCCAAAACACAGTGGAGATCAACAAATTTACCGGAGGTTAAGCCATCTCAAAGGCTCCTAATGGTTCAGGAGGCACATTTAGCACTTTGCTAATCTGTTTGTGAGAATGCTGTTATTGGGGGAAGTTTTTTGTGAGTGTTAATGAAATCGCAACATTGCTGCGCCTTCTTTTTTTATGTAATTTTTTATTTTGTAGGTATGTGGCTATCAGCACAGATTCCTGCATCTAGAAGCATGCATCTCACAATATCCATCAGTGATCTGTTCTTTCTTTCTGCAACTCCATTTTGTTCTGGTGTATATGCAATTGTGAGCCTGTGTTATCTTCTCTGTTCTCTCAGGTATGCCTTTGTGTGTTGTGAGAGGTACTCACCACCTTTGTCACTCTGAATTGCTTGGGGTTTCCTGTTGAATTTGTTTCCCACCTTTGCATACAACATAATCTCTGAGCATTTGCAGTGGTTGGGCTTTCTCCTTCAGCAAGTAGGTAACAGAGTATCTAGAGAAATCATCTATAAAAGTGAATAAATAACTATTTCTCCCAGTTGTTGCTAGTCAGTATGGATTAGCTCAAGAGACTTTCTTGAATGCCTTCTACGTTGTTTGGGAATTGAGGGCCAAGTTGCATTCCCTTTTATGCATGTTATGCAGTTTTCTCCATGAGTAGCACACTCCTGTATATTAATGTTCTTTACAAGAATTTTCTTTATCAGATCTTGTATGGCATTTGAGTCAGGGGTAGATTTATCATACCCTGGGCAGACATGATTCGCTATAGCGAATCATGATGTCCGCCCTGCATTGCTAAATGCAGACAGCATAAGCTGTCGGCATTTAATATTGAACAAGCAATTCTGATGCAAAATATTTTTGGGCCCCATAAAGGTATATTTTAATAATGTACATGCTGAATTGTATAATAATTTTAAGGATAGATAGATTAAATAGAAATAATAAAAGCTCCCCTGTACACATTCTGCACATGCCTATGTATAGACTGGCTGCTATGGACCACCTCCAGCACTTAGGCCACTGCACCTGCTGCACCAATAGTAGTTCCACCCCTGGTGCAGTTGTTAAGCTGGTACACAATTCTTGTTAAATCCTGGGCCCATATCCCTTCTGTTGGAATATTTAATCTGTTAAAACCAAATACAGCAGAGCAATGTTTTTTGCTTTGAAAATTTTACCACACACAGCAAGGAGAGTTGCAGACCTTAGTATATTTCTTCAAGATAACAGGCTTACTTTATTTTCCCTTTTAAACAAGTCATCTGTTAAACTACATGATGTAAGCATAGGTTATTGTGAAATAAAGTTATAACACAGCAGGCATCTTCAGTCAGGGCATTGGGAGAACTTTCTAGTATCTAATAAAAGAACAAGAAGGGAGTTAAGAAAAGGTCAGCAGAGCATAGACACACAGGAGCAGAAGGAATACAATAAGAACAAGATACATTATCTTTATCACCCCCTAGTGTCCGGAAGCAAGCAGTGTTTTTGGTAAATAATGTTTTTTTAACTTTGGACATAATTCTTTCCACTAATCACAATTTTAAAATTCTTCTGCTGTTAATATCCTTGATGCTTAAAATCCGTACCTGCAAAAACAACATTAAATAATTGTGTGTGTTGCTAAGCTTTAGATTTTGTAATCCAAAAAATGTAGCAGTGCTGGATGCTGCTATGCTAAATAATATAGCTTACTTAGAAGTAGTATTTTCCATAATATGAAGTATTTTCTAAGTGAAGAACCTTGCAGGGAGGATGCCTTACGCTACTCTACTTATTGATTTTAACAAGAGCAGCCTATCACCTAGATTACAAGTTTTGCGTTCGTTTTTTAACGCTAAAAAATTGGTCATTTCAGTGTTAAAACAGCACCGGAGCCATTTCAAGTCTTGTTGGTATAGCTGTACCGCAAGCCTTTTAGCCTGTAACGCAACGTCAGTCCTGCACTCGTAAAAATTACTTTTTTTCATGGGACTTCCATAGCGCAGCCATTACATGTTTTGTGTTCTGGCTAAAAAGCTTGCGTTACCCTATAACGACAAGATTCGTTACACCATCTGAAAGCAGTAGTTATAACTAAAGTGTTACAAAGTACACTAAACACCCATAAACTACCTATTAACCCCTAAACCAGGCCCTCCCGCATCACAAATACTATATTAAAGTTATTAACCTCTAATCTGCCGCTCCCGACCGCCGTCACTAATAAAAATTATTAACCCCATTCCGCCGCTCCCCGACATCGTCGCCACTATACTAAAGTTATAAACCCCTAAACCGCCGCCCTCCCACATTGCAAACACTATTTAAATATTATTAACCCCTAATATGCCATCCGCCCACATTGCCCCACTATACTAAAGTTATTAACCCCTAATTCCGCCGACACTATAATAAACCTATTAACCCCTAAACCTAAAGCCCGCCACATTGCAATAAACAAATTTAAACTAGTAACCCCTAAACCTAACACCCCCTAACTTTATATTAAAATTACAATTTCCCTATCTTAAATTAAATTAAAACTTACCTGTCAAATAAAAAAAAACTAATTTTAAACTAACAATTAAACTAATATAACTAATAAACTAAAATTAAACTAACTACCAATTAAATAAACTATATTACACATTAAAAAAATTCTAACACTACTCTAAAGATTACAAACTATCTAATTACAAAAAATAAAAAAGACTAAATTACAAAAAATAACAAACACTAAATTACGAAAAATAACAAACAAAATTATCAAAAATAAAAAAGAATTACACCTATTCTAATAGCCCTATAAAAATAAAAAAGCCCACCCAAAATAAAAAAAACCCTAGCCTACAATAGACTACCAATAGGTAGTTAAACCTTAAAAGGGCCTTTTGTAGGGCATTGCCCTAAGTTAAACAGCCCTTTTACCTGTAAAAAATACAAAGACCCCCCAACAGTAAAACCCACCACCCAACCAACCCCCAAAATAAAAAACCTAACTCAGAGCAGGTCCATCCTGAAGACATCCGGTGCAGAGCATCCTCTTCATATGGTCGCCGCCGTATACTGAATCTTCAATGCAAGGTACGCAATTTAAAATGGCGTCCGTTGCATTCCTATTGGCTGATTTGATTTTGGAAATTCAAATCAGCCAATCGGATGAGAGCTACGTAAATCCTATTGGCTGTAGACTTGTGCAGCTTCAAAAAATTTGGTTTGGATCGATTCGAATTTCGGTTCGGATCGATTCGAATTCGGAAGAAATCGAATGAATTCATTTCTGATTCATTCGGATTCTTTCGGATTTGTGAAAAATTCGATTCGGTTCGATTCGGTTTGAATCGATTCGGAATTTTGGATTTTCGGTAAGTGTTAGGTGGGATGTGCTGTGTATTACACTTGTATTATGTACTGTATATTATGTTTAACCCATAGCAGAGTGATAAACCTAATATACTGTACAATACACGGGCATCCGAATCTACCGAATAAATTCGAATCGATTCGGATTTATTCTGTAGATTCGGCACTACCGCAATTTGGAAATTCGAATTGATCCGAATCTCCGAATTCGACAAATTCGTCCGAATTTCTATTCGGACCGAATCAAATCGCACATGCCTAATTGGCTGATTTGTCTTCAGGATAGATCCGCTCTGCTCTGCCGGGATGAAGATAGAAGACGCCGCCAGGATGAAGATAGAAGATGCCGTCTGGATGAAGATGGAGCCACCTGGATAAAGATGGAGACGCCTGAATGAAGATGGAGCCGCCGGGATGAAGATCCTTCAAGCGGGACTTCAGCAACTGTAAGTGGATCTTCAGGGGTTAGTGTTAGGATTTTTGAAGGTTTTTTGGGTGTTATTTTTTTTTTAGTTTAGGGTTTGAGCATTTCGTAAAAAAGCTAAATGCCCTTTTAAGGGCAATGCCCATACAAATGCCATTTTCAGGGGTAGCTTAGGTTTTTTAGATCGTTTTTTTTTTATTTTGTGGATTTGGGGGGGTGGGGATTTGTAATGTTAGTGGGTCTTTGTAATTTTTTTCAGGTAAAAGAGCTGTTTAACTTAGGGCAATGCCCTACAAAAGGCCCTTTTAAGGGCTATTGGTAGTTTATTCTAGATTAGGTTTTTTATTTTGAGGTGTTTTTTTTAATGGGTGTTAGAATATGAATAATTTTTATTATTTTTGATAATTAATTTTTTATTTTGTGTAATATTTTTATTTCGTTTTGGGGTGGGTTTTTATTTTTAGATTAGGGGCTGGGCATTTCATAAAAGAGCTGAATGCCCTTTTAAGGGCAATGCCCATACAAACGCCCTTTTCATGGAAATGGGTAGATTAGGGTTAACTTTATTTTTATTTTGTGGGTTTGGGGGTTGGGGTTTGTATACTGTTAGGGGGTGTTTGTTTTGTTTTGTAGCAAAAGAGCTGTCAACTTTAGGGCAATGCCCTACTAATTGGTCTACAAACCAATTACCTGTGAGATAAAAATAAAACCTAAGCTAGCTGCAATATAACTATTAGTTATATTGTAGCTAGCTTAGGTTTTATTTCACAGGTACATTTGTCTTTAGCTTTAAATAGATATTATTTAGTTAATAATTGTAACTTTAATTTAGCTCTATTTTATTATGTTAAAGTTAGGGGCTGTTAGGGCTAGGGTTACGTTAGGGTTACATTAGGTTTAGGGTTAGGTTTAGGGGTTAATAGTTTAATTTAGGTTGTTGCAATGTGGGGTGCTGGCGGTTTAGGGGTTAATAGGTTTATTTAGTGGTAGTGATGTGGTAGGCTAGAGGATTAGGGGTTAATAACTTTATTTAGTGGCAGCGATGTTGTGTACGGCGGCATAGGGGTTAATAGATTTTTTATAGCAAGGGCGATGTTGGGGTGCAGGGGAATAGGGGTTAATAACTGTAGTATAGTGGCGGCGATATCTTTATTTAGGTGGCGGTGATATCGGGAGCAGCAGATTAGGAGTTAATAACATTGAGTAGGTGTTGGCGATGTCGGGGGCTGCAGATTAGGGGTGTTTAGACTTAGGGTTTATGTTAGGGTGTTAGGTTTAAACATATCTTTTTTTTCCCCATAGACATCAATGGGGCTGCATTACGGAGCTTTTCATTCCGTGCTTCAGGTGTTAGGTATTTTTCTGACACCTTCACCCTATTAATGTCTTTGGGGAAAGCGTGCACGAGCATGTCAAAACAGAGATTGAATTGTATGCGGTATGGAGCTTAAAACCACCATATCGACGCACAAGCCGGCTATTTCAAAACTTGTAATGGTTGCGCTATAGAGAGTTAAATAATGCAACTTTTGTTGCGTTCGTTAAATTCCCTATAACACAGGGGGGGCGGAGCTAGCAATCAAAGCAGCAGGACGTATCTCTTTAGAGCTCCTGCCATATGCACAAATAAATCAGTATTTTAAGCAAATTAGGGAATCCTAAACTCAAGCATTTTCTCTTATTTACACTCTGGAGAGCAGTTCAAATAATATTGGTCATTTTGCGGGGTAAAAGCCTATCCTAACAGCGATACAGTCTGGAGGCTACTGGATTTGACGGAGCAGTCTGGGTATAACTCTGGCTAACACTTCTGAGGAGCCCCTTCCTTGATCCCACTAGAATGGACCTGGAGGTCGCCTTGCACAAATTTGAGGATCGTTTTGGCGGAGCATTGGATGCTCACTTTACAGAGATGAGCCTTTTATTTTTAAAGCTTAGCGAACAGTTCCCTGCGCCACATGACATGCAAGATGGCGGAGACAACCCAGGAACCTCAAGCTCTGTTAGCGTGCAAACCTCATACGCTACCGAAATCTCTGTGTCCCAGAAAGCAGCCTCTGTTTCCACTGGAGGCCCCAGGCAACGCTACCACCAAGGCAGCGAGAACCCGACAGACAGACTGAGAACATCAGTCCCCGGATCAACTGTCACTAGCTCAGTTAAAATTATGGAGCTGTGCACCTACCTGATGGATTCTATGAGAGCACCATCGCACAACATGAACTCTGGAGCTGCCTCAGGTTTCTCGCCCTCCAGACTGTTAGATACCTTCGATCCTCCAACCTTACCTAACGGAAGCTCTAGGCGGAACATGTCATCATGGCCCTGCGGTCCTCTCTTGCCAGGCAGACATCTAGGGGCCTATGTGGTAGCAGTGGCGGGCATTGGCTAGAGGAACATCTCTAAGCACACCAAACACAGCCTATATACATATATAGGTATCCTCACCAACTGACCTTTACTGAAACTTCTGCTCCTGTTATCACGACCATGTCAAGCAACCAATACCTCTGCAGATATCGAGGGTCCTGGAAGACATTTATGATGGCTACAACGCCGGATACCTTAATCCTCCTAGACTACTTGAGCCTTTTTTTTTTGTGTGTCAGATTCTGCACTAATTTAGGAATAAACGCTATGCCTATGTAAACGGTCAACTGGGCAGTATTCTCTAGCCAATCATATCTGGGTTGTTCAATAACTAGTTTGCTGCAGCTAAAATACTACATCATACGTATACAGCTTTAATTGTACATATGTATAGGGTAACACACATGTCTTGTCTTTAGCTAACAATTGTTGCTGACCATCAAAGAGGATCTGTAATACACTACCATGTTCTCACCATATTTTTCATAGTATGTATACCATCTACACTTTCTAGTTAACTCTAAGCTGTAAGTTTCTAACATTTTGCTCATAGCATTGTTCATTATTATATATCTGTTCGGTTATAACCTTTTTTTGGCCTATTTATTTTGACTCACATAAGTGAATATCTCAGTGTCACACTCTTTCTCTATACTGTGCTGTCCCCTGGAGATTGATCTCCTCTGTCCTAATATATCTGCAGATATATTCTAGGTCATGTCCTCTGTCTACAGTTTAATTCTATATGGATACCTGAACGCCAGTTTATTTTGCTTTCTGTTATAGGGTATAAAGTTATGTCTGTGACCACTGTATGCATTACTTATGTAATAGAACTCTCTTAACTACATATGCATGCTTGATATCTCTTGGAACATGACTTCTTGCTCCCATATCGAGCACACACTTATTGTACTGTAAATTCAGCATCTTAATGTTTGTTGCTCATGGCTGGTCTACTCAGAGATATTCAGTCCTTGTCCCATATGTTTATCTTAGCGTGAAGCTTGCTATTATGACTTAAATTACCTCAAGGGAAAATTCTCAAGTGTGCTCTCACTCTGTTTATTGCTCCCATCTCTTACTAATTATGGATATATATGTGAGATATATTATAAGTTTTGCTATAAGGGCAATAGTATACCACATACTCTCCCAAGTATTGCTATATATTTTATTCCCATACTAACCTTCTTTAAACTTGCACATTCAGGATATAACTTTCTCAGATACCTCCCATCTCTATCTGACCCCTCTCCTCCCTTTCCCGCCGGCGATTAATACCTGCGGGTCATATCCCTCCTCCTTTTACCCTCATTGCCTATAGTTGGCACCTTCCCAGGAGAGGGGCTCATGTAGTTATCCTTTACCTTTTGCATCTATACAAATGTCCCCCCCCCCGTTAGTATCTGCTCCAGCAATCTACCCTTACTTCCACATGCCCTAGTTTTAATCTACGAGAGACGCTATGTAGGAGTGCACTCAAAAGCCCTGAGATTCAATTCCATTTCACTTGAAATAGCCCTGTAGTTTGTAGCTTCAGAATAATTCATCTAGCTCCGCCCCCCACCCCCTTTCCCTCTCCCCTTCATTATGAGCGGCTCTTGCCCGCTGCGTTTCCCATTACCCCATACACTCAGGCCTACGGGGGGCCTGATAAAAGCGAGTTCCCTATCTCTCACTATTCTCAGATTATAGAACACCTCTTTTCTGGGAGTAAGGACCATTTGTTACCTTTATTATTAAAAAATCGAGGCTTCATTCCTATAAGTCCCAGCTACACATGTTTTGTTTACACTATTTCCATTTCATATTTAAGGTCCTAAAGGTGGTGCTATAACTAAGGTCATTTGTTTTCCCTATGTTTTCATTCTAGATATCCCCTATGTTATAGACTCCTATTCTTAATTAAATATTGAACTTCTATTGACTAGATATTTCTATAACAAATACTACATTAGCACACCAATGTATTAATCCTTATATACCTTCCATATGTGAAATGCATCAGTTATTTTTATTGTATTTGTTTCACCCTGGGACTTACTTTCTTTTCTGTTATTTCCATTTAATGTCTCAATAAAAATTTATTTAAAAAAAAAAAAAAAAAATTCCCTATAACACGCGTAACTTGCAATCTACCTGTCTGTGAGGTCTATGAGCTGCTTGATTACAGACAGCTGATTTTTTTTTTACATTTAAGTCAACGTGGCAACAACATATCTTTAAAGATATTCACCTTTAGATTTTTGTTTTTGTAACAATGATATTTAAATTTCAAATGTCTTTTTAATATCCTAAATAATTATTTTTACACTGTTTTACTGCTCTGTATTCTGCTCTTTATCCCTTAGTTTTCTTTACTATCCAGTAGGTGGTGCACAAGAATTGCAAAGTATATTTTATTTTTTTATCTTTTATTTATGAAAAGATTTTAACAAATAGCAAAGAAATACAATAGTTTTGCATAATAACACCAGTAATGATTTACATAATTAAATAAATCCAAAGGAATTTGCCAAAGAAAAATATCTCAGTGTAACAATTACATACAATGGGGCCTATCTATCAAGGTCCGGATAGAGCTTGAGGCCCCGTGTTTCTGGCAACCGCTGCTCCATAACCTGTCCGCCTGCTCTGAGCAGGCGGACAGACATCGCCGCAATTCAACCCGATCAAGTACGATCGGGTTGATTGACACCCCCTGCTGGCGGCCGATTGGCTGCGATTCTGCAGGGGGCGGCGTTGCACCAGCAGCTCTTGTGAGCTGCTGGTGCAATGCTGAATACGGAGAGCGTATTGGTCTCCGTATTCAGCTAGGTCTGGCGGACCTGATCCGCACTGTCAGATCAGGGCCGCCAGACTTTGATAAATAGAGGCCACAGTCACCATTGGTTGTTGGCACATCACAAACACCTATATAAATTTAAATAAATGTTTATCAATATGGTGCCAACTATCTCTGTTGATTACATTTTAAAACAGGGAAGCCCTGTGGTGACACAATTGTTAAATAACTTACGCCTAGATTTAGAGTTTTGTCGGTAACGACCCGCGTAACTAACGCATGTTTTTTTTCTCCCGCACCTTTTAAATACCGCTGGTATTTAGAGTTCACAGAATGGCTGTGTTAGGCTCCAAAAAAGGAGCGTAGAGCATAATTTACCGCCACTGCAACTCTCAATACCAGCGGTGCTTACGGATGCGGCCAGCTTCAAAAACGTGCTCGTGCACGATTCCCCCATAGGAAACAATGGGG
Source organism: Bombina bombina (assembly GCF_027579735.1). Lineage (NCBI taxonomy): Eukaryota > Metazoa > Chordata > Amphibia > Anura > Bombinatoridae > Bombina > Bombina bombina. The sequence goes on from NC_069503.1 coordinate 1,050,468,687, forward strand.
CAGTTTGAGCTGAAAAAAAACCAAACACCTGCAAAAAAGCAGCGTTCAGCTCCTAACGCAGCCCCATTGTTTCCTATGGGGAAACACTTCCTATGTCTGCACCTAACACCCTAACATGTACCCCGAGTCTAAACACCCCTAACCTTACACTTATTAACCCCTAATCTGCCGCCCCCGCTATCGCTGACCCCTGCATATTATTATTAACCCCTAATCTGCCGCTCCCTACACCGCCGCAACCTACATTATACCTATGTACTCCTAATCTGCTGCCCCTAACACCACCGACCCCTATATTATATTTATTAACCCCTAATCTGCCCCCACAACGTCGCCACCAGATACCTACAATTATTAACCCCTAATCTGCCGACCGGACCTCACCGCTACTCTAATAAATGTATTAACCCCTAAAGCTAAGTCTAACCCTAACACTAACACCCCCCTAAGTTAAATATAATTTAAATCTAACAAAATAAATTAACTCTTATTAAATAAATTAATCCTATTTAAAGCTAAATACTTACCTGTAAAATAAACCCTAATATATCTACAATATAAATTATAATTATATTGTAGCTATTTTAGGATTTATTGATAGTGTAGTGTTAGGTTTAATTGTAACTTAGGTTAGGATTTATTTTACAGGTAATTTTGTAATCATTTTAACTATTTAATTTTAACTATTTAATAGCTATTTAATAGCTATTGTACCTAGTTAAAATAAATACAAATTTGCCTGTAAAATAAATATTAATCCTAAAATAGCTACACTATAATTATAATTTATATTGTAGCTATATTAGGGTTTATTTTACAGGTAAGTATTTAGCTTTAAATAGGAATAATTTATTTAATAAGAGTTAATTTATTTTGTTAGATTTAAATTATATTTAATTTAGGGGGGTGTTAGGGTTAAGGTTAGACTTAGCTTTAGGGGTTAATAAATGTATTAGAGTAGCGGTGAGGTCCGGTCGGCAGATTAGGGGTTAATACTTGAAGTTAGGTGTCGGTGATGTTAGGGAGGGCAGATTAGGGGTTAATACTATTTATTATAGGGTTATTGAGGCGGGAGTGAGGCGGATTAGGGGTTAATACATTTATTATAGTAGCGGTGAGGTCCGGTCGGCAGATTAGGGGTTAATAATTGTAGGTAGGTGTAGGTGACGTTGGGGGCGGCAGATTAGGGGTTAATAAAAATAATATAGGGGTCGGCGGTGTTAGGGGCAGCAGATTAGAGGTTCATAGGGATAACGTAGGTTGCGGCGGTGTACGGAGCGGCAGATTAGGGGTTAAAAAATTTTAATAGAGTGGCGGCGATGTGGGGGGGCTTCGGTTTAGGGGTACATAGGTAGTTTATGGGTGTTAGTGTATGTTAGAGCACAATAGTTAAGAGCTTTATAAACCGGCGTTAGCCCAAAAAGCTCTTAACTACTGATTTTTTTCTGCGGCTGGAGTTTTGTCGTTAGATTTCTAACGCTCACTTCAGCCACGACTCTAAATACTGGCGTTAGAAAGATCCCATTGAAAAGATAGGATACTCAAATGGCGTAGGGGGATCTGCGGTATGGAAAAGTCGCGGCTGCAAAGTGAGCGTTAGACCCTTTCCTGACTGACTCTAAATACCAGCGGTAGCCAAAAAACAAGGTGTTAGGAGCCTCTAACACTGGTTTTGACGGCTAACGCCAAACTCTAAATCTAGCCGTCTCACTTTAAATAACTTGATAAATAATTTATACTAAGTAGAAAAAACTCATGAAGATATGTGAATAAATGTTCTTTATTACAAACAACCGGGACAATATACTGTCGAATTTTGTCTAATAAATAAAATACATTTTTTCAGTTAGTTTTGTTTGCTCTTTAGAAAGGCGGCTTGTCTGCTGAAACCGGTTGAGCTTTTTATAGTATAAAAGAGCTTTTATGTTATTTTATTAAACTGGAAATTCAACTGTATTTTTTTTCCGGTTGTTTGAAATAAAGAACATTTATTCTTTATTTAGTAGCCGGCCCATTTTTGGTTCAGCACCTGGGTAGCACATGAAACGTGTGTCTAGTTTAGTTATTTTAAAGTTGTTTTAAAAAAAAGTTCAGTGTTTCACCAAACAAAAAATGTGCTCATCAAAGTCATGTCCTTCCAGGTTCCTGCTTTCTCTCTGATTGGCATTCATTTTAGTTCTTCCAGAGATGGCTGGGATGAGGTTTGCAAGGGAAATACATGTGTACACACAAAGTAAAATAGTCCTTGCAATTAAAGGTGTTTGTGAAACATTGTGTTTTAGGATAAGCCCAATTACTTTATATACCAATAGTATGTGCAGTCTGTTTATCTATGTTGGTGTCTGTATGTCAATTTATGGTCAGCAGGTCAGATTACAAATAAAAATGTCACTACTATGATGTAAAAATGTAACCATGGGTGTCCATCCTCAGGCCCAAAGGCAACCATTCAGCCCTTCATTGGTTTTAATTTGATTTCATTAACCAGAGTGTATAGATTATATACATATAAGTACAGTGTGTGTGTATAAAAAAAAATATTAATTGTAAGGGGGCTGGAAGTCTTAGTGAGTTCCCACACCTTTTTTTTTTGGAGGGCGTCACCGTATTGCACTATGTTTGGTCTTTTCATTTGAGCTTGAACTACGCTGAGGGGACACCGGTGTAAACATTACCTTTCCTGAGGGTCAAAGTCTTCACTTTCACAGGGGGTCTGCGCCGCCATACAAAGATCAAATTGATACATTGGGGTATATTTATTAAGCAGCGGATGCTCAATTTTCCATTCCAGGATTTAAGAAGCAGCGGTTTTAAGACTGCTGCTCCTTAACTGACTTCAATCATCCCGATCAGATACGATTGGGATAGTTGACACCCCTTACTAGCAGCCAATTGCCCGCGAATGTGCAGGGGGCGGCATTGCACAGGCATTTAATTATACATTTTTGTGCAACGTTAAATGCCCACAGTGTATGCTGTCAGCATTTAGCAATGCAGGGCAGACATGATTTGCTATAGCGAACCATGTCCGCCCGGGGTATGATAGATCTACCCCTAGTGTAGAGTTTTTATCCAAGTGGGCAGAAAGATGTTTAATCGGCTGCTTCTTATATGTTATTTTTATTATTTTTTTATTTTTAATTCTGTGGCAATAAAAAAATAAGCATTATTCCTATACATACTTTATTTAAACATGCTTACTGCATGCTTTTTTTTTTTTTTTGCCCGTGTCTTATGGCTTTGAAGTTTGCCTAATTTTTTTTAAATGTAGACAGTTATATAATATTAAAATTTTGTCAGTCCTATCTCATATATTGGGATAGAAGACAATCCAAGGTTTATATGGCAATATTGTTTAGTTAAATATTTTAAGATAAACTTATAAATTAGTACAATCACAGTGTTATTAATGGGATCAGTGACATACTCATTTTGCACTATACTTCATTATCTAGCAAAAAGCCTGTATCCAAGCGAAACTGAAAAGACTGCTCAAAAACCCTAACAAAGCAGCAAAACAGCACATGCTACAAATCTCTATACTGCCAGCACTGGTCTAGATTACAATTGTAGTTTATAGATTTGGCAGGGTGCACTATCAATATCACTAGACCGCACAAGGATTAGTGTGCAATCTGTATTACTAGTCCATAGCAAAGAATTACCAGAGAATGTTTAGAATGACCAACATCAATTTATCAAGCCTTATACTTTCGTGGATATTGTGGCTGTGCTAATATTTTTACGTTCCACGGTCTCTTCTCATCCAGCACCTCTTTAACTAGTAACATTACAGTATTATACTACTACACTACATTAAAAGCATAATCTTTACAAAACACCTCTATGGGTATATACATCTCCTAAAATAAATATATTGGGGTCGATTTATCAACCCGTCAATGTATCTGTTTCCGTTCGAGCCTTCAGGCTTGCCGGAAACAGGAGTTAAGAAGCAACGGTCTTAAGACTGCTGCTTCTTAACTTGTCCAGCTGCGGACAGCAATCAGCCTGATTGAATTCGATCGTGTTGATTGACACCCCCTGCTAGCGGGGCCACAGATGTGCAGGGGGCGGCATTGCACAAGCATTTAACTAGAAATGCTTGTGCAATGATAAATGCCGACAGCGTATGCTGTCGGCATTTATCAATGTGCGGCGGACATGATCCGCTACAGCGGGTCATGTCCACCTGCACATTAGAAAATCTTCCCCATTAAGTTGAAATATATGGACAGTAGATTTCACATTACACGTTATGACATTATTTCTTCCTGTTTTATTTTTTAATTTTGCTTTTCTTTAGGTGATATGGGCTACACAGGCTTATCTGGGAACCCAGGAGGAAAAGGAAAAACAGGTACTGTAGCTTATCACTTTAATAGAAGGAAAACATATAGAAAGTTCTTGTTTTTATTGTATTCATGCAGTGAAATAGCTTTAATTCAAGTTGAAAATATATAATTTATTTCCAAAAATCCCCTTTGACATGAAACAGTTTGAGATTGTATTAGAAAATGCTTAATTATGAGTAGAAAAAAAAATTGTTCCTAACTATTCAACAGGGGGATTCGATAAGATAATACAAAACTATGTAATGTTTACTAACAAAATGACAGTGGCAATTCTTGTCTACTCCAGTAACAAAGTTAAAAAATATAATTAAAGCTCAGCATACACCATATTCTAGGAGATTGTTAAAAAAATAAATAGCCACGGCTGTAGCTCTTCAATTGTTCCACAGTCAAAATTATTGCTGCACTAGCACAAAAAGGTTAAAAAAACTCTTAATTTCATATTTAATATGTCTATGTACAATACTTGCAATTAGGTTTGCCAACCTTCTTGTATTTCCCGGGTTCTCCTGTAATTCAATTTAAAAAAATAGCTGTCTCCTGGCTAATGTATTATACTGTGTAATAGTGCACAATTTCCCATGCACACACAGCCAAGGAACGAACAGCAGGTTTTTTTAAATAATTTTTTATTGAGGTATAAATTAAAGGCATACAGAAAATTCACATTAGTTATTCCAGCTAGGTAGAATATCCAATAAGCATATGGAGGCATAAAGATACAATACATATGAGTCATGCCTAAGACCAATAAACCTTCCAGGATAGGTATGATTCTGCTCTTGGACCTCAGATTAACATATAGTATAAATATAGGAAGGCATCGTGAAGTAGAGGAGACCACTTATGGATCTCATATGAAAAACCTCTTTTATTTTTAATATTATGTTTTAAACAATGCATGGAATATAGTTTTTAGGCCCATCTCATACCCTAAGAGAGTGAACAATATCAACTGATAGTTGGGAACTAAAGATAAGTCAATGCAAAGTATAAATGGTACATACGTTACATTATGTTGTACTGTAAGAATTACTAATGAAGAATATAATGAGAGTGCGGTATAGACAAGATAAACCGTGTAGTTAACCCTCCTAAGCTAGGAGGTTTATTATATGGGAGGGGGGGAGGTGGTCATCTAAGTATGAGAAACAGCAACTATCACAGAAAACATGTCACTCCAGAAAAAAGGTAAGCTATTGCTTCTTAACTCGGGGCAAACAAACTTTTATAAAACAAAGTGACAAATCCATTCGGAAAGTCTCAAGAGCCCATGGGTTACTAGTAGATACATGAAAGAGAGCTAATTGCATGCTGGACTTAAAGCATTCCTGGCATAATAGAGCCTAAAGATTTAAGCTGATAAATTTGACGTGATGCGTGCAGCTCAATTATGGCATTATAAGTAGAGAGACCATGCAGAGTAACAATAGTACAGGTCCGGCCTACACTAAAAACATATCAAAAACTTAGAGGGGAAGCTGTGCATCACAAGGCAGAAGTGGTCATGGCCTCAGGTTACGAGTTTAACACACTTTGTCACCTACAAAAAATGGAGAATCTGGAATATGTTTACATATATGCTGTCTGTTCTTCTACCATGCTTTCAAAACAACCATGGCATCACATTGGACTGTAGTAGTACACAAATACCTTGAGCTATCTAATAAAGGGAGAAACGCATACCCAATATTGAGTGGCAAAACTCCCTAGGAGGCTAAGAAGTCTACAATCCTTGTGTATGTTACCTATTTTATCTATCAATAAAGAAGTGGGAAGGCTCAGACATCTCGGCCGCAGACATCCAAGCCCTCAGGAACATTTAGTAGTAAAAGCACCCCATGAGTAGATAGCCAGATATACAAGGTCAAATATCTTTGTAGGAGGCAGTGTCTATTATCCGTGTGTAGAGAGATAAATACAAATAGGAGACAAGCACAAGTAGAAAAATTGATAGGCAGTTAGCTACATCAAAGGAGATACTACTCGACACAATTTGGGGGGAGGTGAAAAATATGGAGCCATATCCAAGAGGGCTAATATCTTGAAACATTAGGATGTTAAAATAGATATATAATAACAGAAGTAGCATTCTTTAAGGAATAAGGACTTATATATAGCAACAGCTAAATATAACTTGCAGGACAATGTTATATTTACGCTAGCGGTAGAGAATATATATTATATTTGTGAGTGTGTAGCTCTTGATAATTACCTGCTAAACCTCCCTTAGCTACTTGAATTATATTGTTAATGCCCATTGTGTAGGAGAGATAGTCTGAGAGCTAACCTATTTAACAAATTATGGGGATATGATTCTAACCACATTACTAAGTATCCGCTGATGTATCAGACACCCCAGAAATCTTATATTAATTCTTAATTCCTGTGGAGAGATAATAATTAAAAGGCACAACAAATAAGCTTACAAATAACCTGTAAGCTTAGCAAACATATATAACTTACGCATCTCTATAGTTAAAGTTACAACAAATGACAAAAAAAATATTTAACCAACTCAAAAAATAAAGTGGAGAGCTAGTTTAGACCTTGGGGTAGCTTATAGTTATGTAACGGTCTGTTAAAGGATACATGCAATGTATTATCTAAGTGCAAAACAATAGTGATCATATCAGTGTAGTTTCAACTTTAACAAACATGCCAATCAACAGTAGTAAAGGATATTTGGTCTATGTAAAACGCAAGTGCAGAGTAGCTCATCCAATAGGTTGAAACTATTTATGTCTGAAGTCTGACTAGTGCTCTGTGCCTCTGTCTAATGTCTATTGCCTTCTCTGCCATAGAGTCTATGATGGCTGATATTTTATTATAGGGCTGGGAGTAATGAGGATGTCTCCAAGGGTCCCACTCTTAATATGCCCCCCAGGGTCCCAACTCACGATCGCCATATTCACTCCCTTAAGTTCCATGGGTTACTGATTGAATGATAAGCCAGACAGGACCAACAGCCATGTATATTCTGGGTGTCGAGTATAAAAGCCTTCCTGAATCTTCATCCATTTGAGCACCATAGCTTTCTGAATTATCCCGAAAAATGATAGCTAAGAGATAGTGAGGCCGTGGCAAATATGGGCTGCCAATTCGCTGGTCCGCAATTGCAAATGCGAGTCCCCAACCGGAGATCCCATGTATACGGGCCACAAGCACTGGGGCTCCTGAGCACAACCACTCCCGGACTCCACTGGAACATGGTCAGGATCTATAGTGTGCACAGTGATTTGGGTTTCTTTGCACTTAAATGCCTTGCACAGAGTTTCTGTAAGTGCTGCATGATGCTTATCAAGCAGGCAGCGCATCTCGCCAATATTTAACAAGCAAGTCGTCACGGCTTCCATGTTGGCTTTCCGATATAGGTATGCCCTGGGCTAGAAGAAAGCTCTCAGTCTGGTTGTTGTATAGAGGTTTAACGGCTGTCCGCACACTCTCCCTCGCTGGAGTAGGTAGGGAAACAGTAGGAAGGTTTCTTTTTTCAAAATTATAACAGGGCCTGCGGGAATATTTCAAAAGTGCTGCACCCTTGTTCCAAAATGGCTCTTGCCGAACTTCACAAACTGTTTGTGGATAAATCAGTGTCCCAGAGGAAGCTGAAAAAGGTTTACACTGTCCCATAGTGAGTGTAGATAGTTGCTCCAACTTTGTAGTCAGTTATCATTCATATTTCAATGAAAGTAAGCCATATTTGCTGCCTGTAGATGAGGAGCGGCTCAAACATGTGACTGCTCCATAGATAGCTTGCTCCACCCTCCCAACAGCAGGGTTTTTTATATTATTAAGGGATTTTTTTTTTAAATGGTACAGTGCTATTTAGCGGCCAAAGTGTAGGAAGCAGGGAATGTTGCAAACTTTAAAAACTTTAGTTATAAGCTCAGAAGCTCTGCGGCAACCCTCTTTCCTGCACGTCAGTCTGCGGCTTGTGAGTTACATGCAGACTGTAGAGCAAGGGTCAGCAATCTTGGCACCCCAGTTGTTTTGGGACTACATTTCCCATGATGCTCAGACTCTCTTTAGGCTGGCTGAGTATCATGATGGGAAATGTAGTTCCAAAACATCTGGGGTGCCAATAAAAAAAATAGCTGTCTCCTGGCTCACATATTATACTGTGTTATAGTACTTAATCTCCCATGCACACACAGCCAAGGAATGAACAGTAGGGTTTTTTTTATTATTAAGGGAATTTTTTTTTTTTTAAATGTTACAGTGCTATTTAGCGGCCAATGTGTAGGAAGCAGGAAATGTTGCAAACTTTAAAAACTTTCGTTATAAGCTCAGAAGCTCTGCCGCCACCCTCTTTCCTGCACATCAGTCTGCGGCTTGTGAGTTACATGCAGACTGTAGGGCAAGGGTCAGCAATCTAGGCACCCCAGATGTTTTGGAACTACATTTCCCATGATGGTCAGACTCTCTTTAGGCTGACTGAGTATCATGATGGAAAATGTAGTTCCAAAACATCTGGGGTGCCAAGGTTGCTGACCCCTGCTGTAGAGGATGGCATTGGGGATTTCCAGTTTATAAAGTAAATCAACCGTAGTACAAAATTGACTTATCTCTCATATGTGGGGGGCTGCTGAGCTCTCCGAGCAAGATGCGCACACAGATGAAAGTACCTGGTAATGTGCAACAGCCTTTTCCCCTTCACAGATGCATTGCTTATATATTTTATTGCCTCACATCTCTCACTTTATGCTGGGGGACACCTAATAGTAGAAGATGTGAAAGTAGCAGTACTGTTATAACCTCCTTTGGAACAAGGTTGAATTATTTATGCCCTAAATTAAAAACTGATTGTAACCAGAGGTACAGAGTCAGCAAGCTCCTCCAAAAAACATTATAGACTTGCAGAGATTGCATCAAGGAACTGGCCGTGCAGAGTTACTCATGCCACCGCAAAGAATCTAGTAGTGGATAGAACCTGCTCAATAATCTACTGAAAGAAAACACATTTACCATTCATCCTAAAGAAAATACCATACTGTACTGTACTGCAAATGTGATACTGGCGCCATCTATGGTTAAACAGCAGGTAATGCCATACACCGTGCTAAAAATGCAACAAGTATTTATATCAACTTTAAAAAATGTTATTGAAGTGTTTACCATCCCATTAATGTTCTTATCAATAAGCAAGCCAGTCATGAGTGTACAGTGTATAGTTTCTGCAAGGAGCGAGTGTAAGGGTCAGCACAAGACTAGAGTGTCTTTGTTTAATATCGGTAGTTATACAATTAGTTTTCCTGATGCTTATATATTGTCTATCATAGATACACATTTTATACTATTTTTATACCAGGAAGCCATTGCTGCTCTGTGTATGGAAACATTATATACATGATGTGACCTGTTTATTTATTTATTTATATATATATATATATATATATATATATATATATATATATCATTATTATCATTTATTTGTATAGCGCCGCCAAATTTCGTAGCGCTGGGTGCAATGACAGGGGTATACAATGTATATATATATATATATATATATATATATATATATATATAACTATTATATACTTTGTTGATTTCCTTCATGAAATGTTGTAAATTCCTAAGTGATTAAGATAGAATATGCAATTTTAAATAACTTTCCAATTTAATTCTATTATCTAATTTGCTTCATTCTCTTGGTATCCTTTGTTGAAGAAAAAGCAATGCACATGGATCAGTCAAAAACAGGAGGAACATATATGAAGCCACCAATCAGCAGCTCATGAGCCTTCCTATGTATCATTTTCAACAAAGGATAACAAAAGAACAAAAATTAGATAATAGAAGTAAATTGGAAAGTTGTTTAAAATTGCATGCTCTGTATGAATCATAAAATAAAAAAATGGGTTTCATGTCCCTTTAAGGCATGTCCTTTTAATTAAAAATTTTGAAAATAAAAGATATGCTTTTCAAATTAAATAGAATCTCTAATTTTGTTTATAACCTAAAAGTCTCATATTATGGTGGTTTTGTCCCAAGTCATTTTTGTGCATACGATAAATGCAAGTTTAGAATGTTGGTGATACATTTATTTAATTCTCTGGAATTCCAACCTACCAAAATGAATGTCTCTTTTTTTATACAATTAGTATGATTTTTGGAAGGTAGTTTACCTTACCAATGCAATTATTTGATTTCACAGTTAAAGGGCAACTTCCATAATTTATTTTGCTTCATTTTTTAAATATACTTATTTGAAGAAAAAGCAATGCACATGGTGAGCCAATCACATGATGCTTCTATGTGCAGCAACCAATCAGCAGCTAGTGAGCATATCTAGATATGCTTTTCATCAAAGAATATCAAGAGAATAAAACAAATTAGATAATAGAATTAAATTAGAAAGATGTTTAAAATTGCATTCTCTTTCTAAATCATAAAAGAAAAAATCTGGGTGGCATGTCCCTTTAAGAAAAGTATCCAAATCACTATTTTAAGATGCTTAGGTACAAGGTAATCACAGAGGTAAAAAGTGTATTAATATAACAGTGTTGGTTATGCAAAACTGGGGAATGGGTAATAAAGGGGTTATCTAATAGACAAACCTTTTAAAATAATGATGTGAGCCATGCAAACATGTATTATAACCCTACCTATATGTTATTATTGCATTTAATGCTATATATTAATTATATGATTAATTTGCTGGAAAACCATGCCACTGAAACCTAATTATATTGAATGGCTTTCATTGTTTAGCTTTTTTTAATTAAAAGTTTATTTTCTTTTGTTACTAGGCAGCTTTTGTGACTGTGGAAGATACCGTAAAGTAGTGGGACAGTTGGACCTCAGTGTTGCCCGTCTCAAATCATCTTTACAATTTGTTAAAAATGGTTTGTATTCATGATCAACAGCTCTAGCATTTTGGTGTAGATGGAAATGGTTAATAAAATAACATAACTTTAAAAGGTTGCAGACCCTACTAATTAGAATTATCCACCTACATACTGACATAGTAGCAGTAAAGTTAGAAAAGACAAGGCCCCAAATATTGCAGTAAACAATGGATACACACAGACATCACATTTATTTGCTTGTCTGTCTGTCTCTCTGTCATTTAATCTCAGCCCCATCCTCTTCAACATCTACATGGACCCCTCGCCGCCATCGTCCGACAACACAACCTCAACATCGTCTCCCACGCTGACGACACCCAGTTAATCATCTCACTTACCCGAAACCCCGCCACGAAGGACTTACAGCAATCGCCACCTGGATGAACAACAACTGTCTCAAAGTCAACACTGAAAAGACCGAAATCCTCCTCCTCAGACCCACCAAATCTGCATGGGATGACTCCTGGTGGCCCACAGCCCTCGGACACCCTCCAACTCCAACACACCACGCACAAAATCTAGGCGTCATCCTCGACTCATCACTTTCCATGGGCCGCCAAGTCAACGCCGTCTCTTCGAATTGTTTTCACATACTCCACCTACTGTGAAAAATCTTCAAGTGGATCCCCACCAAAACTAGAAAATCTGTCACCCACGCCCTCGTCAGTAGTCGACTGGACTACGGCAATGCACTCTACGCCGGGTCCACCATCAAGCTCCAGAAACGACTCCAACGCATCCAGAACACCTCGGTCAGACTCATCCTCGACATCCCTCGCCAAAACCATATCACCGAACACCTAAGGAACCTACACTGACTCCCCGTCAACAAGAGAATCACCTTCAAGCTCCTAACCCATGCATTCAAGGCCCTCCACAACATTGGTCCTGAATACATCAACCACTGTGTCAATTTCTACACCACCTCCAGACAACTCCGCTCTGCCAACCAAGCACTCGCAGTCATCCCCCGCATCAAGAAAAAACAGCTGGAGGAAAATCCTTCTCCTATATGGCAGCAAGGTCATGGAACTCCCTCCCGCTGCACCTCAGACAATCCACCTCCCTTACAAACTTAAGGAAGGACCTCAAGACCTGGCTCTTCGACTGAATTGTCTTCCCTTAGGCCCCCTCTCCCTCCCTCCCATAGCACCTTGAGACCCTCACGGGTGATTCATTTGCGCTTTACAAGTACCCAATAGAATAGAATAGAATAGAAGTACTTCCCTTTACATTTATGTAAATAATTAGAGTATATAGAGTGCTGTCTGGAAGTAGGTGTTATTTAAAGAGACACTGTACTTTAAATATTTTTCCCCTTAATGCTTTCCAAATGACTTGTTATACCTACTGCAGAGTATTAAATGTATGGGAAATTGTTCCCTCATGTTTATTTTTGTATTGAAATACTTGTTTTTTCTCAATAAAACAATCACCTAGGACATGTCGGTAACAATGGGCTAAGCCAGCAAGTGTTTGTGTTAGGTATTAAAAAACTAATTATAGCTGGCGGGGGTTGAATAAATAAGCAGCTATTTAACATACAACATCTCTCTCTACCTCAAACACCCCACTGGGACAATAATCAGAGCTCCTGTTCCCATAGCTTTTCTACAGAGAAAACATTTGTTAGTCATATTTTCAGTGTAGGTGGGGTTACAACATGCAAAAGTAGCTATTTCAAATAACAAATAAAAATAAATTAGCAGTTTACAAACAATAAAATACACTCCAGCAAGTAATATGGACCATTGGAAACACATTAAAGGGGAGGAAATGTCCCTTTAAATACGCATATATTACAGGCATAAATAAGCAAATACACTGAGGCCTATTCATGATGCTGCGAGCGGACATGATCCGATATTGCGGATCATGTCCGCTACACATCGATAAATGCCGACAGCATATGCTCTTGGCATTTATCATTGCACCAGCAGTTCTTGTAAACTGCTGGTGCAATGCCGCCCCTTGCAGATTAGCGGCCGCTAGCAGGGGGTGTCAATCAACCCGATCGTATTTGATCTGGTTGATTTCTGCCGATTTCAGTCCGCGGCCTCAGAGCAGGCGGACAGTTTATGGAGCAGCGGACTATGGAGCATGATAAATATGCCCGACTGTGTTTTCCTGCTGCTTTGGGTTTCCTTATGCTTAGAGCGCTTGACAGGGCATAGGACGTACACCCAGGTCAGTCGTGAGTGCAGTTTATCACTATGTCTTTTAATTATTTTTTTGATCTGTAAGCAGTGTTTAAATCCAGCAAGGAAGTTAGGCCCCAAATACTATAGAAGCCTCCATTTTATATGTTTTTATGTATTTGATGTAAATTGTCCATGTGTGAGTATCAGCTAAGTGATTATTTACATATGTTGTTAATCCCTAGTAGATTTTGCACCCAGTCTGCTCTGGGTTAATTAACCATGTCAGGGGATATGCATGGATATTCTCAGTGCTTCTGCCCATATTACTGCATCCAATTTAGTTTGAAGACTAGTTCCCGGATATGGGAAGTGCGCCCATTCCAGTTTGTGAGTGCAGTTATAAATATATACAGTATAGCAAGGGAAAATATATAATCATATGATGATTTATATAGTAGTTATATAAGTGTCAAGTGAATCACATAGCTTGGAAAGAAAGGTTATATAATCCAGCAATATGCCCCATTGACTCCTGTAATAAAAGCGCAGATAGACATTGAGAGCGTTCTTCCTTGTATTCCTCTTTAAGAATGTGTTACTTATTAGATAAAATTCATCCTTTCACAAACATGCCATTCTGAAAATGTCATCTTATTGTTATTCATTATACATTTTCCCATGGTTTGGCAATGCAGTACGAAAACATATTCTGACCTTTTATTTTTTATTTTGTTTTTAAGATACGGGACCAGATTACAAGTGGAGTGCTATTTAGCGCTTTCACTTGCGAGCTAACTGTGCTTGAAGTAAACTTTTAGTGCACTTCGGTTTCCACTCAAGTTGAAAGTAAAAAGTTATCGCTCACGCGCTACCATGATACATATAAAAAGCCAAAGTTAGAATATTGCGCACGATAACCTACTCCCCTATAGAAGTCAATGGAGAAAAAAAATAGAAAAAACACCACACTCGTGCGCAACCGATAACACTGCTAACATTCTTTCATCCAATATCGTTTTATGTCTGGCATTAAAATAATTAATTAACAGTTGTAATATTGAATAAAATAAACAAATGTATCATTTTTAGCTATATTATAGTTTCATGAAGGTTAAAAAATAAGCTGTTCCATAACAATAAAAATAAATAATTAAAAAAGTAATAAAAAGTAAAAAAAAAAAAAAATGCATCTCTAAAATGTCATATGTTCAGAAAAGTATCTTACCCCTTTTCACCTAGCTGCTACATATATGGACTGTATGGCCCCTATTTCACAAAGGTCTGTCGGACCTCACTTAATGCGGAGAGCAATACGCTCTCCGTATTCAGCATTGCAACAGCAGCTCTTGTGAGCTGCTGGTGCAACGCCTCCCCCTGCATATTCGCGGCCAATCGACCACCAGCAGGGGGGTGTCAATCAACCTGATCATACACGATAGGGTTGAATTGCGGCAATGTCTGTCCGCCTGCTCAGAGCAGGCCGACAGGGTTATGGAGCATCGGTCTTTAGACCGCTGCTTCATAACTGGTGTTTCTGGCGAGTCTGCAGGCTTGCCAGAAACACGGGCGCTCAAGCTCCATCCAGAGCTTGATAAATGGGCCCCTTAATCTCCCAACATTCACAAATCTATATCTGGGACTAAGAGGTTGAGGACAAAATGTGGGTGGTCATGGGATGTGCGTGGAGGACACAAAGAAGGAGTATATGGTTATGGTATAGGTACAGAGTAGTGGCGGTCCATGGTTGAGATTGGGCAATTCTGAAACAGAGTAAGGTGGTCTTTGGGTTTGTTTAAAGGGGCAGTAAACTTACAAACTAATGTTATATAATTCTGCACTATGTGCAGAATTATATAACATTAGCTTACCGGCAGATGTATACATTAAAGTATTGCAGAAAATGTTTATGTTTTACCAGAACGTCGCTCCTTGCTCTACTGAGCGGGTCTGGTTTTTACACAGTGCATCTCAGCAACACTGTCTAGTCATAGTGTGCCCGGTCGCGCCATTAAACTGAATGTAACTCGCTCCCGCTCTGGTCTAGTAAAAATAAATTACAAAGTACAGTTACACTCATAATAACACCATCTAATACAAATTATTCAAAAAAATAGCACACAAAAGTTGTAAAGACTCAAAGTTGTAAAGACTCAGATGTTCTAAAAAAACAGCAGGCAAAGGGCTGTAACATAGAGATACATACATATACATGTCTAATGATGTGTGTATATATATATATATATATATATATATATGTTTATATATGTATTTACAGATATACTGTATATACACATATAAAGACATAAATACATATGTACACATACAGTATACAGACATATATATAAGTGCATTGGAGCCATTTGCAGTTAAATAGATGAAAACGTGTACATTTTAATAAAGTGTTATTCTGTATATGTACTGAAAATGTTTCACATTCCAATGTTCTGCACATAGCAGAATATGTTCTATGTATTTGTAAATAGATATTCCTATATATATATATATGTAGGTATAGATATTTATTTTACCAAAAAAACATGACATATATATAGAAACGTATTTATGAATAAATAGAACATATTGTTGTATTGCGCAGAACATTGGAATGATAAATATTCCTATTTTCATGATGATTCAGTGCTATTGGGAATATGCTATCGGGTTTATGCACGAGTAGAGTTTTTTCCTTTTTGTTTTGCTTCTTTGACTTCTATGCAGGAATAGGTTATCGCAAGTGCAATATCCCAAGTTCGACTTTTTGCACTCGTCGTGTTAGCGCCTTCAACTCTTAATACGAGCGCAACCCGACGCGCGCAAAAAGCTTTCTTCTAGTGCAGTTAACACTCAAGCAGGAGCAATAAATAGCGCTCCACTTGTATTCTGGCCCTTAATTAGACAGTTTAATCAGCTGTATAACATAAACAATAACAATATGCTTAATATAAATGAACTAGATCTGTATGGCTGATAAATTAATTTTATTGCTGGAAAAGCATTACCTCTTCAGGCTCATGAAAAAGGGAGGGTTTGGTATCTTTTAAAAATCAGTTATACTGTGCACACATAACTTACATTTGCAACATATAGAACGTCTCCAAAAAAGAATCAGGGTGGGCTAAAACTTCACTAACAGATAATACTGTCTACATATTTCTAAGGAAATAGAGATAGATAAATAAAGCCTAAATTCCCCACCCCCACAAACTTTTTGGGTGGCTTCCAGGATAACACTTAACTTCTGTAATAATTTAGATAATATGTTACAACTATTCCTTTTGGTGTCTGATAGCCACTTCTCTAATAGTATTTATATTGGTGTGTTTCCTATATCAAAATAAATAGGACATAACTAAAATCCCATACACTCTGATAAATAGGAATTTAATGTAGTTGTATGTAAATACATTATCATACAAATAACGATAATGGGGAGTACATGATAACAGTTGCAAGAAAAACATGGAATGTAAAAAGACTCTCAGAGCTAGCTACAGGTTAATCTTATGTGCGCAAAATGAAATGAGTAACAGACTATAAGTTGGATATGCGTACCCCTTCTGGGCTAGTAAAGTGAATATCAGACATGGAATCGTAATAGTATAGCAGTTAGGTAAAGCGGATTGCAAACTGTGATAGTACCTTAAATTGTGCAGCAGCCCGATCAATGTCCGTGAGCGAGTGTAGAGGAGAACACGGAAGTGAGGAAGATCAGCTGTCGGTGACGTCACCCGCCTAACAGCTAGCTGAGAGCTGGATCGGAACGCTGTCTTCATGGCGTGCAGGTTGCAATTTAGTTAAATCCTGTTTGAGGTGAGGATTAGTGGTAAGCTCCCTTCCCATTCAGGAGAAGTAAAGTGTGAGCGGAGGACTTGTTAGAAACAAGAGGTTTCGTATCCAAATTACCAGGAGGGCTTGTAACCGCAGGTTATACCTTTAATACCAAGCAAAGATTAGTTGCAAGGGTGTGCCTTATAAAGGGAAAAGGGTTTGAAAAAGAGGCTGGAATGAATAACCCTTAAAGGTACAGAGAGTGTTACAGAGGTCCCCCCCAAAATGAACCACTCCGGGGTTCAGGGATGAGGACGGTCTTGGTTCCGTCGGTGGAAGAGAGAAACCAGGCGTGGGGCCGACAAATTAACAGAAGGCTCCCAGGAGTCATCCTCAGACGGGTACCCCTTCCAGTGCACTAGGTACTGCAAGCGGCCAGAAATTTTCCTGGAATCCAAAATTCTTTCCACTTCAAATTCGGTCTCGGGAGAGATAGGAACCTGAAGGTTAGAAGATGTCGCCCTCAATTCTTTGTATGGCTTAAGTAGGCTTACATGGAAGGTGGGAT
This sequence comes from Bombina bombina, assembly GCF_027579735.1. Lineage (NCBI taxonomy): Eukaryota > Metazoa > Chordata > Amphibia > Anura > Bombinatoridae > Bombina > Bombina bombina. The sequence continues at coordinate 1,050,486,367 of NC_069503.1, forward strand.
GAATTCTGAATTTATCAGGAAGATCCAGAGTAACTGCGTTGGAGTTGATAACTGCCTTATTGGAAACAGTCCAATGAAAAATTTGCTAAGTTTCCTAGATGGAGTGCTGAGACGCAAGTTTCTCGTGGACAGCCAGACCAGGTCTCCAACCATATAGAGAGAAAAAATATGCTAAAAACATACAATAGGGTGCGCAAATATAATATTAGGTGCACAAAAAATGGGAGAGGGGGGGGGGTTGGGGGTTATCACTCTGTGTAGTGATTGTGAGTGCTGGAATAACTAAGTGTTCAAATAGTGTTCATGGTATGGTATGAGTGTTGTATAAGAAAAAAGATATGTGTTAGAAAGAGGTCGTATCCTTAGTTTAAGAAGAGTTTTGAGTGTCGTGACAAAATGTGAACTCAAAGAGTGATATTTTCATACGCCACTTGGAAAGTACAAATCTATATTTGTATTAATATTAATATCAAGCTATACAAAAAAGTCCAGACAAAACAAATAAATGAATAAACGTTGAGTAGAGTCGCTGTTACAATCAGCAAATGTGGCAGGCAGCTTCACTCCAAGCCGGTGGTAAGTCGGATAATCTGTAATATTAGAAGTGAAAGAGAGAGCGCCTAATGGTGTGATATTGTTTAAGACCAGATAGATATGATTACTATACACATCCGCCAAATGGATACTCACAAAAGAGTCGGCACTCACAAGTAGTGCATACAGGCAGGCTGACCTTTGTACAGCAGTCAGTACGCTGAATCTGTCAGATTAGTGTTGTGGATCTGTTGTAATAGAAGAGGGAGAGAGCGCCTAATAGTGCAATATCGTCTGTACCAAAAGCAACACACAGAAAACAAGGGGGGCAATCAGGTGGATACTCACAAAAAAGTTGGCACTAGCAAGTAGTGCATTTGAGCAGGCTAACCTTTAGACAGCAGTCAGTACGCTGAACTACTAGGATTTGTATCCCTCTGGCAAGTAGTATGATCGTTTGCGGATTTTTGTAGATCTTGCTTGTCTTTGCCACCCAAATTTTCTGCACGATAAACGTCTGTGGCACAGTGGTTCTGTGTTAACCAATGATCCTAGGAGAATAATGGAAGTACTCCAAAGAATACACCTGAAGCTGTGTGGTGGCTCAGAGTGTATATGGAACAATTTTCAGTCCATTGAATTCATAATATAAAAACAAAGGAGAAGTCAGCGAACAAATGCTAGGTGATTTATATTATAAAAGTATTTATTTAAAGCTAAATACAACGCGTTTCTTGGCCGTAGTGCTCACTGGCTGTTTCCTCAGGTAAGTATAACTTACCTGAGGAAACGGCCAGTGAGCATTACGGCCGAGAAACGCGTTGTATTTAGCTTTAAATAAATACTTTTATAATATAAATCACCTAGCATTTGTTCGCTGACTTCTCCTTTGTTTTTATATTATGAATTCAATGGACTGAAAATTGTTCCATATACACTCTGAGCCACCACACAGCTTCAGGTGTATTCTTTGGAGTACTTCCATTATTCTCCAACCATATAATTTGGTGCAGGTCTCCTCCTAAGATTGTAATAAACTTTTTGTCTGTCTTGAGCATTTTTGATGTTTTCGGCCAATATGGAGAATGTTTCAGCGATAACATTGGTAGTGTCGTTAACTGCAGGACAGTGACTTTCTTGTTGAGGGTTTACATGAAACACTGGGTGATAACCATAGTTTGCAAAAAATGGTGTAGATTTGATTGATTCTTCATTAAAAATCAATCCTAAATTGTCTTGGAAGCTGCCTTCTGGAATTATGGTTCCATATTGTGTGGGCACGTTAGGTTTTTCTGGGAGTCTTGAGAGGATATCAGCTTTAATATTCTTTGAGGCTGGTCTGTAAGTGATATTAAATAGGAATCTCGAGAAAAATAAACTCCACCTTACTTGTCTTGCAGTTAAAGTACGGTGAGTCTTGAGATATTGGAGATTCCTATGATCTGTATAAATTTGTATAGGTATTTCTGTACTTTCTAGGAGGTGTCTCCAATGTTCTAAAGCAGATTTCATTGCAAGCAACTCCTTTTTTCCGATATGATAATTAAGTTCAGAGGTAGTTATCACCCGGGAGTAATAGGCTATGGGGTGTAAGGGTTCTTGTGGAGAGGGACGTTGGGATAGAATTGTACCGATGGCATACTGAGAGGCGTCCACCTCTAGAATGTATTGGAGTTCTGGTTTTGGGTAGGAAAGTATAGGTGCTGTTGTGAAACAATTTTTTAGATAATTAAAGACTTCATTAGTATTCTTTGTCCAAAAGAATGGTGTTTTGCCTTTTGTCAATTCAGTGAGGGGTTTAGTGATTTTACCGAAATTCCTTATAAATTTACGGTAGAAATTCGAAAAACCAAGGAATTTCTGTACATCTTTTTTAGTTTTAGGAATAGGCCAATTCAGTATAGTGGAAACTTTGTCAGATTCCATGGATATCCCATGAGGTGTAATGTGATATCCTAAGAATGTTATATCCTGGGTGTGGAAAATACTTTTTTCCAATTTCACATATAAACGGTGTGCCTGTAGTCTAGATAGCACTGCTCTTACGTGTTTTATGTGCTCTTGGATGTTGGAGGAGTAAACCAATATGTCATCTAGATAGATGACCATGGATGTATCCAGTAAATCCCTGAAAATATCGTTTATAAACCTTTGAAAGGTGGCTGGGGCGTTACAAAGCCCAAATGGCATCACGGTGTATTCATACAATCCATAGCGAGTTCTGAAGGCTGTGAGCCATTCATCACCAGGTCTTATGCGTATCAGATTGTATGCTCCCCTTAAATCTAGTTTAGTAAAGATAGTTGCGCCTCTTAACCTTTCAATAAGCTCTGGGATTAGGGGAAGAGGATATCGTTTTTTTATGGTCCTCTTGTTTAATTCCCTATAGTCCACAATGGGACGTAAGGTATGGTCTTTGTTCCTAACAAAAAATATTCCTGCACCTGCTGGTGAGGTTGATGGTCGTATGAACCCTTTGTGTAGGTTTTCATTGATGTATGTTTTTAGATCAGCTAATTCTGCTTCAGACAATGGAAAAATGTGGCCGTAGGGTATGTCAGACCCAGGTAATAGGTCTATAGGACAGTCAAATGGCCTGTGTGGGGGAAGAGTTTCTGCCTCTTTTTTACAAAAACTTGTTCAAAGTCTAAGTACTGTGTGGGTATCTTAGTTTCTGTTAGTGCCATTAGGGGTATGTGTGGAAAACAGGTGGTTTTACAGTAAGATGAGGTAAATTGTATTCTATTATCTGCCCAGTGTATAGTGGGTTGGTGCAATCTTAACCATTGTAGACCTAGAACAATTGAGAAAATGGGTGAGGAGAGCACATCAAATGTTATATATTCATGATGTTCATCTTGTGTAGTCACCAACAGTGGTACTGTTTGGTGTGTGATAGGTCCGGACTCTAGTTGTTGTCCGTCAATAAGACGCACCATAACAGGTTTTTGTTTTTTAATTAGTGGTACTTCATTTAACTTAACAAGTGCTAAATCAATATAACAAGAAAATGCCCCGGAATCAATTACTGCTTCAGAGCGGTGGCGATGGTGATCCCACTGTAGAGAAATAGGAATTAAAAAGTTTGTTACTTGTGTGTTAGTTAATGTAATAGTAGCCTCTTTGAAATTTTTCTTACCCCTTTTTGTTCTTTTTAGTATAGGACAAGTGGAGACTTCATGATCTTTTGAGGCGCAGTACATACAGAGATGGTTTGCTTTACGTCTCACTTTCTCTTCAGAGGTTAGAGGTCCTCTGATGGCCGCTATGTCCATGGGTTTATCTGTCCCTTTTGTAGTTAGCGGGGTAGATTTTGATTCTGCATATCTGATGTTGCTGTCATGGGAAAACTTTTCCTGTTTTCTTTCTCTGAGTCTATGGTCTATTTTTATACTCAACTGCATTAAAGCCTCTAAGTCATCTGGCAGGTCAAGTCTGGCAAATTCATCTTTAATGGCTTCTGACAAGCCCAGCCGAAATTTGCTTTTTAAGGAAACTTGATTCCAACCTGAATCCATTTGCCAAATCTTGAACTCAGATATATAATCCTTTACTGCCTTTTTGTTTTGTTTTAAATTTCTAAGTCTATTTTCTGCAGTCTGTTGTCTATGGGGGTCTTCATACAGGGAGGATAGGGCTGTAAGGAATTTGTCTAAGGAAGTTAAAATTGGATTATTTTGTTCATATAGCGAATCCGCCCATACTCTGGGTTCTCCACGTAAATATGAAATTATAGTCAGGACCTTAATTTTATTGGTGGGAAAGGTCTTGGGTTTTAGGGTGATAAACAATGTGCATGGGTTTATAAACTGCCTAAATTGTTTCCTGTCACCATTAAATTTGTCGGGGGGACACACAGGGGGTTCTGGGTGTGAATCAGTGTGAGGTGGTGTGGAACTAATGCCTTCCTTAATTATAGTCCTTAAGATTTGGTTCTCCACCTGCAATTCTCATAGACCCAGATTCAGCTGATCCACCTTTTGTCCGAGTGTAGCCACATAATTAGATAGCTCAACAGGATCCATCTTGATCCCTTATTTTTGTTTTATTTTTTCAGGCTTGGTATTCTGTAATAATTTAGATAATATGTTACAATTATTCCTTTTGGTGTCTGATAACCACTTCTCTAATAGTATTTATATTGGTGTGTTTCCTATATCAAAATAAATAGGACATAACTAAAATCCCATACACTCTGATAAATAGGAATTTTATGTAGTTGTATGTAAACACATTATCATACAAATAACGATAATGGGGAGTACATGATAACAGTTGCAAGAAAAACATGGAATGTAAAAAGACTCTCAGAGCTAGCTACAGGTTAATCTTATGTGCGCAAAATGAAATGAGTAACAGACTATAAGTTGGATATGCGTACCCCTTCTGGGCTAGTAAAGTGAATATCAGACATGGAATCGTAATAGTACAGCAGTTAGGTTAAGCGAATTGCAAACTGTGATAGTACCTTAAATTGTGCAGCTGCCCGATCAATGTCCGTGAGCGAGTGTAGAGGAGAACACGGAAGTGAGGAAGATCAGCTGTCGGTGACGTCACCCGCCTAACAGCTGAGAGCTGGATCGGAATGCTGTCTTCGTGGCGTGCAGGTTGCAATTTAGTTAAATCCTGTTTGAGGTGAGGATTAGTGGTAAGCTCCCTTCCCATTCAGGAGAAGTAAAGTGTGAGCGGAGGACTTGTTAGAAACAAGAGGTTTCGTATCCAAATTACCAGGAGGGCTTGTAACCGCAGGTTATTCCTTCAATACCAAGCAAAGATTAGTTGCAAGGGTGTGCCTTATAAAGGGAAAAGGGTTTGAAAAAGAGGCTGGAATGAATAACCCTTAAAGGTACAGAGAGCGTTACAACTTCCCACTCACAAGCTACATATGTGTAAACTTAGTAGGTAGCTATTTATTTTTTAAAGATACATTTAAAATTAGTTATAATGTGCACATATACCTTGGTTGTGTTTGGCACCTATAAAGTACATTATGAAAAAGAGAGGCTTGGCTGGTGAGCTTACATGCTTTGGCCAAAATTTGGTGCTAATCCCCACTGTTTCATACAAGTTTTTACTATTACTTGGGCACTTTCACCACAGGCCTGATGCAACATTGATTTTAATAATTTGTAGACACAGTTTAACTTGTTTTTAACTAATATGCCACATTTTCTAGATCATTTTCTGGGTTTTTTGTTTTTCCACCTTTTATCTCCCAATAAATCATTTTTTCAAAATTGTTTTACTTATCTTTTAACCATCTGTAAGTCTGCATGCCAGGCATATCAACAGTTCAAGTTAAAGAATGACTAGGAGTTAAAAGGAATAACAAGATAAAGGGGCATATTTATCAAGCTCCGAATGGAGCTTGATGCCCCGTTGATGCAGTTATGAAGCAGCGGTCACAAAGACCACTGCTCCATAACCTGCCCGCCTGCTCTGAGCAGGCGGACAGACATCTCCGGAAATCAACCCGATCAAGTACGATCGGGTTGATTGACACCCCCTGCTGGCGGCCTATTGGCCGCGAGTCTGCAGGGGGCGGTGTTGTTGATCTATAAGAAGGGGTATTGAAAGGTGTATTATTATATTACATATGCTTTAACAGATAATAGTTACATAAGATATGCAACCGTTAAGATATTATTACCCAAAAAGTTATATGATTGTGTTACACACTGTGTCTGTCGATTTCATATTGCTATTAATGGACCAGTCAACACAGTAGATTTGCATAATCAACAAATGCAAGAAAACAAGACAATGCAATAGCACTTAGTCTGAACTTCAAATGAGTAGTAGATTTTTTTTCTGACAATTTTAAAAGGTATGTCTTTTTCCACTCCCCCTGTACCATGTGACAGCCATCAGCCAATCACAAATGCATACACGTACCATGTGACAGTCATCAGCCATTCACAAATGCATACACACTTATTCATGCACATGCTCAGTAGGGGTGACTCAAAAAGTTTAAATATTAAAACATTGTGCACATTTTGTTAATGGAAGTAAATTGGAAAGTTGTTTAAAATAGCATGCTCTATCTGAATAATGAAAGTTTATTTTTGATTGAGTGTCCCTTTAAATGTTACCTTTAAAGAAGTAGTTGGTAAAGGAGAATATGTACATTATAAACTCTTAATCTATATGAAGATAGGTGGTTATGTATTTGAAAAGAACTTATTTTTCAAAATAACTTATTTTTCAATATATTGTATCATTAGAAGGATCCATATCCATCCTGTTCATTCAAACCTTGTGGTGTGATAGTGTTTAACCAGAAGATCTACCTACATTCTGCTTGTAATAGCATTGTTTCTACATTTCCACCTCTTATGCCTGGTTTAATAACCTGGAAGAATGATACTTTCAAATCTGGTTTAGTTCCGTGTTTACTCAAGTAATGTCGGGCAACAGGGCTTAGATTTTTATCTTTTTTCCTGTCAGCTTCACAATTCATAATGCTGTTTATATGTTCACCCAATCTTATTCGGAGTTCACATGTAGTGATCCCTATGTCTCCACATACTCTCCCTCCCGCCCCCTTAGCTCTGCTCATGATCTCCTACTCTCCTCCTCTCTTGTTACCTCCTCACATTCCTGTCTACAAGATTTCTCTAGACTGGCTCCCATCTTATGGAACTCTCTGCCTCGCTCCACAAGAATCTTCCCTAGTTTTAAAAGCTTCAAGTGCTCCCTGAAGACTCTACTATTCAGGGACGCTTACAACCTACACTAACCTTCCTATCTACACTGCTATCGCCTAAAACCCCATAGCATGTAAGCCTATGAGCCCAGCTGTTCGTAGTTCACCTTCATAAGAGCTGACTACAACAGTGCAACTCTCTGCAGGACCCTCTCTTCCCATTTGATCCCTGTAATCGTTTTTATATACCACCTAAGTCCATAGCGCTGCGGAACCTGTTGGTGCTCTACAAATAGCTGATAATAAATAATAATAAAAATCTTGTCTTGAGGTCATGTCTCGCTATTTCAAAACTTACAAAGTTTATTTTTTTATTTTTTAATACTCTTTTTTTTCTCATTGCAATTAGATTTTTTTTAATTTATTTTTTTAGCTGTTTTTGTAATGTTCATATCCTTGACAGTGGATATACATCAGTGTTTTTCAGCTCCAGTGATCAAGGCACACCAATGGACCAGATCTTCATGGTATCTGAACCAGAGCACAGGTGAACTGATAGTTGAGGATGTTGATGGTTACTGATCAGCTGATTATTTAACCTGTTCTGTAGTTCAGATACCATGAAAATCTGGCCAGTTGTTGTCCCCTAAAGACTGCAGTTGAAAACCATTGATAAAGATAATGCTAGCTTGCAACTAGTGGTTGGAATGAACAGCGGGTACAAGTCTTAATGAATTCCAGAATTGTCCAGTTGGGATGTTGTGGTGACTTTTTCTGTGACATTGTTTTAAAAAAAGGTTTTATGGAATCCAGGTTAATAAGATTTCAGTATTTACAGACTTACTTTGTAATACAAAACAACAACACTTTTTTGCCTATCTACTATTGATTTCTTTTAATAATAAAATAATGTATGTCTATAAATGGATGTTTATGCTGCTGATCTTTGTGAATTCCGCAAATTTTGAGTGACTGTTGCAGAAAGTTTTTTTCCATGTAATATTAGTTTCACAAGTTTAATTGAATCTAGGCTAATGAGGTTTTAGTCCTTACAGACTTGCCTTGTTATTAAAAAAAACAGAACACTCTTTATCTGTCTGCTATTGATTTATTCTTCTAAAAGATAATTATATAATCAGAATTATTCTTTCTGTTCTGTTTTTACAACTTTATCAGAGACCCAAGACTATAGCTCAAACAACTAAATGATCGGAGCTTCCATAATAAGTTTTATTTTATAAATACTCTGGATTGCAATAACAAATGGTTGAAATTAGGTAATTTATTTGTATTTTGCAATCACTGCAAAAGTGGAAAATGTAACTTAAAACAGTGTAGCAGTTTATGTTATTTTAAGTTCTTTTTTTTTTTTTTCAAAATTAGCACTGACTTTATATTATATTATTAATATCAAAATACATAAAATTAGAAAATAACAGTGCATAACAGAGTCAAAATAGCCACCATTTCTTTCAGTCTGTGCGAACAGTAAATAATATGTACTGTATTTGTTTATATATTAAAGGAATATAAAACAGTCTGTTTGTTGTTATATAAAAACATGGAGTTATAGTTATTAGAAATCACAGCAATATGTATTATTCATCATTTTAAAATGATTTTACCTTGTATTTCTTTCTTTTAACTTTATTTGTAAAATTTCCATTACTTCCTGTCACAACCCTACAAGGGGATTGGGTCTATGCAGGAAGTCCTATCTAGCTTGATGTCATAAAACCCTAGAGTAACATGAGCTGCATTACTATTCATTGAACACTAGATAAATAGGGAGTTAGTTTTGCCCATGCTCAGAAAAGGACTTGTGGGATAGTCTAGTACTTGCAAACATTTGCATGTCAGATAGCGTGGATGCGCTAAATCTCTCAATAGATTTCTATTTGGGAAAAAAGTAAAACTCATTTTGGATATTGCTACAGCACTTCAATGGTCACAAGTAGTGGAGTTCTCCATGCAGTTCAGTGCTATAATATTAATAATTAGGATCTTCATAAGCTCTTAAAAAGTTTTACAGTAGTATTTTGTGTTGCACTCGAGTGCATACTTAACTCACTATATCACCACCATCACTGACAAGATAAATATCACCAACAGCTCTCTGAACTGGTATGAGCTGTCATTGCTGGAGGTGCACATAGCATATCGACAGATGCTTGAAATGTTGTAAGCACAGTAGAACCTATCAGTAATCACTATCATTATGCTAATGAATCTGCATTACACAAATACCTCTAATTAAAATTAAATAAACGTACTTAAAGAGACATAAAACGATAAAAATGATAAATTGTATTTTTTTTTAAACTCTGCAATATACTTTTATTATTTATTTTGTCACCCTTTCATGTAATTCCATTCAGATCCTGTTACAAATAGAAGTGAAGAACACTGTTCTATTCCACACTGCCATTGGTTGCACACTCTAGTGAACTATTTAAAACTGTCCCTAATTGGCCACAGCAGAGAAGAAAACCTAAGTTACAACATGGCATTTCCCATTGTTTTATAAACACTAAACGTTTACACTTATTTTATCAACATTTAAACAGCTAATTAAACTTTAAAACATACATCTACCTGTACATGTTATTCTCAGACTAATCTTTTCTATGAATGCATCATTCTATCTAGCGTTGATTTTAAGTGTTTTAGTTTTAATTGTCCCTTTAACTAATATGTATCTCAGACAATGCAAAGCTGCAGAATCCAACAATGTAAATAACATATAATTTTACTCTTTTTTTTTCTTTCTTTTTTCTAGTGATTGCCGGCATCAGGGAAACAGATGATAAATACTACTATATCGTGAAAGAGGAACATAATTACCGTGATGCTCAGACCCAGTGCAGAATCAGAGGAGGGACGTTGGCAATGCCAAAAGATCAGGCCACCAACTCTCTGATTGCGGACTACATCTCAAACATGGGTCTGTTCAGGGTTTTTATAGGAATAAATGACCTGGAGAAAGAAAAGCAATTTATGTATATAGACAATACACCTTTACAAGGATTCAGCAGCTGGAAAGATGGTGAACCGAATGATGCTTCAGGATTTGAGGACTGTGTTGAAATGCTTAGTACTGGGGTTTGGAATGACGTAGAATGTAATCTGACAATCTATTTTGTTTGCGAGTTTATAAAAAAAGACAAAATATCAAAGATTAACTGAAAAAAGGTATAAACGTGTCCTCTGTGCTTTATAACATCATGACGGTTTCCAGTTATTCCATATATAATTGTAATCAGTTTAGGAAAATCATATTTAATCCATAGAGCTATAACCGTGTGTATCAGAATATGACAATAAAAGAAGATTAAAATATGCCAGTGTCGGAAAAAAATGCAATGAATCTAAATCACTCACCTTTTGGTTCTAAATGCAGAGCCTTATGTTTTTACTTGCAACATCGGATATAGATTAAATACAATTTGGATAGAAACATATTTACAAAACTACATATATTGGCAATAATGCTTCTAGCAAAAGTTATCACTATTTAAACGTTGGCCTTTTCCTCTGTACGTGCATGTAAAGCTTAGCTACATATTCCCAGTGCACCTGTATTTTAAATACTGCAGCTGCTCAGAGGACCATTAGGGTTTGTATCATGTCAGCAATTAACAAATTGAGTCATTACCAGAGGATACAAGCATCTTAGGCTCTCTGAGCGAGTGCTGTGTTTTAAATGCTGGTGCATAGAGTATGCTTAAAGGGACACAGAACCCAATTTTTTTATTTCGTGATTCAGATAGGGCATGCAATTTTAAGCAACTTTCTTATTTACTCCTATTATCAAATTTTCTTCGCTCTCTTGCTATCTTTATTTTAAAAAGAAGTAATCTAAGCTAAGGAGCCAGCACATTTTTGGTTAAGTACCATGGACAGCACTTTTTTATTGGTGCTGTCCAATCAGCAAGGACAACCCAGGTTGTTCACCAAAAATGGGCCGGCATCTATACTTACATTTTTGCTTTTCAAATAAACATACCAAAAGAATGAAGAAAATTTGATAATAGGAGTAAATTAGAAAGTTGCTCTATCTGAATCACAAAAGAAAAAATTTGGGTTCAGTGTCCCTTTAAGTAAATTCTTAAAACAGCAATGGCTTTTACTAGACATGCGCAACGCTAAAAATTTTGCTTTGTTTTGTTTTGTTTTCAGTAGTTAAATAAATAATTTCGTATAGGCAAATTAGTTTACTTAAGTTTAAAAAAAAAATTGTTTCAGCAAATTAGTTATGTTAAGTTAAATAGTTTTTATGATCCGTTCATTATTTCAAATCTATTCTTTATTCATATTCATTATTCTATTCTGAAGTTTAAAATAAAATAATGCATATGAATAAAGAATGGATCCGATAAAAATGAAAGGATCCGAAAAAACAATTGAACTTAACATAACTAATTTGCCGCCGATTGCCGAAACAAAATTATCTAAAACTGCTGCCGCCACCCACATCGCCGACACTAAATTAAGCTATTAACCCCTAAATCACCGTGCCCCCACATCGCCAACACTAACTAAACCTAATAACCCCTAAACCACCATTCCCCCACATCGCCGACACTTACTAAACCTATTAACCCCTAAACTGCAGTTCCCTGACATCACTGACACTAACTAAACCTAGTAACCCCTAAATCGCAGTTCCCCGACATCGCCGACACTAACTAAACCTATTGAGCCCTAAACCGCAGTTCCAAACATCGCAGACACTAACTAAAACACTAAATAAACCTATTAACCCCTAAACCGCCATTCCCAAACATCGCTAACACTAACTAAACTTATTATCCCCTAAACTGCAGTTCCCCGACATCGGCAACACTAACTAAACCTATTAACCCCTAAACCACAGTTCCCCGACATCGCCGACACTAACTAAACCTATTAACTCATAAACCACAGTTCTCCGACATCGCTGACACTAACAAAACCTATTAACCCTAAACCGCAGTTCCTCGACATCGCTGACACTAACTAAACCTAATAACCCCTAAACCCCTGTACACCCACATCGCTTAAACTAACTAAAACACTAAATAAACCTATTAACCCCTAAACCGCCGTACACCCACAAGGCCAACACTAACTAAACCTATTAACCCCTAAACTGCCGTCCCCCACATTGCAACATCCTAAATTAAACTACAAAAAATAACAAACAAAATTATCCGAAACAATAAAAATTATTCCTATTCTAATACCCCTTTTTTTAAAAAAATAACACTCCAAAATAAATAAAACCCTAATCTATAATAAACTACCAAGGGCCCTTAAAAGGGCCTTTTGTAGGGCATTGCCCTAAAGTTAATTACTCTTTGCAAAAAAAAAAAAACAACAACACCCCTAACATTACAAACCCCCACCCCCCCAAACCCACAAAATAAAAATAAACCTAATCTACCCATTGCCCTGAAAAGGGCATTTGTATGGGCATTGCCCTTCAAAGGGCATTCAGCTCTTTTTCAGTCCATTAAAAAAAAAAAAAAATAGGGCTTTTGTAGGGCATTGCTCTAAAGTTAACAGCTCTTTTGCTAAAAAATTACAACAAACACCCCCTAACATTACAAACCCCCACCTCCCCCAGCCCACAAAATAAAAAAAACTAACTTAAAAAACCTATTCTACCCATTGCCCTGAAAAGGGCATTTTTGGGCATTGCCCTTAAAAGGGCATTCAGTTCTTTTACTGCCCTAAAAAGGGCATTCAGCTCTTTTTGGGCCCATTAAAATAAAAAAAAGCCCTAATCTAAAAAAAAAAAACCCAAAAAACAAGAAAAATACCTAACACTAACCCCAAAATTGGTACTCACAGTTGCTGAAGTCCGGAAAAAGATCTTCATCCCAGCGGCGAAGCATCTTCATCTAGGCAGCTCCATCTTCATCCATCACGGGACCGGCATCTTCTATCTTCTTCATCCCTGCGGAGGCTGATCGGTCGGTGGATGTGCGGAAGTCCAGGCGGATTTCCATTGAAGTGGAGATCCGGCGCACACTGAAGATTGAATGTAAGGTACCCCTTTTATATTGAGGTACTGTTGCATTCTTATTGGCTGAAAAATTTAAATCAGCCAATAGGAATTAGAGCTGCTTAAATATTATTGGCTGATTTGAACAGCCAATAGGATTTAAGCAGCTCTCATTCCTATTAACTGATTTGAATTTTTCAGCCAATAGGAATGCAACAGTTCCCCAGTATAAAAGGGGTACCTTGCATTCAATCTTCAGTGTGCGGCAGTCTATCGCATGAAGAGGACCTCCACATCGGACCGATGGAACTCCGCCTGGACCTCCGCCTCCATGCATCCACTGACCGCTCCGCTTCCGCAGGGCTGAAGAAGATAGAAGATGCCGGTCCCACGATGGATGAAGATGGAGTCGCCTGAATGAAGATGCTTCGCTGCTGGGGTGAAGATCTTTCACCGGACTTCAGCAACTGTGAGTACCGATTTTGGGGTTAGTGTTAGGTATTTTTTGGGGGTGTCTCTTTTAAGGGCAGTAAAAGAGCTGAATGTCCTTTTAAGGACAATGCCTATACAAATTTTTCAGGGCATACGGTTGATTAGGTTTTTTTAGGTTAGGTTTTTTTTATTTTGTGGGTTTGGGGGGGGTTTGTAATGTTAGGGGGTGTTTGTTGTTATTTTTTTGCAAAAGAGCTGTTAAATTTAGAGCAATGCCCTACAAAAGGCCCTTTTAAGGGCCCTTGGTAGTTTATAATAGACTAGTCCTAAAGCCCGTATACTCTTTTTCTACCCCCTCTCTTTTGCTCTCTCTCTCCCCCTCTTTTTTGCTCTCTCTCTCCCCCCTCTCTTTTGCTCTCTCTTTCTCCCCCCTCTTTTTTGCTCTCTCTCTTTCCCCTCTCTTTTGCTCTCTCTCTCTCTCCCCCTCTCTTTTGCTCTCTCTCTCTCCCCCCTTTCTTTTGCTCTCTCTCCCCCTCTTTTGCTGTCTCTCTCCCTCTCTTTTGCTCTCTCTCTCCCCTCTTTTGCTGTCTCTCTCCCTCTCTTTTGCTCTCTCTCTTCCCCCCTCTTGTTTGCTCTCTCTCCTCTTGTTTGCTCTCTTTCTCTCCTCTAGTTTGCTCTCTCTCTCTCCTCTCTTTTGCTGTCTCTCTCCCTCTCTTTTGCTCTCTCTCCCCCTCTCTTTTGCCCTCTCTCCCCCTCCCTTTTGTGCTCTCTCCCCCTCTCATTTGTGCTCTCTCCCCCTCTCTTTTGCGCACTCTCCCCTCTCTTTTGCGCACTCTCCCCCTCTCTTTTGCGCTCTCTCCTCCTCTCTTTTGCGTTCTCTCTCCCTCTCTTTTGTGCTCTCTCCCCCGTCTCTTTTGTGCTCTCCCCCCCTCTCTTTTGTGCTCTCTCCCCCCTCTCTTTTGTGCTCTCTCCCCCTTCTCTTTTGTGCGCTCTCCCCCTCTCTTTTGTGCTCTCTCCCCTTCTCTTTTGTGCTTTCTCCCCCCCTTTCTTTTGTGCTCTCTCCCCCTCTCTCTTTTGTGCTCTCTCCCCCCTCTCTTTTGTACTCTCTCCCCCTCTCTTTTGTGCTCTCTCCTCCTCTCTTTTGTGCACTCTCCTCCCTCTCTTTAGTGCTCTCTCCCCCTCTCTTTTGTACTCTCTCCCCCTCTCTTTTGTGCTCTATCCCCCCTCTCTTTTGCTCTCTCTTTCTCTCTCCCCCTCTCTTTTGCTCTCTCTCCCCCCTTTCTTTTGCTCTCTCTCCCACTCTTTTGCTGTCTCTCTCCCTCTCTTTTGCTCTCTCCCCTCTTTTGCTGTCTCTCTCCTTCTCTTTTGCTCTCTCTCTTCCCCCCTCTTGTTTGCTCTCTCTCCCCTTGTTTGCTCTCTTTCTCTCCTCTAGTTTGCTCTCTCTCTCCTCTCTTTTGCTGTCTCTTTCCCTCTCTTTTGCTCTCTCCCCCCCTCTCTTTTGTACTCTCTCCCCCTCTCTTTTGCGCTCTCTCCCCCTCTCTTTTGTGCTCTCTCCCCCTCTCATTTGTGCTCTCTGTCCCTCTATTTTGTGCACTCTCCCCCTCTCTTTTGCACACTCTCCCCCTCTCTTTTGCGCTCTCTCCTCCTCTCTTTTGTGCTCTCTCCCCCTCTCTTTTGTGCTCTCTCCCCCTCTCTTTTGTGCTCTCTCCCCCCTCTCTTTTGTGCTCTCTCCCCCTCTCTTTTGTGCTCTCTCCCCTTCTCTTTTGTGCTCTCTCCCCCCTTTTTTTGTGCTCTCTCCCCCTCTCTCTTTTGTGCTCTCTCCCCCCTCTCTTTTGTGCTCTCTCCTCCTCTCTTTTGTGCACTCTCCCCCCTCTCTTTAGTGCTCTCTCCCCCTCTCTTTTGTGCTCTCTCCCCCTCTCTTTTGTGCTCTCTCCCCCCTCTCTTTTGTGCTCTCTACCCCCTCTCTTTTGTGCTCTCTCCCCCTCTCTTTTGTGCTCTCTCCCCCCTCTCTTTTGTGCTCTCTCCCCCCTCTCTTTTGTGCTCTCTACCCCCTCTCTTTTGTGCTCTCTCCCCCTCTCTTTTGTGCTCTCTCCCCCCTCTCTTTTGTGCTCTCTCCCCCCTCTCTTTTGTGCTCTCTCCCCCTCTCTTTTGTGCTCTCTCCCCCCTCTCTTTTGTGCTCTCTCCACTCTCTGTTTTGTGCTCTCTCCCCCTCTCTTTTGTGCTCTCTCCCCCTCTCTTTTGTGCTCTCTCCCCCTCTCTTTTGTGCTCTCTCCCCCCTCTCTTTTGTGCTCTATCCCCCTCTCTCTTTTGTGCTCTCTCCCCCCTCTCTTTTGTGCTCTCTCTCCCTCTCTTTTGTGCTCTCTCCCCCTCTCTTTTATGCTCTCTTCCTCCTCTCTTTTGTGCTCTCTCCACCTCTCTCTTTTGTGCTCTCTCCCCCCTCTCTTTTGTGCTCTCTCCCCCTCTCTTTTGTGCTCTCTCCCCCCTCTCATTTGTGCTCTCTCTCCCTCCCCCTCTCTTTTGCTCTCTCTCTCCCCCTCTCTTTTGCTCTCTCTCTCTCTCTCCCTCTCTTTTGCTCTCTCTCTCTCTCTCCCCTCTCTCTTTTGCTCTCTCTCTTCTTCGCTTTTGCTGTCTCTCTTCCTCTCTTTTGCACTCCCCCCCCCCCGCTCTTTTGCTGTCTCTCTCCCTCTCTTTATCCCCCCTCTTCTGCTCTCTCTATCCCCCCTCTTTAGAGCTCTCTGTCTCTCACGGCAGTTGTAATTCTAGTGTTTATTATTTTTTGCAATTGTAGTTTTAATTTTTTAGTAATCAGGTTTTTTTATTTTTAGTAATCTTAGGTTTTATTGGTTTAAGCTTAGGTAGTTAATAAATAGTTATATTGTAGCTAACTTCGGTTTTATTTTTTTTCACTGGTAAGTTTGTATTTATTTTTAAATAGGTAGTTAGTTAATAATTGTAACTTTAATTTAGGTCTATTTTAATTATGTTAAAGTTAGGGGGTGTTAGGTTTAGAGGTTAATATAGTTTAATTTAGGTTGTTGTGATGTGGGGGGTGACGGTTTTAAGGGCTAATAGGTTTAGTTAGTGTTGGGGATGTGGGTGTATGGTGGTTTAGGGGTTAATAGGTTTATTTAGTGTTTTAGTTAGTGTTGGCGATGTGGGTGTACAGCGGTTTAGGGGTTAATAGGTTTAGTTAGTGTCAGCGATGTCGGGGAACTGCGGTTTAGGGGTTAATATGTTTAGTTAGTGTTGGCGATGTTTGTGAATGGCGGTTTAGGGGTTAATAGGTTTAGTTAGTGTTGGCGATGTTTGGGAATGGTGGTTTGGGGGTTAATAGGTTTATTTAGTGTTGGGGATGTTTGGGAACGGTGGTTTAGGGATTAATAGGTTTATTTAGTGTTTTAGTTAGTGTCAGTGATTTTGGGGAACTGCGGTTCAGGGGTTAATAGGTTTAGTTAGTGTTGGCGATGTTTGGGAGCTTTGCTTTAGGGGTTAATAGGTTTAGTTATTGTTGGCGATGTTTGGGAATGGCAGTTTAGGGGTTAATAGGTTTATTTAGTGTGAGGAATGTCGGAGAACTGCGGTTTAGGGGTAATAGGTTTAGTTAGTGTCTGCGATGCCAGAGAACTGAGGTTTAGGGGTTAATAGGTTTAGTTTAGAAGTTATAACAATAAAAAATTCTGAATATGAATAAAGAATGGATCCAAAAATTCGGCAAACTGATTTATTCATTTTCAGAATTTTTCGGGATTTTAGTTATGGTGCCGATTAGGAAATTCGGATTCATTCGAATCTCCGAATTGGCCAAAATTTGGCCGAAACAAATTGCACGTGTCTAGCTTTTACTAGAAGCATTTTTTGCTAATACATGTATATTGCAAAACTGCTTCTGTTTAACCCTTTGAGTGCTAAGCACTTTCCCACCTGGGTGCTAAGCTGTTCAAAGGGTTTTTTTATTTTTTATTTTTTTAGCTTTTTTATTTTCTTTTTCCAGATCCCCAAGACTAGAAATGTTGGAAAGGTTAGGCGATTACCTTTCCAACGGTGGGTCTTGGGGGTCTGTAGCTGCTTAGATGCCTGAGATACAGGCTTCTAAGCAGCATGCCCCCTTTTCCTATACTTAACATTGTTAAGTTTAAATAAAGTTGCGCGGTGACGTCATCACGTCATAGCGCATGATGTCACTGCGTATAACATGAAGCCCCCGCAATACCTGTCACTATACAGGCCCGATCCCTGGGGTAGGAGCGAGTGGGAGCCCTCAGATCTCCCTCAAGGTGGGAGAGTGCTAACGACGGCTCTGAGCCATCGTTAGCACCTGAGTGGGAAACTCTGCAACGGCTCAAAGCCGTCATTAACACTCAAGGGGTTTAAAACTGAAATGCACCTGCTTGCATGATAATTGTGACTGGAATGTCCTTTTAATATGTTGAATGTGATTTTTATTGACTCATAGATGACTATCTTAAAAGAACGAATGTATATGATCATTTTATTATTGCTCTGTTGTTTACATATAACAAAGAGCAGCAATTTACCACTAAGACCTCTCTTAACGCATCTGGTAAGCCAATAAGAAGGCATACGTGTGTAGCTACCAATCACCATCTCCAAACACTGAACTGCTGTTCCTGCACACACCTAGGTATGCTTTTCAACAAAGGATACCTAGAAACGAAGTACATTTAAAAAAATAAGGAACTTGTCTCTTACAATTGCATGCTCTTTTTGAACCGTGAAAGATTATTTTAATAATAGCATTATACTGAAACTCAAATTTTTATAACCTGATAATCTGTCAACAATCACCCAAAATTGTATAGATGTAATTGTCAGGATAGGTCTATGAGCATCCCAGAAACATTTTCATTTAATGTGATACCATACAATGTGTCAGTGCAACCATTTGAGAATACATTTAAAAGGATACTAAACCCAATTTTTTTCCCCCATAGAGCTATTATAAATTTTTCTTTGTTCTCTTGGTATCTTTATTTTAAAAAAGGGGAATGTAAGCTTTGTTACAAAAACAATAAATAATACAACTAAGGGGCTAGATTACATATACGGCGTAGGCTTCAGCACAACTGCTGAAACCCACACCGCCTGTAAGTTCACCTCGCACATCGGGTGAAACACATACATGGTACCGTCAGATACTAAACTGCCGTAAGTCTGATAAACTGGTGATGTTCAGAAATGTGCAGAAATACACATTTCTGGAGTCACCAGTGACTTACGGCAGTTTATTATCTGCCGGCGCTTAATAAAAAAACATAAAAATGTTGTATCGCACGTAACAGTCTAACCCGCTTCCCAAAAATAAACCTAACACGTCAAAACGCCTACATATAACTAATAATAAAGTGTAATAACCTCTAAACCGCCATCCCCCACATTGCAACTACTAACAAAATTATTAACCCCTAATCTGCCAACCTCCACATTGCAATCTACCTAATACAGTTATTAACCACTAAACCGCAAACTCCCCACATCACAATCTACCTAATATAGTTATTAACCACTAAACTGGCAATCCCCCACAACGCAATCTACCTAATAAAGGGATTAACCCCTAATCCACCATTCACCCACAAAGCAATAAACCTAATTAAACTATTAACCCTTAAACCGCCATCCCCAGAATGCAATAAACCTAATTATACTATTAACCCCTAAACCGCCATCCCCCACAACGCAATAAACCTGATATACTATTAACCCCTAATCTGCCATCCCCACAACGCAATCTACCTAATTAACCCCTAAATCACCATCCCCCACAGCACAAAAAAATAATCTAATCACTAAGCCCAATAACCTAACACGCTCTAACTAAACCACAATTACAAAAATATGAAAAAGACTACCTTACTAATAAATGAATTAAAAATTACCAGAAGAAAAAAATCCTAACTTAAAATTCAAATAAAAAATCCTAACATTATACAAAAAAAACAAGATTAAATTAAAATAAAAAACATCTAATATTGCAAAAATAAAAAAAATCTAAAATTACAGAATAAAAGAAACAAAATTATCCAAAATAAAAAATGTGAACCTAATCTAATACCCCTATAAAAATAACAAAGCCACCCCAAAATAAAAACACCCCTAATCTAAAAATAAACTACCAATAGCCCTTAAAGGGCCTTTGTAGGGCAATGCCCTAAAGCGATCAACTCTTTAACCTAAATAAAGTACAAATTACCCCCTAAAAGTAAAAAGCCCCACACACCCAACAAAACAGGCCTCAGAACTGACCCCTGAGGAACACCTCTAGTAACAGCCCCCTCTGCTAAATGTACTCAATTTACTAAGACACTTTGTTTTCTGTCCTTAAGCCAGCATTCCACCAAGTTCACAATTTTTTAGTCTAGACCAAGGAGATACAGTTTGTGAATTAGTTTGTTGTGTGAGACAATGTCAAATGCTTTGCTGAAATTTAGATATGCTACATCAACTGCTCCACCCTGCTCTAATAGTTTTGTTACATAATCAAATATGTCAATTAGATTAGTCTGACATGATCTCCCTGAAGTAAGACCATGCTGATTTTGGTCCTCTAAATTTTATCTTTATGTATGTAAGTCGTAATACTTTTTAACATTTATTTTTGATAATGCTAACAAATCCTCATCCTCTGTAAAAAGATTAGTGTTAAGCTGGTTTCTATTTTTCGCAGCATCCCTTAATGTAGACATTCTATCTTCACAATCTTTTGTGAAAACAGAACAAAAGTAATCATTAAGACAGTCTGTAATTTGCTTATCTCCTTCTCCATTTATATGGACCAACGTATATGTGATAGCAATATCTGACTAAAAACAGCCGACGCAGGCTTTTGCAGACAATGCCGCATGTGTAATCTCGTCCTAGGTGAGAATAAAAATGTAGCTAAGAAGTATTATGAGGCCCTGTTAATAAACCTCTGGTGACACCACATGGCACCTAATCTGAATACAAAGAAGGATGCTATTATATATATGTACTGATTTTCTGTAACCATTTAAAACTAAATAATGCATTTAAATAAGTCAGGAAACTTGTATGCAGCTAAGCCATTCCCCCACAGTGGTAGGGAGAGTAAAGTTAAAACTGAACTTTCATGATTCAGATAGAGCGTACCATGTTAAACAACTTCCAGTTTACTTCTATTATTTTATTTGCTTTGTTCCCTTGGCATCCTTTGTTATAAAGCAGAAACTGCTGGGTTTAGGAGCAGCAAGACACTGCTGGAAGCTAGCTGCTGATTGGTTGATGCACATATGCATCTTGTCATTGGCTCACCAGCTACCTCCCAATAATGCATTTCTGCTCCTAAATAATCAATCACATTTGATAAGTTATGCTCTATTTGAATTGTGATAAAAACATTTTTGGGTTTCATGTCTCTTTAATCCTTTTGGAATCACATTTAAAAAAACAAACGGCTAGATTAAGAGTTTTTCGTTTTGACCTGTGCAGTGCTAACAAGCAGTTTTGTCGCACCGCTCACTTTCCTACAGCGCTGGTATTACGGGTTTTTACAAACCCGGTGTTAAAAGACAAGAAGTGAGCGTATAGCAAAGTTTTGCTCCTTAACGCACTCCAATACCAGCGCTGCTTAAGTCAGCGGTGAGCTGGTCGTACATGCTCGTGCACGATTTCCCCATAGGAATCAACGGGGAGAGCCGGCTGAGAAAAAGTCTAACACCTGCAAAAAAGCACCGCAAAGCTCCCTAACGCAGCCCCATTGATTCCTATGGGGAAATAAAATGTATGTCTACACCTAACACCCTAACATGAACCCCCGAGTCTAAACACCCCTAACATTGAGCTTGCATTCTATTGGCTGTTCCAATCAGCCAATAGAATGCGAGCTCAATCCTATTGGCTGATTGGCATCAGCCAATAGGATTTTTTCTACCTTAATTCCGATTGGCTGATAGAATTCTGTCAGCCAATCGGAATCTAAGGGATGCCATCTTGGATGACGTCACTTAAAGGAACCTTCATTCGTCGGGTAGTCGTCGGAAGAAGAGGATGCTCCGCGTCGGATGTCTTGAAGATGGACCCGCTCTGCGCCGAATGGATGAAGATAGAAGATGCCATCTGGATGAAGACTTCTGCCCGTCTGGAGGACCACTTCACCTGGCTTAGATGAAGACTTTTCCCGGCTTCGTTGAGGACTTCGGCCCAGTTGTATGAAGACTTCTGCCGCTTCCTTGAGGATGGATGTCCGGTCTTCAGAACTGTAAGTCGATCTTCAGGGGGTTAGTGTTAGGTTTTTTTAAGGGTGTATTGGGTGGGTTTTATTTTTTAGATTAGTGTTTGGGCCGCAAAAGAGCTAACTGCCCTTTAAAGAGCAATGCCCATCCAAATGCCCTTTTCAGGGCAATGGGGAGCTTAGGTTTTTTTAGATAGTATTTTATTTGGGGGGTTGTTTGTGTGGGTGGTGGGTTTTACTGCTGGGGGGGGTTGTTTGTATTTTTTTTTACAGGTAAAAGAGCTGATTACTTTGGGGTAATGCTCCGCAAAAGGCCCTTTTAAGGGCTATTGATAGTTTAGTTTAGGCTAGGTTTTTTTTTATTTTGGGGGGGCTTTTTTATTTTGATAGGGCTATTAGATTAGGTGTAATTAGTTTAAATATCTTGTAATTTGTTTATTATTTTCTGTAATTTAGTGGGGGGGGTTGTACTTTATCTAATTTAATTTAATTTATTTATAAATGTTGTTAAATTAGTTAATTTATGTAATTATAGTGTAGTGTTAGGTGTTATTGTAACTTAGGTTAGGTTTTATTTTACAGGCACTTTTGTATTTATTTTAGCTAGGTAGTTATTAAATAGTTAATATAGTTAATAACTATTTAATAACTATTCTACCTAGTTAAAATAAATACAAACTTGCCTGTAAAATAAAAATAAACCCTAAGATAGCTACATTGTAAATATTAGTTATATTGTAGCTAGCTTAGGGTTTATTTTACAGGTAAGTATTTAGTTTTAATTACGAATTATTTAGTTAATGATAGGAATTTTTAGTTAGATTTATTTTAATTATATTTCAATTAGGGGGTGTTAGGGTTAGACTTAGGTTTAGGGGTTAATACATTTAGTATAGTGTTGGGGGTGGCATATTAGGGGTTAATAAATGTAGGTAGGTGGCGGCGATGTTAGGGACGGCAGATTAGGGGTTAATAAAATGTAACTATTGTTTGCAAGGCGGGAGTGCGGAGGTTTAGGGGTTAATATGTTTATTATAGTGGTGGCGACGTTGGGGCAGCAGATTAGGGGTTAATAAATGTAGGTAGGTTGCGGCGACATTGGGGGATGGCAGATTAGGGGTTAATAAATATAATGTAGGTGTCAGCGATGTTGGGGGCAGCAGATTAGGGGTTCATAAATATAATGTAGGTGGAGGCGGTGTCCGGAGTGGCAGATTAGGGGTTAAAATTTTTATTTTAGTGTCTCGGTTTAGGGGTTAATAGGTAGTTTATGGGTGTTAGTGTACTTTTTAGCACTTTAGTTATGAGTTTTATGTTACAGCGTTGTACCATAAAACTCTTAACTACCGACTTTTAAATGCGTTAGGACTCTTGACGGGGTAGGGTGTACTGCTCACTTTTTGGCCTCCCAGGACAGACTCGTAATATCAGCACTATGGAAGTCCCATAGAAAAAAGACTTTACAAAGTTTACGTAAGTCGTTTTGTGGTAAGGCCAAAGAAGTGTGCGGTGCCCCTATACCTGCAAGACTCGTAATACCAGCGGGCGTAAAAAAGCAGCGTTAGGACCTCTTAACGCTGCTTTTTTACCTTAACACACAACATTTTCTTTTACTGGAAAAAACCCGCACAAATCATACCTTGTTTTTCTTATAATAAAGTTTAATTTGCAGAAATACACATCAATTGCAAAAAGGCACCATACAGAATGCAAAAGTATTTGTATGTCACTTTCTATAGCATACATCACTTCGCACCATCATGCAATGCAGAAAATCAATAGGAATAAAATATCCAGGCATAAAATGTTAGCTACATTTTAAACTAACCACAATTCTGATTAACCAAAAGATTGATGGTTAATGAAGCCCAAACCAAGATGGCCAACCACTAATCTGTCACCTGACTTGCCTTGACTACCGACAAATCTGAACACCCAATTACCAGACCTTTTGCACAAGCTAAGCACAGTGGTCATGTACCCCCCTTAGACGAGGGAGAATGATAGGGCTAAACTCCATTTACATAAAAGGGCTCCTTTATTTTCTGACAGGAGTCACTGACAATTTATGGGACTCAACGTACACTGTTGAATTAACAGCTCTATAGTTTAAAAGTTGTCATTTATTTGATTTAAAAAACAACAACAAACCCCCCCCACCCCCACCTAATTTATACCTATAAATAGAACTTGGGGTGTGGGCCATAACTTAATGGCACCTTTGCAGGTATTGGAGTTGTGATGATAGTTCACTTTGCACAAGTAATGCCCTATATGTATCCCCACTATAATGCACCATAGTGGTCTCCATATATATGGGTTTTATGACTGGATGGGGTTTGGAACACAAACACTATTTATATTTTTGCTGTTAACACTTAACAACTATTTGTAGAAATTATTTAAAATAGTATAAATAACTGAATAGTTGTTTTCTTCATTAAAACCAATGATACCACAATGTTTATATCAATGTTATTGAGAGACAAACAAAATGGTTACAATATGATAACACTTATCACAGAAAGATACAGATGTTTCTATGATGTTCATCATATTCAGTAGTGTACATTTTAAAATGTTATGCTGATATGCTTATAACAAGTATTGATACTAGTACAAGTTGCAGATGGTTAAAAATAAAGTCAGATGAATTGAAAAGGTTATGATTAGTAGTTACCGATTGTATCAATCTCTTCTTATGTGACCTGTACAGACAGCATGGAGGTTGTTTCATTCAGTGACATTTAGAACAGCAGTATTCAACATCTCTTGAGAGGTTTCCCCTAATACCCCAGGTATAGCAGGCCTCTGTACTGATCTTCTGAAAACACAAACACATGCACACCTTAAAGGGGACGTAGAGATAATTACCTCCCTGTAAAAACTCGTACTCTGGGAACCAATGGGAAATGATTCACCATGGCTCCAGACAAAATAGTATTAACAATTAGGATGTGTCTTCTTCTTCAAAAAAGTGAGCTGATCCATTTTCTTTGTAGTTTGTACTTGCAATATATGTTTTAAACTTCTTATTTTATTGTGCATTGTACTGAAATGTATGTGCCTCTCCTTCACATATGGAATGTAGGGTATCTCCCCTCAGCTGAATATACAGTTCTCCATGTTAAAAGTTTATTTACAGAACCTTGTGAAGGACCTTGTAGCTTTTATGGATCTCTTTTAGATAATCAAGCATAGGCAGAGAGCTTTATAGAATAAGTTAAACACACAACTACCAGTTAAACACACTACTTATACAGTGAAGGGCTTATGGATATAGAATATTCCTAGGCTTCATCAATGACAAACACATGTCCACCTTTATTGGAAGTGAATAACAGCTTCTTGCTGCACTGGATCTGTTACAGGAATTATGCGATATACAAAACTGGTTATTTCATCCACATGAATATGGCAACTAGGGGTTGCTATGTATTCGTTTGGATTTTGCACTGTGAATTGTAAATTTTGTATAAGCAATGAATTATCATCATCTACGTCTATTAATAATTTATGATTTTTGAAATTAATGATTTATGAACTTTTAAATTAATTATTATCTACAGGAGTGATGGCCAACTGACAGTAGTTTGTGCTGCTTCTATGGGGAAAAAAAATAACTAAGGCCTAGTTTTCATCACTTTTGTAAGCTGGGTAAACTGGTGCTAACTTAAAGCATCTTCATCTAACTTGTTGTTAAAAGCAGTTTACATAGATTACAACAGCGATGGAAACAAAGCCTAAGCGTTCATGTAGAGTTGCCAGGCGTCCAGTTTTAAATCAGACAGTCGTACTATAGCAGGCTGTCCTTAAATGTCCAGTATTTTTAAAGTCCTCTAAGTGTCAGCTAAATGTAAAATACATCTATGCTTTACAAATACAGCCTAAAAATAAGTGACACTGTGAATGTCCTATTGTACACAATGGGCTGTTAAATTATTGTTTGTGTGTGTGCCCCTGGCAGTCAAGGGGTCAAATCACTATTACATACATATCACTGTTGACAAAAAAAAATTAAATTATTGAAGTGTATGTTACTGGCAACCAACGGGATACAATGACAGTTGTGAAGTGGTGGGACAAAGGGTGGACCCTATGGTTGAGCTTTTGGGAGGACATTGTGTGACTCCTCCTACTACCCATGCCCTATTACTTGTGGTATTTCTATGAAGAAAATCTGGCAACCCTACGTGCATGCCATTTGTTTTTTTAGTTCAGGAAAAAGTGGAACTAAATTTGTGTGCTTTCTGGCAGGAGTGGGGCACAACTCCAAGAGCACCCCTGGTGAGGAGAACAACAGACAGATGGTATAACCCTATATCCTTATCTAAATCTGGCCTTACACCATTGGACATCTTTAGGTAATATATTATTATATTATTATTATTATTATTATTATTATTATTATATATTATTAAGATTTCTAGAATATTGATCTGCAGCCCCACATGTTTTTGCACATTGTCCATCACTGGTCTGCAGCATAAACTTTAAAATGTATCCCAGTGGGTGCTTTAAAGTAGGAACGATAGTATTAAAGGTATGTAAAAGTCAAAATTAAACTATTATGATTGAGGTAGAGAGGAGAGTTTTAGAAATGTGCTCTCTCCTGAGCCCAGCTACATTTATTCTTTAACTAAGGATACCAAGATAACAGAAATAAATTGCATGTGCTATATTTATATATGAATTGTTAAAATGTATTTTTTACTTTCACATCCCTTTGAATTTAAAGGGATACTGAACCCAAATATTTTTATTTTATGATTCAGATAGAGCATGCAATTATAAGCAACTGTCTAATTTACTCCTATTATAATTTTTTCTTCATTATCTTGGTATCTTTATTTGAAAAAGCAGGAATATAAGCCTAGGAGTCGGACCATTTTTGGTTCAGCACCTTGGGTAGCGCTTGCTAATTGGTGACTACATTTAGCCACCAATCACCAAATGCTACCCAGATTCTGAACCAAAAATGGGCCAGCTCGTTAGCTTACATTACTTCTTTTTCAAATAAAGATGCCAAGAAAACGAAGAAAAAAATGATAAGAGGCGTAAATGAGAAAGTTGCTTTAAATTACATGCTCTATCTGAATAATGAAATAAAAAAAATTGGGTTCAGTGTCCCTTTAACAGGATTGTTTTCTATCAACTCGTGTTCTTCTCAGGATCTACGATTAATATGTATTACCTATTTATGGCCAGCAGGGGTCTATGTTTGCTCTCATATAATTTCCATAGTAATGCTAGGTGTGCACACATTATTTTACACATCAATGGACAAATGCCATTTTATAATTACTTTAGAATACTTATATGCTGTGTACATTATCTATATATAGGTCTAATCTTATTTATATCCAATATCAGGGATTATTAGTTATGTTATAGAAATCTGAGTAGCACATGCACAACTAATTGTTAGTGTTTGTATGGTTTATAATTAACACATAGTGTACTTATGTTGGGTGGCTTGTTATTAATTATGAGGTATTTGTTGTGCCTGTGATGGAATATAATCCCTATCTGTAATTTAATATCTGAAGCATCTGTCCTTGAAGAATGTTGGAAAAGTATTTTTAATTTGTTCAGATGCTTTTTTACTTCTGTAACTGAAGGGAACTGGACACGTAAATGGAAATACCTTCTTAGTGCAGTATGTTATTTTGTGTATAAACCTAGTCAGCAATTATATTACAATGATATATTGTTCCCCCGTACTTGATACACGCAAATTATGAGGTTCTATAAATCAGGGTGGGGGTTATATCCCTATCTGTGTTTCTTCTAGATTTGTTATATAAGCCAGGAATAAATCCCACAATTAACAGTTATTAAATCACAAGTATTCACTGCATTTGTAAAATAGGATCAATATTTATTTGTCATTTTTGTCTCTATGAAATGTTAATATATTTCTTCTTTTTTGTGTACTGTAATATTATTGAGAAAAGAAGTACAGAGCATAATTGGTAAATCAACATTTGATGCTGAAACTGATTGTTATGGCCGGTGTCAGCGAGACTAGGCGCAATATCAATAGGTACACTAAGTGACATTGGGCCAGATTACGAGTGGAGCGATATCGTTAGCGCAAGGAGCATAAACGAGAGCACAAGATTGCAATGTTCTTTACGCTCAAATCCATATTACAAGTGGCAAGCTGTTAAAATGACAGCGAGTTTGTGCAAACTGTGGGCTATGTGGTGGTCTAGGGGTTAATAGGGTAGTGTGGCCTTTGTAATGGACTATGTGGTGGTTTAGGGGTTAATAGTGTAGTGTGGCTACTATGTGGTGGTTTAGGGGTTAATAGGGTGTGGCCTTTGTGGTGGACTATGTGGTGGTTTAGGGGTTAATAGCGTGTGGCCTTTGTGATGGACTATGTGGAGGTTTAGGGTATAATAGGGTAGTGTGGACTTTGCTGTGGGCTATGTGGTGGTTTAGGGGTTATTAGATTAGGGCTTTATGGGGAAAGGGTTTGCGTGTTAGTAGGGTGTTAGTTTTTTTTCCCCATTTTTTCTCCATTGACTTTTTACTTTCAACTCGTATACCAGCACAACCCAACGAGAATAAAAAGCTTACCGCTAGCGCAATTAGCGCTCTAGCGAAAGCACTAATTATCACTTCATTTGCAATCTAATCCATAATGGGCTAGATTCATAGTCCCTCATTATGCTGCCAATGGCTCTCGTTGTTCAAGTGAGATCGTGTTCGAAATTGATTGAGGGTGGCCCAATGCTTTATATCTCACACAGGAAATGTGAACTGCTAGAAATGTGGCAAAACAATAAATGCAACAGCAACACTTTAAAAATCCGTTTGCAAGATGAGATCTGTATATGTGACTGTAAATGTTAAATATTTGCATGTTGGTTTGTTATTTTAAATAGACGCTTAAATCAAAATGAAACTTTCATGGTTCTGCTAAAACAGGCAGTTTTAAACAACTTTGTAAAAAAAAAACCCTCAAAATACAACTTGAAAACATCCAAAGAAATAAAAAAAATAAAAAAATACACCTCCCCTCTGAAATGAGACATGACCTCAAGAAGAGACACTTCACAGGGGCAAGAGAGTCGTTATAAATTCCGCTTGCTGAGACAAGGTGTAAGGGAAAAATCCTGAATTCGCCTCTAGCCCCTGGAGACACCATAAACCGTTTCCCATACTGTATGTGCGGCACTTGTAATTATTGTATATGTTACTAGTCATTCAGATTTAATGTGCAAGATATCCTATACTGGGCACCGTGTGCCACTATAAACATTAAAGGGACAATAAAGTCAAAATTAAACTTTTATGATTAAGATAGAGCCTGCAATGGTAAGCAACGTTCCGATTTACTTTTGTTATCAAATTTGCTTAGTTCTCTTGGCATCTTTTATTGAATAGTAAAACTAGGTTAGCTCATAAGAGCTCAGGAGTGTGCACGTGTCTTTAGTACTCTATGGCAGCAGTGTTTTGCAACATTATTTGTAGCTTTATTATACAATGTTGCAAAACACTGCTGCCTTAGGCCTAGATTTGGAGTTTTGTCGGTAACGACCCGTGTAGCTAACGCCGGCTTTTTTCTGGCTGCACCATAAAAATAACTCTGGTATTGAGAGTCCACATAAAGGCTGCGTTAGGCTCCAAAAAAGGAGCGTAGAGCATTTTTAACGCAGCTTCAACTCTCGATACCAGAGTTGCTTACGCAAGCGGCCAGCCTCAAAAACGTGCTCGTGCACGATTCTCCCATAGAAAACAATGGGGCTGTTTGAGCTGAAAAAAAATCTAACACCTGCAAAAAAGCCGCGTTCAGCTCCTAACGCAGCCCCATTGTTTGCTATGGGGAAACACTTCCTACGTCTGCACCTAACACCCTAACATGTACCCCGAGTCTAAACACCACTAACCTTACACTTATTAACCCCTAATCTGCCGTCCCCGCTATCGCTGACCCCTGCATATTATTATTAACCCCTAATCTGCCGCTCCGTAAACCGCCGCTACTTACATTATCCCTATGTACCCCTAATCTGCTGCCCTAACATCGCCGACCCCTATATTATATTTATTAACCCCTAATCTGCCCCCCACAACGTCGCCTCCACCTGCCTACACTTATTAACCCCTAATCTGCCGACCGGACCTGAGCGCTACTATAATAAAGTTATTAACCCCTAATCCGCCTCACTAACCCTATAATAAATAGTATTAACCCCTAATCTGCCCTCCCTAACATCGCCGACACCTAACTTCAATTATTAACCCCTAATCTGCCGACTGGAGCTCACCGCTATTCTAATAAATGGATTAACCCCTAAAGCTAAGTCTAACCCTAACACTAACACCCCCCTAAGTTAAATATAATTTACATCTAACAAAATTAATAATCTCTTATTAAATAAATTATTCCTATTTAAAGCTAAATACTTACCTGTAAAATAAATCCTAATATAGCTACAATATAAATTATAATTATATTATAGCTATTTTAGGATTAATATTTATTTGACAGGCAACTTTGTAATTATTTTAACCAGGTACAATAGCTATTAAATAGTTAAGAACTATTTAATAGCTACCTAGTTAAAATAATTACAAAATTACCTGTAAAATAAATCCTAACCTAAGTTACAATTAAACCTAACACTATACTATCATTAAATTAATTAAATAAAATACCTACAATTACCTACAATTAAACCTAACACTACACTATCAATAAATTAATTAAATACAATTCCTACAAATAACTACAATGAAATAAACTAACTAAAGTACAAAAAATAAAAAAGAACTAAGTTACAAAAAATAAAAAAATATTTACAAACATAAGAAAAATATTACAACAATTTTAAACTAATTACACCAACTCTAAGCCCCCTAATAAAATAACAAAGACCCCCCAAAATAAAAAATGCCCTACCCTATTCTAAATTACTAAAGTTCAAAGCTCTTTTACCTTACCAGCCCTGAACAGGGCCCTTTGCGGGGCATGCCCCAAGAAGTTCAGCTCTTTTGCCTGTAAAAAAAAACATACAATACCCCCCCCCAACATTACAACCCACCACCCACATACCCCTAATCTAACCCAAACCCCCCTTAAATAAACCTAACACTAAGCCCCTGAAGATCTTCCTACCTTATCTTCACCATACCAGGTTCACTGATCCGTCCTGAAGAGCTCCTCCGATGTCCTGATCCAAGCCCAAGCGGGGGGCTGAAGAGGTCCATGATCCGGCTGAAGTCTTCATCCAAGCGGGAGCTGAAGAGGTCCATGATCCGGATGAAGTCTTCATCCAAGCGGGAGCTGAAGAGGTCCATGATCCGGATGAAGTCTTCTATCAACGGCATCTTCAATCTTCTTTTTTCGGGAGCCATCATCTTCCATCCATCCATCCAATCAGATTGAGCTCGCATTCTATTGGCTGTTCCGATCAGCCAATAGAATGCGAGCTCAATCTGATTGGCTGATTGGATCAGCCAATCAGATTGAACTTGATTCTGATTGGCTGATTCCATCAGCCAATCAGAATATTCCTACCTTAATTCCGATTGGCTGATAGAATCCTATCAGCCAATCGGAATTCGAGGGACGCGATCTTGGATGACGTCCCTTAAAGGAACCGTCATTCGGCTAGTAGGCGTCGGGAGAATAGGATGTTCCGCGTCGGATGGAAGATGATGGCTCCCGAAGAAAGAAGATTGAAGATGCCATTGATAGAAGACTTCATCCGGATCATGGACCTCTTCAGCTTCCGATTGGATGAAGACTTCATCCGGATCATGGACCTCTTCAGCTCCCGCTTGGATGAAGACTTCAGCCGGATCATGGACCTCTTCAGCCCCCCGCTTGGGCTTGGATCAGGACATCGGAGGAGCTCTTCAGGACGGATTGGTGAACCTGGTATGGTGAAGATAAGGTAGGAAGATCTTCAGGGGCTTAGTGTTAGGTTTATTTAAGGGAGGTTTGGGTTAGATTAGGGGTATGTGGGTGGTGGGTTGTAATGTTGGGGGGGGGGTATTGTATGTTTTTTTTTTTACAGGCAAAAGAGCTGAACTTCTTGGGGCATGCCCCGCAAAGGGCCCTGTTCAGGGCTGGTAAGGTAAAAGAGCTTGGACTTTAGTAATTTAGAATAGGGTAGGGCATTTTTTATTTTGGGGGTCTTTGTTATTTTATTAGGGGGCTTAGAGTAGGTGTAATTAGTTTAAAATTGTTGCAATATTTTTCTTATGTTTGTAAATATTTTTTTATTTTTTGTAACTTAGTTCTTTTTTATTTTTTGTACTTTAGTTTATTTCATTGTAGTTATTTGTAGGAATTGTATTTAATTTAATTAATTATAGGAATAATTTATTTAATAAGAGTTAATTAATTTCGTTAGTTTAAAATTATATTTAACTTAGGGAGGTGTTAGTGTTAGGGTTAGACTTAGCTTTAGGGGTTAATACATTTATTAGAATAGCGGTGAGCTCCGGTCAGCAGATTAGGGGTTAATAAGTGTAGGCAGGTGGAGGCGACGTTGTGGGGGGCAGATTAGGGGTTAATAAATATAATATAGGGGTCGGCGGTGTTAGGGGCAGCAGATTAGGGGTACATAAGGATAACGTAGGTGGCAGCGCTTTGCGGTCGTCAGATTAGGGGTTAATAAGTGTAGGTAGCTGGCTGCGACGTTGTGGGGGGCAGATTAGGGGTTAATAAATATAATATAGGGGTCGGCGGTGTTAGGGGCAGCAGATTAGGGGTACATAAGGATAACGTAGGTGGCGGCGCTTTGCGGTCGGCAGATTAGAGGTTAAGAAGTGTAGGTAGGTGGAGGGGACGTTGTGGGGGGCAGGTTAGGGGTTAATAAATATAATACAGGGGTCGGCGGTGTTAGGGGCAGCAGATTAGGGGTACATAAGTATAACGTAGGTGGCGGTCGGCAGATTAGGGGTTAAAAAATTTAATCGAGTGGCGGCGATGTGGGGGGACCTCGGTTTAGGAGTACAAAGGTAGTTTATGGGTGTTAGTGTACTTTAGAGCACAGTAGTTAAGAGCTTTATAAACCGGCGTTAGCCCAGAAAGCTCTTAACTACTGACTTTTTTCCTGCGGCTGGAGTTTTGTCGTTAGATGTCTAACGCTCACTTCAGACACGACTCTAAATACCGGAATTAGAAAGATCCCATTGAAAAGATAGGATACGCAATTTACGTAAGGGGATCTGCGGTATGGAAAAGTCACGGCTGAAAAGTGAGCGTTAGACCCTATTTTGAGTGACTCCAAATACCGGAGGTAGCCTAAAACCAGCGTTAGGAGCCTCTAACGCTGGTTTTCACGGCTAACGCCAAACTCCAAATCTAGGCCATAGAGTACAAAAGATATGTGCACACTCCTGAGTTCCCTACCTAGTTTTACTCTTCAATAAAAAATAATAAAGAGAACAAAGCAAATTCGATAACAGAAGTAAATTAGAAAGTTGTTTAAAAATTGCCTGCTCTATCTGAATCATGGAAGTATAATTTTGACTTTACTGTCCCTTTAAGGGCTGGAATGTCCACTGAAAAATATAAGTGAAGCGATGCTTAAAACATTTTAAATATTATTTCTCCTTTACAACAAAGTCCTTGTCAGCCTCATGCACATCTATGAATCTAGCTCATTGTTTATGGATATTGAAGAGCTTTCTTAAAGGGACACTAAAGGAAAATTAAACGTTCATGATTCAGATAGAGCTAATCAGTATACAGGATTTAAAAGACGCAGTTGTTTTCTCCTTTTATTTTTTTTTTTTTCCCAAGTTTTCTATTTTGCACATGTTAAAGTGGATTGCTATATAGAAGCTGATGTTTTGTTTTTTTTTCTAATTTGTAATAATTTCTTTTCTAATGTTTTTTAAAAAAATTTCATGATGCCAGTATTCTTCAGAGCGGAAGTGCTTCTATGCTGCAGGAAGTTAGCAGTAGAGACATACAAGCAGTTCCATTGTTTTCAGCGGAACGGATCTCCCCCACTCGCTGTTCTGAATTTCTGTGAATCTCATCCTTTTGCAGCATTTTTTTTTTCAGAGAGATATTAGTTTCACAGATTTTATTGAATATAAATCAATGAAAGGATCGGACTTCACATGTTTCTCATACATATTTTAATTCCATGGAGAGCAAAATACTGATCCGTTCGTCTTAAAGGGACATTAAACACTAAATAAATGCTAGATAGAATGATGCATTCAAAGAAAAAATTAGTCTGAAAATAACATGTAGATGTAGTTTTTAAAGTTTCATTAGCTGCTTACATATAGACAAAATAAGTGTAAATTTTTAGTGCTAGATTACAAGTGGAGCGCTAATTTATAGTGCTCACGTAAACTGGCATATTTGCCTGTTTACTGATGCGTGATAAATAACCAGCCATTACAAGTGCTCACAGTAGCTTTTAACTCTCAAAAAATTAGCCAGAAGTCAGACCTCTGGTTAATTTTTAAAATGTGCCCAACTGCCCCCCAAAAATGTGTGTAGAACTGCCCCCCAAAAAATGTGCACTATGCAGTTTTTAGAGGTTAAAAGTGAGGGGTGTTAGAAAAAAAATGGCACTGAAAAATAGCTTTACATTGCAGTATATGGGGACTGTGTGTTTGATATATACATACTATTGGGAAAGCTTGCCCAGAGGGCAGTCTATTGTGGTGACGGAACCACTGAACCACCCTGCCATTTTCAGAAGGGCAGTCTATTGTGGTGACGGAACCACCCTGCCACCCTGCTTACGCTGCATCCAGGTGGATTCTTTCACCACCCTGCCTTTTTTGGAATCCACCTGGATGCAGCTTCTCTTTTGCTCTCTCTCTCCCCTCTCTTTTGCTCTCTCTCCCCTCTCATTTGCTCTCTCTCTCCCCTCTCATTTGCTCTCTCTCCCCTCTCAGTCTGTGTTGTTAATAAAAAATAAAAAAGTGTGGATGATCCTCTTCGTACGATCGCCACTGAATAGTGAATTCAAGGTACGTGATTAAAGATGGCGTCCCTTGAATTCCTATTGGCTGATTTAAACAGCCAATAGGATTTCAGTAGCTCTCATCCTATTGGCTGATTTGAATTTGAAGTCACTATTCAGTGTACGGCAGCGATCGTACGAAGAGGATCCTCCACACTCCATGGCTCCGCGGTCGCCGGTCTTCAGTTCCAGGGTCACCGGTCTTCAGTTCCAGGATCGCCGGTCTTCAGTTCCAGGGTCACCGGTCTTCAGCTCCAGGGTCTCCAGTCTTCAGCTCCACCCTCCGCTCCATGCCGGATTGTTCCTGAAAGAAGAAAGAAGAGGTCGCTGCTTGGAAGAAGACTTCACCGCCTAGAACAGGACCTTCTCCGCCGGACTTTAGGAACGGTGATTACCAACCTGGGGTATTTTTTAAGAGTTTTTTGGGTGGGTTTGTTTTATTAAGATTAGGGATGGGCAGTAAAAGAGCAAAATGCCATTTTAAGGGCAATGCCCAAACAAGTGCCCTTTTCAGGGCAATGGGTAGTTTAGGTTTTTTAGTGTTAGGTTCTTTTATCTTGGGGGGGTTGGTGGGTGGGGGGTTTACTGTTAGGGGGGACTATGTGTATTTTTAATGTAAAAGAGCTGTTTATCTTGGGACAATGCCCTGCAAAAAGCCCTTTTAAGGGCTACTGGTAGTTTATTCTTAGAGTAGGGGGTGTTTTTATTTTGGGGGGGTTATTTTAATAGGGATTAGGTTTAATTTTGTAAACTTTGGTAATTTTGTAAAAAAAAATGTATTTTCTGTAATGTTAGCATTTTTTATTTTTTGTAATCTTAACTTTTTTTTTGTAACTTTAGTATTTTTTTGGGGTGTTAGGTTAGGGGGTGTTAGGTTAGGGGGCTTAGTAATTTAATTAGTTACTTGCTTTGTGGATTTTGGCAGTTTAAGGGGTTAATAGGTTAATCAGGTTTATTGCGATGTGGGGTTTTTGTGGTTTAGGGGTTAATAGGGTAATTAGGTGTATTGCGATGTGGGAGTTTTGAGGTTTAGGGGTTAATAGGGTAATTAGGTTTATTGCGATGTGGGTGGTTGACGGTTAAGTGATTAAGGGGTTAACTACTTTATTATTTTGCGATGTGTGGGTTTGCGGTGTAGGTGTTAATACTTCATTTGGGAGGTTCGGTTTTTTTTTATATATATATATATATATATATATACTTTGTGCGGGCAGTGTTTTTTTTTGTAATGCTCCGTTTGCCTCTGCTGCATCCCGGTGGATTCTGAAAATGGCAGGGTGACACCACTGCATTCCGAAAATGACAGGGGGATTCTTTCACCACCCTGGCATTTTCGGAATCCAACTGGATGCAGCTTCACTGCATACAGGGGAATTATTTTGGCTGCGCACGCAGCCGCCTTGCGCTGCCAACATTCCATTGAGGATGCGTGCGCAACTGCCGACAGCAACGGACATTACAAATGCAATTATAGTATAGATATATATATACTTTTATATATATATATATATATATATATATATATATATATATATACAGTATATAAATGTATGTGTTAACATGAGTGTATACACATATTAATATATATATATATATATATATATATAATCAAACAAGCAGGGAACCAGCACACCATAAATTACAACTGCCGGTGTGCGCTTCTAAACATTCACATATCCATAATAACAGGGAAGGCACTCTCCATTTACAATCTCGTTTATTGGTGCCTTCCCTGTTATTATGGATATATATATATATATATATATATATATATATATATATATATATATATATATACAGTATAAAAATGTATGTGTTAACATGAGTGTATACACATATTAATACATATATATATATATATATATATATATATATATATATATATATACAATATGCTGCCCATCGCTGTGTGACTTACCCCCTTCACTGCGCTAGTTTTCATGACGTGTCTATACAAAAAGACAATCATTTTCCATTTAAAAGTGATGTTTAAGTAAATGGCCGATTATTAATAAGTTACATGCATGTTATCCAAAAACAGTGGAACTGTTTCCTAACATATAGCAAAAAAATGTATTTGATTTTGTGATTTCAATATTTTACTTATTTGTAGGGGAAACTTTTTTTTATAAAAAAATGTATATGTTCCATGTAAATATAAAATTAAAAACTAAGGGGTTTTCTCCCTTTC